>NC_047117.1:21161508-21504007 GCF_902500255.1 Thalassophryne amazonica | reverse complement strand
CCTATTTTCGATATGACTCGGGCATTCTCACGCTTAGACTGGAAGTACGGAAGCGATTACATACACACACACACAGAAAATAAATAAATAAAAACAATAGCTTGATCTCATAATTACGGCGACGTGGGGCATAATTTCTTGTTATATAATGTGATAATTTCTCGTTATAACGTGAAAATACCGCATCATGAAATAACATGATAATTTCATATGACGAAATAACGTGATAAGTATCACGTTATAAGGTGATAAATATCACGTTATAACATGAAACTTTTCACGTAACTGCATGATACTGAGCCAAATATATATTAGGGCTTGATCTTGTAATTATGAGAAAAGATCTCGTAATTACGAGATCAGTGGTCTATTTTTTTATCCAGTGAATGCAATACGCTTCCGTACTAGAGCCTGAGCAACTGATAAAACAAAACCTGTGGCAGCCATCTTGAAAAATGGCCACCTCTGCAATGCCCTTATAGCCAAAAATTATTTAGTTGGTATGCTCTAACTGTGTGCCAAATGTCATGCTTTTATTGTCAAAGTCACAATTCATCTCAAATATTGCACATATCTGCTCCACTATAATGTCCAAGTCTTCAGGGTTGTGGGGATACCACCAGTCAGTGTATTGTTGCAAGAGTTGGTTCCTTATATTTACTGGGTGCAAAGGAACATACTGTGCACCCATGGACATGCTGGTGAAAAAAAATGAGGGGTGGTCAGGTATCTGACATTCCAGGCTCAGCAGGGTCCACTAACCTGAATAGCTTAGCCATTGTCTCACAATTCACTATACTACTTAAAGAACAGTATGTACTAGCTCTAGCACCAACAATCCAGCATCAGCTGGAGTGAGTAGGTGCACTGGGGCTGTGTGGAAAACAGAAAGTGACTATGCCACAGACCAGCAACAACCTGGTCTGAAGTCCAACACAAGCTGTTTGTGGTATATGACACTCAGATGTGCCTTACATAAGGAGATTCATGATGCACTGCGTGCTGGATCATGCCCAGAGAAGCATGCCACATGGGGAAAATGCCATAACTGGCGTCCACTCACAATGACAGTTATTGCACGTTCGGTCAAATATGTGTTGTGCCTTAGGTTTTGTCTTGTTAGAATGACCATGGCCGAAGGTCACCCGTCTCAGCCTGGTCTGCTTTAGGTTTCTTACTGTAATTAAAAAAAACTCTAAGGGAGTTTTTCTTTGTCACTGTTGCCAATGTGATTGCTTATTGGGCGGTAAGGTCTAGACCTCTGTAATTTGCAGTGTTTTTAGGTAATTTATGATATGATTTGGTATTGTAGTGTAAGAAAATAACCTGAAAGATCTGGTATCAGATGGCAGATTAAGGTTTTTGGGTTTGTTTGTTTTTTTGCCCTCCACATACTGTACATGTCCTTTGGGAAAGACTATAGATTCTCCCTCTCCTTTAAAGCAGCTAAATCCCAAAAGGCAAACATACATATGGAAGCAAGCACCACAATGTCAAGTTATTTGGCATGTCTGAAATTTGAATATGGTAAAAAGAAATACTGGGGTTAAAAATGTCTGCCAGCGCACACTCTTCCTGAACTTTTCATCTCAAATCAAATAAAATTCAAAGCAGCAGGTAAACAGCAACATCACACAAGCAACAGCGGTGCCTCCAGCAACACGTGCCATTTAAAGAGTTTGCTGCTGGAGATGCTGCATTTCTCTCTGCACTAACGCAAGTATTACTCAGTGGGAATTGAACAGAAATGTTTAAAATATGTTTGAATATGAAAACAAAATCTCTCAAAACAAGCATTTTCAGGTTGACACATGAGAAAAAAAAACAGTATCAAGTGTCTGCCTGCAAGACTGGCAAATCTTTGCTACAGAACATGTTGGAGATAATATATATATATAATAGATATATATATATATAATATATATATATATATATATATATATATATATATATATATATATATATATATATATAATATATACAGTAGTGTTCAGAATAATAGTAGTGCTATGTGACTAAAAACATTAATCCAGGTTTTGAGTATATTTCTTATTGTTACATGGGAAACAAGGTACCAGTAGATTCAATAGATTCTCACAAATCCAACAAGACCAAGCATTCATGATATGCACACTCTTAAGGCTATGAAATTGGGCTATTAGTAAAAAAAAGTAGAAAAGGGGGTGCTCCCGTGTAACAATAAGAAATATACTCAAAACCTGGATTAATCTTTTTAGTCACATAGCACTACTATTATTTTGAACACTACTATATATATTTTTTTTCTTGGCACCACTATAATTTTACTCCTTAGCATTTAAATACTTAAATTTAAAAATTTGTATATTAAATTGCCAATATCATCAAAATTCACGCTGTCTGGAAACAATTTTGAATTCTCCTGCAGATGGTCAGAAATTCATACATTGGTAGCACTGGCATAGATCACGTGGGGGCTTCCCATGATCTGTGCGAGGGATGCTGGGAAGCACACAGCAATAGCCAACTGGAAAAGAATGATGTCAAAACAGCGTATTTTTGTATAAAACTAATATGTTTTTTATATATTTTGTAAGTTTAGCGAGAAATAAACACTTCTAAATATACAAACACTGTTTTTGTAAACATATAACACCTCTGAAGTAATTTACAAGATATTTTACAAGGCATCTTAGCATGCACGTCCGGAATGCACATCAAGCACGTGGGTCAGGTCAAAACCTCCTGCAGTCTATCTGCACCATGACGATGAAGGAAAATAAAATATTCGCCATGGAATTCCCTCCAGGTAAATACATTCTTCATTAAAATGAGCTGTAATTTTGCAACATGTTACAAAAATACATTTTTTGTAAGTACTACAGTACTCCAAGTACTACATTATAGTACTTGGAGTTTGGTAGAAAGTCAATTTTGTCAGTTTTGTGAAATTTGAAAGGCCGTACAGCTTTAATCACAAAGTAAGTCATATTATTTTAAAAATTTCTAATGAAATGCTCAGAAAGAGCAAATATGATAGAGCCCACAGTTAGGACTGACTGCAGCTATCAAATATTTTTGGAATCGAGTATTCTATCGATTATTTTATCGATTAATTGAGTAATAGGATAAAAAGTACTTTTGTGTTTTTAAGCAATATCAATAGTAGCAGGGTTCTCCCTAAGCAATGGCACAATGTAACTGTGCCATCATGCAGATTTTTAAGTTTAGGGTGTTTCCAATCTCTGTTTTCCTGGGTAATTATTTATTTTTTCACATTGTTAAGAGTTTTGGAGCTATGCCGAACCATAAGTCCAGTCTGCGGACAGGACATTCTTTTTCAATTATTACACATTTCATTTGCACTTTTTATTACTGTGATTTATTTAGTGTTTAGTGTATATTTATACATGCTGTACAGCCTGCAGCTCAAACCAAAGTCAAATTCTTTGTTTTCTGTGAATACTTGGCGAATAAAACAGCCTTTGAAAAATGGCTGTGGAGGGCAGCGTTTCCACAAAAGCTGCACTGATAAATCAACTATACAGCCTGTTGCTAAAAACTCTTATCAAATCTGAATAAAGGAATTTTCTCTCTTTTTTGGACAGTTAAACATGATTCACTTATAGTGCACGTCCTTTCGCTTCATCTGTGGAGGTGGAGAGCAGCCAGTGAACCAAAGAGTGTTTTTTTTTAAATATACAAACTCCTTCACTTTAAATGCGCAATAAGTCCATTTCAGATGATCAGCGCGGCCCCTTTCTCTTAAAATTCTTTATTTTCCTCAGTGTTACACTGATTAACTCCTACATTAGTTATGCACATGCTCTATGGTCTTTTTCTGTTTGTTGTGGGAGCATTACAGTGCCACATAAGCCTGACTTAAATACTACAGCATTAAATGGAGCCTCAATGCAAAGAATTTGCATCAAACATTTTGTGTAATCGATAATATCAAGTTACTCGATTAATTGTTTCAACCCTACCCACAGCAGCTAATAGCCATGATAGTGACCTTTGTTAGTGGCTAAACTGGCCCACTAGTTGCCACAGCAAGTGACCACACCCCTAATTATGCATAACTTTATGACTTAAAATAGCATTAACATACAAGTTACATAAAATCATATAAAATTCATCTTCTGTACAGTTTTCATGAATGGACAGAGATCAAGGCTGCTTTTTTTTAACCAGGGTCTAAACATTTTATTTTTCTGCTGTAAATTTGGACACTTCCATATATGGACTTCCATATAGCAGTGTTGTGTCCAAGCAGTTACTGTGCTTGTTTCTAAATCAGAAGATTGCCCATTGAAGACCACCCCTGTTCATTCTCCATGTAATGTGGACTTCCGTCAGGAAGGGCATCCGGCGTAAGTGTTGTGCCAGATCAACTGTTGTGTGGGCCGCCAGAAGAGGAGGTACTGCTGTCCCACCACCAGAGGGCGCCCTGTCTGGAGTGCGGGCTCCAGGCAGCAGAGGGCGCAGCCGCCTCACAGGAGCAGCCAGGGTGACAGCTGTCACACATCACCTGCAACAGCTGTTACCAATCATCTGATCGGCAGGAGTACATCAGCAGGACGACGTCTCCACCTCTTTGCCGAGATATCGTTTCTACCTGGAAGGTAACATTCTCAGCTGACTGTGACAGGAATATCTGTCGCTTGTGTGTGTTTGGACAGCAGATAATCTGTTTCTTTTTTCAACGAGAGGTGGAGGTAGTTTTCCTGCCGTGTGGATTGCTGGGTGCAAACGCGCCCACATTTAATTGTGTGTTGTTCCTCGCCAGCAGTACCAGGTCCAACACGCGGAGGCAGTGGCCACCTGGGAGTTCGGGACTTGGCGGCTCCAGTATTCCCGGGGTCTGGTGGCGGAAGAAATCGTGTGGTTCCGGTTCTGCTTTGGACAGACGTCTTCTATCTTTGAGCCTGCCCACACGACATCTTTGTGAATTGACTTTTTGACCATTGTTGTAATCTGTTGTATTTGTTGTGCGCATTCACAACAGTAAAGTGTTGTTATTTGACCTACTCCATTGTCCGTTCATTTGCGCCCCCTGTTGTGGGTCCGTGTACCTACACTTTCCCAACAGGATATCTCGGCCAACGTCATGGACCCCGAGGGGCGTCAACCGGCTGTTGAACGGCCAATGGAAGAGCAGGGCGCACAGGCGTCTGCAGGAGGAATGGTCGGTGAGTTGCAGCGAATCCTCACCGCTTTTACGGCTCGGTTGGATCTAATGACCGAGCAGAACGTCCTCCTTAACCGCAGGGTGGAGGCTCTCGCCGCGCAGGTGGAGGTGCGCCCTCAGGGCGCTGCTGCGGCTCTCCCTCCTGTCGATCCTGTGCGCAACAGTGACGTTCCACAGGTCGTTCAACGACCCCTCCCACCTTCCCCTGAAGCATACATAAGCCCTCCAGAGCCGTACGGGGGTTGTGTGGAGACGTGCGCGGACTTTCTTATGCAGTGTTCGCTCGTCTTCGCACAACGTCCCGTCATGTACGCGACTGATGCTAGTAAGATAGCTTATGTAATTAATCTGCTTCGCGGCAAGGCACGCGCTTGGGCTACAGCGCTCTGGGAGCAAAATTCACGGCTTCTTCTGACATATGATGGGTTTGTGAGGGAGTTCAGAACAGTGTTCGATCACCCAAATAGAGGAGAGACTGCTTCAGCCGTGCTGCTGTCAATGAGACAGGGGCGCCGGAGCGCAGCTGTTTATGCAGTCGACTTCCGCATCGCGGCTGCGAGGTCCGGCTGGAATAACACTGCCCTCCGCGCCGCCTTCGTAAACGGACTGTCGTTGGTCCTGAAGGAGCTCCTGGTGGCCAAGGACGAACCGCGGGATTTAGACGGGCTTATTGATCTCGTTATACGATTAGACAATCGGTTAGAAGAACGCCGTCGGGAACGAGACGAAGGGCGTGGCCGGGCACGCGCCGTCCCTCTCCCTTCCGGTTCCGACCGAGTTCCGCCCTCCCCCGCTCCACGGCCTCTACGCTCCGTGTGGTGACAGCTCCCCTGCTGATGAAGCTATGGACACGAGCAGGGCCAAATTTAGGGCACCAGATAGACAGAGGAGGCTGGCCCGCGGAGTGTGCTTTGTTTGTGGCTCAATAGAGCATCAAGTAAGGGACTGCCCCGAGCGGTTAAAACACCAACGCCCGCCCCTAGACACTGGGTTAGGGGTGGGCCAAAACATTCACGTGGGACTACCCATATTGCCACACGACTCCCAGTGACAATCCTTTATGAGGATTTAACCCTGAAGGCCCCAGCACTGGTGGACACGGGCTATGAAGGGAATCTGTTAGACAGCAGATGGGCCAGGGAGATAGGGCTCCCTCTGGTGGCGCTTACCTCGCCTGTGCAGGTGCGGGCACTAGATGGCTCCCTACTCCCACCAATCACACATAAGACACCACCAGTAACTCTGGTGGTGTCAGGAAATCACCGGGAGGAGATCGAGTTTTTTGTGACTCCTACTACCTCCCGTGTGATTTTAGGGTTCCCCTGGATGTTAAAACACAATCCCCGGATCGATTGGCCGTCCGGGTAGTGGTTTAGTGGAGCGAGACCTGCCATCGGGTATGTTTAGGTTCCTCGGTTCCTCCCGGTTCCCAGGCTAAGGAGGAGGTCAGAGTCCCGCCCAATCTGGGGACGGTGCCGGTGGAGTACCATGACCTTGTAGATGTGTTCAGTAAGGATCTGGTGCTCACCCTTCCCCCCCACCGTCTGTACGATTGTGCCATTGATTTGGTTCCAGGCGTTGAGTTCCCGTCCAGCAGGCTGTACAACCTCTCACGACCTGAGCGCGAATCAATGGAGACCTACATCCGGGACTCATTAGCTGCCGGGTTGATCCGGAATTCCACCTCCCCGATGGGTGCAGGTTTCTTTTTTGTGGGTAAAAAAGACGGCGGACTTCGTCCATGCATTGATTATAGGGGACTGAACGAAATCACGGTTCGTAATCGATACCCGTTGCCCCTATTGGATTCAGTGTTCACGCCCCTGCATGGAGCCCGAATATTCACTAAGCTAGATCTTAGAAATGCGTATCACCTGGTTCGGATCCGGAAGGGAGACGAGTGGAAGACGGCATTTAACACCCCCTTAGGTCACTTTGAGTACCTGGTCATGCCGTTCGGCCTCACAAACGCCCCCGCGACGTTCCAAGCTTTGGTTAATGATGTCTTGCGGGATTTCCTGCACCGATTCATCTTCGTATATCTAGACGATATACTCATCTTTTCTCCGGATCCTGAGACTCATGTCCGGCATGTACGTCAGCTCCTGCAGCGGTTGTTGGAGAACCGGCTGTTTGTGAAGGGCAAGAAGTGTGAATTCCACCACACATCTTTGTCCTTCCTGGGGTTTATCATCTCCCCCAACTCCGTCGCTCCTGATCCGGCCAAGGTTGCGGCGGTGAGAGACTGGCCCCAACCCACTAGCCGTAGGAAGCTGCAACAGTTCCTCGGCTTTGCTAATTTCTACAGGAGGTTCATTAAGGGCTACAGTCAGGTAGTTAGCCCCCTGACAGCCCTGACCTCACCAAAAGTCCCCTTCACCTGGTCGGATCGTTGCGATGCCGCGTTCAAGGAGTTGAAACGGCGCTTCTCGTCTGCACCCGTTCTGGTGCAGCCCGATCCTCTTAGTCGCCAGTTAGTGGTTGAAGTGGACGCCTCGGACTCAGGGATAGGAGCTGTGCTTTCCCAGAGCGGGAAGACCGATAAGGTCCTTCACCCGTGTGCCTACTTTTCCCGCAGGTTGACCCCGGCCGAACGGAATTATGACGTCGGCAATCGAGAACTCCTTGCGGTGAAAGAGGCTCTTGAAGAGTGGAGACATCTGTTGGAGGGAACGTCCGTGCCATTCACGGTTTTCACTGACCACCGGAACCTGGAGTATATCAGGAGACAGCGGACCTCCTGGTTCACCACGTCGTCCGGCTGCATGGGATCCCAATAGACATCGTCTCCGATCGCGGTCCCCAGTTCTCCTCGCACGTCTGGAGGAGCTTCTGCCGGGAACTGGGGGCCACGGTGAGTCTCTCATCCGGGTATCATCCCCAGACCAACGGGCAAGCAGAACGGGCCAATCAGGAGATGGAGCAGGCCCTGCGTTGCGTGACAGCCGCGCACCCGGCGGCCTGGAGTACCCATCTGGCCTGGATCGAGTATGCCCATAACAGCCAGGTGTCGTCAGCCACCGGCCTCTCCCCTTTCGAGGTATGTCTGGGGTACCAACCTCCTTTGTTTCCGGTGGTTGAGGGAGAGGTCGGTGTGCCCTCGGTCCAGGCCCACCTACGGAAGTGCCGTCGGGTGTGGCGTGCCGCCCGTTCTGCCTTGCTGAGGGCCCGGATGAGGACGAAGGCCCATGCAGACCGTCGGCGGACCCCGGCCCCTACGTACCGGCCAGGGCAGGCAGTGTGGTTGTCTACCAAGGACATACCCCTTCAAGTGGACTCCCCTAAACTGCAGGACCGGTATATCGGTCCGTTCAAAATCATCAAGGTCATCAGTCCAGCCGCAGTGAGGCTTCAGCTTCCGGCCTCACTGTGGATCCATCCCGTTTTTCATGTGTCCCGGATCAAGCCCCATCACACCGCACCCCTCTGTACTCCCGGTCCGGCACCACCTCCTGCCCGGATCATCGATGGCGAGCCGGCTTGGACTGTGTGCCGGCTCTTAGATGTCCGTAGGATGGGCCGGGGCTTCCAGTATTTGGTGGACTGGGAGGGGTACGGACCTGAAGAACGCTCCTGGGTGAAGAGGAGCTTCATCCTGGACCCGGCCCTCCTGGCCGATTTCTACCGCCGCCACCCACAAGCCTGGTCGGGCGCCAGGAGGCGCCCGTTGAGGGGGGGTCCTGTTGTGTGGGCCGCCAGAAGAGGAGGTACTGCTGGCCCACCACCAGAGGGCGCCCTGTCTGGAGTGCGGGCTCCAGGCAGCAGAGGGCGCAGCCGCCTCACAGGAGCAGCCAGGGTGACAGCTGTCACGCATCACCTGCAACAGCTGTTATCAATCATCTGATCGGCAGGAGTACATCAGCAGGACGACGTCTCCACCTCTTTGCCGAGATATCGTTTCTACCTGGAAGGTAACGTTCTCAGCTGACTGTGACAGGAATATCTGTCGCTTGTGTGTGTTTGGACAGCAGATAATCTGTTTCTTTTTTCAATGAGAGGTGGAGGTAGTTTTCCTGCCGTGTGGATTGCTGGGTGCAAACGCGCCCACATTTAATTGTGTGTTGTTACTCGCCAGCAGTACCAGGTCCGACACGCGGAGGCAGTGGCCACCTGGGAGTTCGGGACTTGGCGGCTCCAGTATTCCCGGGGTCTGGTGGCGGAGGAAATCGTGTGGTTCCGGTTCTGCTTTGGACAGACGTCTTCTATCTTCGAGCCTGCCCACACGACATCTTTGTGAATTGACTTTTTGACCATTGTTGTAATCTGTTGTATTTGTTGTGCGCATTCACAACAGTAAAGTGTTGTTATTTGACCTACTCCATTGTCCGTTCATTTGCGCCCCCTGTTGTGGGTCCGTGTACCTACACTTTCCCAACATCAACATGCAGATCCATCTCAAATCTGCTGTGGCACATCTGAGTAAAACAAGTGAGAAGCCAAGGGAATATGTGGACTTACATGGGGATTGATCCATTCAAACAACTGCAGAGTTTGGCAGTTGAGTGTTTGCTTCGCTTTTCATTACTAGAGGTTGCAGCTTAGTAAAAGCCATGTAACTCCTGTTGCACATAACCATTTCACACAGATCAGAGTTTGTTATGATGGTAGTCAAGAAGCCCACATCAAAGGTGGTGTATGGCTGTGGAATGTCAGCGGTGATGCGCAGAGGTCAGAGGATGTGTGATTGTGTGTGAACGCACAATCAACCTTCCTGGTAGAGACGCACCAGCTCGACCCCTCGAGGGAGAAACCCGTCAGTATAAAGGAAATGCTATTCACAGGGACCTCAATAAGTGTGCCATGTGGGAAAAGAACCCCTCGCACTCCATCCACGTGCTCAAATCTCAGACGAGGTTTGATTGGAGAAATGGAAATAAGCGCCTGTTTGGCTACGAACACTATCATTTCATTCCTCCATTCCCAAATGCTTCGGGGATTTCTGAGAAGGAGCAGCAGCAATAAGTTCACTTTGCTGAATTAATGCTGTAATTCTTTAACAGGAGAGCCTTGGCATTACCTTGAACCAGGCTGGTATTATGCAAAATGGTTTCAAGCCTAGTTTTTTTTAATGATGGCCCTAATTTGTTGGCCGACTTTAAATTATTAATCTCTTTTATATTCAAGTAGTTATTACGTGTCATAACTGTGTATCTATGGGGTGAGTTTTAATAGCATCTGCTAGACCTTAGGAAAGGAGCCGGTGCAGAAACGCTATTAAATATTGATTATTACCTAAATATTTGTCTTGGCACCTTCTTTGAGCCACTGTGCTTATCGGCATGGGAACAGCCGCGGTGGTCACTGAAGATGTGTGAGACTTCTCACAGCAGCACACCGGCAGAAGTGAACAAATCAATTATAAAATGGTGATAAAACTGTAGCATCCCAAGAGTTTGATTGGTGGCTGGAAGCATCTCAATATTGTCTCACTGAAAGCGTTGGAAAGAAAAAAAAAAATTAAATTAAACAAGAGCTCTGTGATCAAGTTCACAAAATGATATTCCTCACTCCACCATATGAGATGCTTGCATGCATTATGTATTGGTGGTAGTAAATTCTTTGTGATGAAACACCTGAATTAACAAACTGATCAACTAATACAATGCATTAAAAAAGGCTAACAAATGTATAATTCTCATTCCCTGAAGACATCTGACCGGAATTATTTTAATTCATGCACACCTACATATGGTGTGCAAAAACCACAGAGCAGCTGAGGAGAAGTTGCACATATGAAGTAAATATCATACAATATGTGTCAGTTAAACACAAAATTGCAGTTGTCTCTCTTTGAAGATGTCAGATTACTTTTGTTTATGGAAAACTTCATATACAGTGCCCTCCAAAAGTATTGGATGGCATTGTAGTGTGCCATCACTGTGTGAGGATTCACTGAAATCCATAAAACAGCTTAGGAGGAGTTGCATTTACAAGTATGATGTAAATATAATGTAGTATCAATTTAATGCAAAATTTCAATTATCTCCTAATAAAGACATCAGACTGGAATTACTTCAATTTATACACATCTTCAATATAATGCATACAATATGACGCATCATTTAAACACAAAATTACAATTATCTTCCACTAAAGACGTCAGACCGGAATTACTTCTATTTATGTACATCTTCATATGGTGTGCTACGTGTGTGAGAAGTTTCAGAAAAATCCAGAAAACAATTTAGAAGGAGTTGCAGTTGTGATTATCACACGTATGATGCATAAATTAAACACAAAACTCCAATTATCTTCATATGGTGTGCTACCTGTGTGAGAAGTTTCAGAAAAATCCAGAAAACAATTTAGAAGGAGTTGCAGTTGTGATTATCACACAGTAAGTAAGTCCCTTCGGCTGCTCCCTTGTTTGCACTCAGGGTCGCCACAGCAAATCCAAGGTGGAGCTGCATGTTGAATTGGCACAGGTTTTACGCCGGATGCCCTTCCTGACGCAACTCCACATTACATGGAGAAATGTGTGGCAGGGGTGGGATTTGAACCTGGAACCTTCTGAACTGAAACCAAGTGCATTAACCACTTAGCCACCACCCCTGCTTGTGATTATCACACGGTATGATGCATAAATTAAACACAAAACTCCAATTATCTTCATATAGTGTGCTATCACTGTGTTTAGAAGGAGTTGCACTTTTAAAGTTAGTATCTTCCAGTATGATGTTCCTAGTGTTGTGTTGCCAGGGTTAATCTCAGGGTCAATAGGCAGCTGGTTAACAGCACTGTGAATGTTTGATAAATATCTGGAAAAGGCTGCACTGGTATGCCGGCTGGGAAAAGGCCTAAGATTGGTGATATGATAACCTTACACAAACTTACTGAGGGGTGTCTTATCAATATTACCCACTTCCATGGACACATATTTCAGTTTTAATCTCAACATTCCTGTTTACTTTCTCTGCTCATATCCAAAGTGTGTGACTCACATGGAAGCCACCAAGTTCTTTCATTTTTTCATTGATCACTAAATTGTGCTGACACAAACTGAAATTAATTCAAAAAAAGCATCACAATACTAGAATATCGCTTATCTAATTGTGTCACGGATTGAAACAAAAAAATCTGAGGTCGATTTGCTGTACATGGGTCAGAAATAATTTTTGACTGGTGGACAACTGGACTTGTTTGTGATCTAGAGGGGTAATTAAACAGCTTGCTTACTCTGTGGCATATTGCTTTGAATTCTGACAAATGTGAGAGAAGGACAAAAACCTGCTGATACAGTACATCCGGAAAGTATGCACAGCGCTTCACTTTTTACACATTTTGTCATGTTACAGGCACAGTTTTTTTTTTTTTAAATGGTAGAAATTCATTTTCCCTCAAAATTCTACTCACAACCCCCCATAATGACAACATGAAAAAATGTTTTTTTGAAATTTTTGCGAATTTATTAAAAATTAAGAAAACGTGCATAAGTAGGCGGCACAGTGGATTAGTGGTTAGCACTGTTGCCTCACAGCGAGAAGGTCATGGGTTCAATTCCCGTGGCCTTTCTGTGTGGAGTTTGTATGTTCTCCCCGTGTTTGCGTGGGTTTCCTCCGGGTGCTCCGGTTTCCTCCCACATCCAAAGACATGCGGGTTAGGTGGATTGGAATCTTTAAAATTGTCCTTAGGTGTGCGTGTGGGTGTGTCTGTGTTTGTTTGTCTATTTGTGGCGCTGCGACAGACTGGCATCCTGTCCTGGGTGTACCCCGCCTCACGCCCTATGACTGCTGGGATAGGCTCCAGCCCCCCGCGACCCTTAATTGGACTAAGCGGTAGAAGATGGATGGATGGATGGATGTGCATAAGTATTTATACCTTTTGCTCAATACTTTGTTGATACACATTTGGCAGCAATTACAGCCTCAGGTCTTCTTGAATATGATGCCACAAGCTTGACACACCTATCTTTGGGCAGTTTTGCCCATTCCTCTTTCCAGTACCTCTCAAGCTCCATCAGGTTGGATGGGGAGCATCGGTGCACAACCATTTTCAGAGATCTGAAAATGGGTCACTCAAGGACATTCACAGAGTTGTCCTGAAACCATATCTTTGATGTCTTGGCTGTGTGCTTAGTGTCATTGTCCTGCTGAAAGATGAACCGTCACCCCAGTCTGAGGTCAAGAGCACTCTGGAGCAGGTTTGCATCCAGGATGTCTCTGTACATTGCTACATTCATCTTTCTCTCAATCCTGACTAGTCTCCCAGTTCCTGCCGCTGAAAAACATCCCCACATCATGAAGCTGCCACCACCATGCTTCACTGTAGGGATGGTGCCTGGTTTCCCCCAAACATGATGCCCGACATTCATGCCAAAGAGTTCAATCTATGTCTCATCAGACCAGAGAATTTTGCTTCTCAGGTGCCATTTGGTAAACTCCAAGTGGGCTGCCATGTGCCTTTTACTAAGGAGTGGCTTCCGTCGGGCCATTCTACCATACAGACATGATTGGTGGAGTGCAGCAGAAATGGTTGTCTTTCTGGAAGGTTCTCATGTCCCCACGGAGGAATGCTGGAGCTCTGACAGAGTGACCATCAGGTTCTTGTCACCTCCTTGACTAAGGCTCCTCTCCCCGGAATGCTCAGTATAGACATATGGCCAGTCCTGGTGGATCTGAACTCCTTCCATTTACAGATGATAGAGGCCACCTTTGACTTCATGCTTGGTTTGTGGTCTGACATGCACTGTCAACTGTGGGACCTTATATGTAGACAAGTGAGTGCATCATGTCCAGTCAACTGAATTTACCCCAGGAGGACACCAATTAAGGGGTAGAAACATCTAAAGGATGATCAGTGGAAACAGGATGCACCTGGGCTCAATTTTAAGCTTCATGGCAAAGACTGTGAATACTTATGTATTCACAGTCATATGAGAGGGAGAATAAATGCATCTTAAGTCTGGACTTGAATGTCTCTACAGAATTAAACTGTTTTATCTCAATAGGGAGATCACTCTACAAAGCAGGTGCACGATAAGAGAAGGCTCTGTGGCTTGCAGACTTTTTATTCACCCTAGGAACACAAAGTCGTCCTGTGCCCTGAGAATGCAGAGCTTAGGCTGGTGTAGGGTTGAATTAGGTCAGCTAAGTAGGGAGGTGTTACTCCGTGAATAAATTTATAGGTTAATAGCAGAATCTTAAAATCTGATCTCACAGGGACAGGAAGCCAGTGAAGAGATGCCAAAATGGGTGTAATGTGCTCGAACTTTCTACTTTCTGTCAAGGGTCTGGCAAGAGGATTTTGAACCAATTGGAGACCCATAATGGTGGACTGTGGTAAACCGGAAAATAGAACATTGCAGTAGTCCAATCTAGAAGAAACAAATGCATGAATCAGGGCCTCAGCATCAGCCATAGACAGGATGGGACAAATCTTCGCTACATTTCTCAGGTGGAAGAAAGCAGTCCTTGTAATATCTTTAATGTGGAGGTCAAAGTACAATGTGGGATAAAAAATCACCCCAAGGTTCCTCACTTGTCAGTGTGATGTATGACACACAAGCCTATATTAAGCGTTAGCTGGTCAAACTGATGCCAGTGTCTCACTGTACCAAGAACCATCATTTCAGGTTTGTCCGACTTTAAAAGTAAGAAATTACTAGACATCCAGGTTTTCACTGACACAAGGCAATCCTCTAAGGATTTTATCTCCATGAGATTACCAGCGGTTATCGGCATGTACAACTGAGTATCATCAGCATAGAAATGATAGGTAATCCCAAAATGCCACAATATGTGCCCAAGGGGTGCTATATAAAGGGAGAAAAGCAGGGAGCCTAAGACGGACCCCTGTGGAGCCCCATATTTCATGTCACCAAGGTTAGAGGTAGTGTTGTTGTACAAGACACAGTAAGAATGACTGGTTAGGTATGATACCAACCATACAAGGGCATTCCCAGTCATCCCAAAATGATTCTCCAGCCTATCAAGTAGAATACGGTGATCCGCCGTATCAAACGCAACACTAAGATCTAACAGCACCAGAACCGTAGTGGTGTCCGAATCCTTTGCAAGCAGAATGTCGTTTACCACTTTAGTGAGAGCTGTCTCTGTGAAATGATGTGTTCTAAATGCAGACTGCAGTGGCTCAGTAAGGTGGTCCATGAGCTGCTGTGCCACCACGTTTTCCAAAATTTTGGAACAAAATGAAAGCTTTTATATCGGCCTATAATTTTTCAATACATTAGGGTCAAGACTATATTTCTTAAGTAATGGAGGGAAACATTTCTTAAATGATGGGAAAAGACTGTGTATCTTGTTATGACATTAGGCTATTGGTTACATTATAATGAGCTCAAACTCTATTGTGATTAATATGAACTGGTCGAGACGTTAAATATTCACACCATCATTTTTACCAGACTTTGATTGTTTGGGATTCTGGCTGTGATTTTTAATTGTACTGCACCTTGAGCTTTCACTGTGCCAATTTTATTGATTATGTTGTTGTTCGTAGCCTTAAGGGCCCACAGTCATTATGCTACATCATGTCGCCCTCCATTGGATGTATAATGAGCTGCAGTAAACTATATTTTAGTATTTTAGAATGCCAAGTCCTACTTCTACAGATATTTTGGTGAAAGTACCTCAAAAATAATGCAGGAGTCATGTAACGTCTTGCAATTCAGAGACAGTAATATACTGTAATGTAACAAATTACTTTGAAATAACAATAACTAGCAATCTGTAATGTATTGCATTTCAGAATTACCCAACACTGTAGGATACATACAAGGACAGTGTGACAGCAGTGAGGTGTGCTGCTGGAATGATTAACATGCTCTAGGTGGAGGTGGAGTTATATTAAGGGCCCCTTCACACATAGTGCGGATTTGATCGATTTGTGCAGAAAGTGCACATGAAGCAGGAATCGTGTGCAAAACGTGTAATTTTATAGCTGCCTCGTACACCTGTTGCTACAACTATTTGTGCCCACCAGTGGCTGAAAGACAGAATGTGTGCTGTGCGAGCCCATCAAACCCTCTCGCGGCAAGTGTCAGCCAAATTCCAACTGACACGCACAAACATCTAATACCACCACATGGCAGTTAGAAAATGCGTGGCTATTCATACTATCATCACGAAACACTGCAGACAATCACTGTTGAGCTGGATGTAAAATTTGTCTATGTGCCCCACGACTGTGAAGTTGCCGAGTGTACATGTGGCGTGTCATAGTGTCAGCTCCCCCACAAAACATGTGTGCGCGTGGTTGCGCCCCACCCCCAAAGGCAAGGCATCGCTCATCTGATCACACAATGACATCTTGGTCTGTGCGCAGACCGGACAGGGGGCGTGGCTGGCTTCCCCAGCTGTGTGGACATGTCAGTTCTGGACATCACAGCTGCAGCACGCGTCCTGTGTTTTGACGGGACACACGCGTGTGTGTGTTTGTGTGGAAATACATAAAAACATATATCGCTTTTGCGATGGAAGGAGAACGGGCCGTCAGTCCGTTTGGACAGGACGGCAGTCGATCTGAATGTCACGTCTGCAGGACACGTGTGTCGGGCCGGTGAGGGCTGTAAGCGGTGCGCCGTACAACCAAGCAACAAGCCAACAGTGCAACAAATATGCTACTTCAGTCACGTACAGCAAAATAGACCCTACAAAACAATGTTTGGATCATCTACAGAGGAAAACAGATGGATCATATTATATTGCCCGCTTGATAAATGCAGTGTTTATATAGTGTGTGGTTTATTTAATTTTAAATACATCCATCTCCTTCCCTTATATCAGGCATGTTCCCGCAGTTTTTCACAGGCAGCGATTGTAGTGCAGTGGTAAAGTTCTGTCTGGCAATCAAGATTTTGGAAGGCACGGGTTCAATTATTGTGGGGTGGCCATGTAATTTGTGTAACTACATCGCGCAGCTGCTGGTAGTGTGTTCCTGCATGCACAAACCGTCGCACTGGCATCGTCCACGCCTGTCCGTCGGCACAATGTTTCATGGTTTGATCCATTCGAGCTGTTTCACCGTGGGTTGTACTTTATTCGCACTAAGTGTGAAGGTGCCCTAAGTACCGGCTGAAGCCTTTTCTTGTTGTTATGGTGAATGAAAGGTTGACAGACGAGTTCAGACAGAAGTCCTTTGCTTCTGGTGTTATTTAATTGTATTTTGTAGCAATGCTTTATGTTGCCAATAGTAGTAATTATCTCACTGTGTTCACATTACTAGTTCAAGTGACAGAACTGATTATTATTACTATTATTTTATTTTACACCTGTGTATGTTAGTGCGTGAAAAGGTTGGTCCTGTGTTCGTTTGTGCAAAATAATTCAATGAGGTTTTGATCCGGTTTGGACAAAATTTGGAGAGTCAGGTAAGGACAAAGTGATTTGATTATGAGGAAAAGTCAGTTAAAAGTAAAAGTCACAGGCTAACATCAAAATTTAGCCCAAGCTGTTGCCACATTTGGAAGCAAACACTGTTCTTAGCAGTCACCTGTGCCACATTCCACATGTACATTTGGAGTTGCATCAGGAAGGGCATACGGCATTAAACGTGTGCCAAATCAACATGCTCAGCCATATCAGATCTGCTGTGGTGACCCCTAATAAAATACTAAATTATGTTACCACACAGGGCATATTTAGAATGGACAATTTGAGAAATTATGCATCCATACCAGTGAATCATTGCCAGCCCCCCCTCCCCCCGGCCCCGCCCCACACATAACCCCCAGTCAGACAGAGACGGTCTCTCGGGGCCTGATGTGCTAATGTGAACCTTTGTGGTGCTGAGACAAGTGGACAGTAGACGGCCTGAACTGTAGCTTCAGTGTACTGCTGAGATATCACAAGAAAAACTGCATATAAAAACCCACAACTAAATTTTGTGGCAGTATGAAATTCAGTAAGGTATATTTTATATTTTTATATTCCAATTCTAAGGTGGAACTATGCTAGTATACTAAGGTATAGCTAAATATCTAAAAAAGGAAGAGTAAAATAGAAGAGTAGAAAAGAGTAGAGTAGAGCCCACTAGGTGCCTGGTCTTGAGAACCAGGACGTTAGGTTGAAAAGCTTTTTTATTCCCATAGGAACTCTCCCTACCCACCCAAGCCGCTCAAGAAAAGGTATATATAATAATAAATAGTAAGACATAAGAAAGATAAGACATCATATATATAACTATTATTTAAATATTAAGGGTAATATACAGCATATACAATAAATATGGTACTATATAATATACAGTAGTAGGTATAAAACCTAAACATTAATACAGGAGAAGATTGTAGCATAGGTAATTTAGTATGTAGACTAGTAGTAAAATTAAATTATAGTTAGTAGGCTAAGCTATAAATCTGGTATTTTATTATAGAAACAGAAGCTATGATGTAATGTGTATTGGTATCTATCTAAATTAACTCTGCTAGCATACTATAGGAAAATAAAAAGCATAATCTAGATGCTATCATATGGATGTTTATGTTTAAGAACATCTCATTTAAATACTGCCTGAAAATACTTGCTTTCTCCTGATGGCTTTTATTGTATTTGACAAACTAGGTATATTTTATGGACCTGAAAATCTAAAGTACACATTGTGCTTGTTGTATTAAAAAAGCTTTAACCATAAAAGAAATCTGCAACACTGCAACTCTGCTCTGTGTAACGTCCTCTGCAAAATTCAATTAGACACATAGCTGCACTGCAATCTATTTATTTGAGGCACGCGGTGAGGCTGCCAGTGGGAGTGTATTGATTGGACTGTGTCATGTGTGGAAGCGAGAGAGGGGTGGCCACGATTTTTGCTTAATGAATTGAAATAAAAGAGGCGGGAAATGGGCTTTAAATTAGAGAACAGTGCAGGGGCATCCACTTTCCCTCCCAGTAGTTACCCTGCACCACCCCCAACAAAGTCTTACACAATGCTCTCATCCTCTCAAGACACACACACTCACGTGCACACATTTATTTCTAAACATGCAGATGTTCAGAAACTCAAATGTTAAAGAAATAAATAAATAAAATTCTGCCACCCATGCATTCAAATATACAGATGTGAATACACACATGCCATGTCACTGCCACCCTTACAAGCACACGTACATATGTATCTCCAGACACATGCATGCGCACACTGTGTGATACACAGAAAGAAGCAGAGAAAATGGGGCGGGGGGGGGGGGCGGGGCAAGGAAGTGTGGGGCTCCAGGTTATTTTATCTCAGGCTTATCATCTGGCAGAGCCTGGTTGAGGAACCCACCTGAGAGTCTCAGGAATTTGTGGCTACAAGTCATTAGCAAAAGGCTGCTGAGATACATTGGGTCCAGCGGTGTGCACGGTGCACTGTGTGCTGCAGACAAGTGTGTCCCTTTAACCCTTGATGCATTGATTGGCACAGGCTGGATAATTACATGCAGCGTGGATGGTACAGGGTCAGGCAGGGGAGTTTAGCCATGTAGGTGTTGAAACAATAGAGAAACAGCATGGATACAGGAATGTAGTGAGCATAACATCACAATGTGATACCTTCACACTGTGTGTGAAATTCACTGTAGCTTAGAATCACTGTTTATATTGAGTGCACCCAGATCTCCAAGTATTATTAACTGGCCACTTTATTAGGTACTCCTATTCAACTGTTCATTAAAGCAAATAACCAGCCAACCTCATGGCAGAAACTCAATGCATTTAAGCATGTTGAATTTGTCAGCGCAAACACCAGAATAATAAAGAAACATAAATGAGGTGACATCAAAACATCAAAGCCATTTAAAGATAACTCACCTCTGTGCTGACTGCAGTCACTGACCAGGATGCTGCCTGCTCCACCCTGCTGCCACTGATTGGTTCCTGTGTGATTCCAGATTGCTGGCTGGGTCCTGCCTGATGCAGGGGTTAGGCTTCACCTCTGCCTTCTCTTCCGATGCCAGAATTAGTGTTTGGTGCACCCAGATGCTGTGAGGAACAGTGTTGCCACACTTACTTTGAAAACGTAATCCCATTACTGATTATGTCTTGAGTAAGTAAGTTATTGTTTCACTAATTATTCATTCTTATTAGATTACTAGTTACTTTATTAATTACATTCAGCAGCTGTAGCTGCTGAATGTAACTAATAAAGTAAGTGTAGCAACACTGGTGAGGAACAGGACCAGCCCCAAAGGGTGTCTTTCATTTGTCAGAAAAATCTATAGATAGATAGACAGATAGATAGACAGACAGACACACACACACACCTGGTGGGTACAGCCAACCAAAAAGTTAGCTTCGATAACCATTAATCCGCTAGCTGAAAAGTTAACTTTTACAAAGCTAAACCGATAAACCCTACAAAATTTAGCGGAAGTTACAGATAAAAAGCTAAACCAATAACTTTTAGTATTGATCCCAGTACACTGGCAGCTACTGATACTCTGAGTAAACTCAAAGGCAATCACAAACAACAACAAGCCAGCACTTCTGTCTAAGAATAAGTATTTGAACACCCTGCGGTTTTGCAAGTTCTCCCACTTAGAAATCATGGAGGGGTCTGAAATTTTCATCTTAGGTGCATGTCCACTGTGAGAGACATAATCTAAAAAAATAAATCCGGAAATCACAATGTATGATTTTTTTAATAATTTATTTGTATGTTACTTGCTGCAAATAAGTATTTGAACACTTACCAACCAGCAAGAATTCTGGCTCTCACAGACCTGTTAATTTTTCTTTAAGAAGCCCTCTTATTCTGCACTCTTAATCTGTATTAACTGCACCTGTTTGAACTTGTTACCTGTATAAAAGACACCCTGTTCCACACAATCAATCACACTCCAACCTGTCCACCATAGCCAAGACCAAAGAGCTGTCTAGGACACCAGGGACAAAACTGTAGACCTGCACAAGGCTGGGATGGACTACAGGACAACAGGCAAGCAGCTTGGTTAGAAGACAACAAACTGTTATGATTATTTAAGTGGAAGAAACCAAGATGACTGTCAACCTCCTCGGTCTGGATTCCATGCAAGATCTCACTTTGTGGAGTAAGGATGATTCTGAGAAAGCTCAGAACTACACAGACGACCTGGTCAATGACCTGAAGAGAGCTGGAACCACAGTTACAAAGATTACATTAGTAACACATGATGCTGTCATGGTTTAAAATCCTGCAGGGCAGCAAGGTCCCCCTGCTCAAGCAGCACATGTCCAGGCCCGTTTGAAGTTCAACCATGACCATCTGGAGATCCAGAGGAGGCATGATAGAAGGTCATGTGGTCAGATGAGACCAGAAGAGAGTTTTTTGGAATCAACTCCACTTACCATGTTTAGAGGATGAGAACAACCCCCAAGGAAACACCATCCCAACCGTGAAGCATGGGGGTGGAAACATCATACTCTGGAGGTGCTCTTCTGCAAAGGGGACAGGACGACTGCACCGTACTGAAGGGAGGATGGATGGGGTCATGTATTGTGAGATTTTGGCAAACAACCTCCATCCCTCAGTAAGAGCATTGAAGATAGGTCGTGGCTGGATCTTCCAGCATGACAATGACCCCAAACACACAGCCAGGGCAACTAAGGAGGGGCTCCATAAGAAGCATTTCAAGGTCCTGGAGTGGCCTGGCCAGTCTCCGGACCTGAACTCAATAGAAAATCTATGGAGGGAGCTGAAACTCCAAACCTGAAACATCTAGAGAAGATCTGTATGGAGGAGTGGACCAAAATCCCTGCTGCAGTGTGTGCAAACCTGGTGAAAAACTACAGGAAACGTTTGACCTCTGTAATTGCAAACAAAGGCTACGGTACCAAATATTAACACTGATTTTCACAGGTGTTCAAATACTTATTTGCCGCAGTAACATACAAATAAATTATTAACAAAATCATACATTGTGATTTCAGGATTTTTTTAGATTATGTCTCTTACAGTGGACATGCACCTAAGATGAAAATTTCAGACCCCTCCATGATTTCTAAGTGGGAGAACATACAAAACCGCAGGTGTTCAAATACTTATTTTCCTCACTGTATGTATATGTATAGAGAGAGAGAGAGAGAGAGAGAGAGAGGAGAGAGGAGAGAGAGAGAGAGAGAGAGAGGAGAGAACATTTATTTTCACAGCCATATGGTTGTGCAGACGTGTGGGAGGAGTCATGCACAGCAAGGCAGTTTTGACTTATGGTTAAAATTGAAAACAAACTAATTCCAGACAGGTCATCGAACTTAAGGTCAATTCTGTCGTTTTTTGCAAAGTGAAAATATCAGCTATATGTTTTAGTTTTAAAGTAATGTACTAATTTTGAAGGTTTTAGCATTTACAGACACCCATGTCAAAAAGCATTATGGGAAAATGGAGCTTCCTGTCATCAGTGGTTGGTCAGTTTATAAAAACCAACACACAAGTTACAGGGCTGGATCCAGAGTGAAAATCTGACATATGCATTTTTGCCCAATGATAAAATAAAAATCTTACGCGTCTTGTTATTCAATAATCTTCATTCTTTTATTCATGTGCAACATACACTGTCATACTTCTTTTAATATATTTATTATACTTCATGGACAATAGTGAACACT
The DNA here is from genome assembly GCF_902500255.1 of Thalassophryne amazonica. NCBI lineage: Eukaryota > Metazoa > Chordata > Actinopteri > Batrachoidiformes > Batrachoididae > Thalassophryne > Thalassophryne amazonica. The sequence goes on along the minus strand of NC_047117.1, from coordinate 21,481,321 downwards.
TCTTGTTTATATAAATATGATGTCCTAAAAAACAACACTATAACAAAAATTGACATGGTGGATCCTTGATCTCTGGACATAAATAGGAATAAACAAAATCTGTAGTTTTTGTCAAAAGCATTTCCTTTCAGACATTATTGGCATGAATGTCTTTCCATATATTATCTGAGCTGAGCTCTTGCAGCTGCTGTGCTGCACGTCAGGATGTAATTGTAAAGAAATACAGCACGTCTCATTTTGGGAGGAAAAAAACGTTTTAGTCGATTGTAGTTTCTTTTCTGTATTACGTTTGTAAGAGGTGTCATTTTAGTTAAAGCGGCAATTCATTTTGAAGTTATTAATTCTGACCGGACTCTGTCTCAGCAGAGAGCTGTGCAGCGTTTGGAGCTGTGCCAATGAAACGGGGGACGATTCTCATTTCTTGACTGCAACAAGACAAGAGTCCAAGTTCGTGACTTTAATCCACACAAAAGTGACTCACGGTATTTTAATGGCTTTGAGAGAGGGTTAAGAAACGGACTTGCCGTTTCTGAAAAGCAGCGAATCAAAGAACCAACGAGCTAGTGGATTGAAGCATTGCTTCAATGGTTCACGCTTAGTGCAGTCGTGCTGCAGAAATGGTTGCTTACAGACCCGCTGCAGACCAAACCCTGAATATCCGACTTTATTTGTACGTCCATATGACTCTCAAACTCCGAAAAATCTGTATAATTTATGGACAATCCGTATAGGTTGACATGTATGGTCAGAAAACCACCGAAAATGTAATTTCAGTCATCACAGAATGCCTTTCAAACACACTATTGTCTGAAAACTATCTATAAACCACTCACCGGTTCTTGCTGAAATAAGCGCCCAGTTTTCCTTGCACAACTTTTTTCCTGGATGCCATGATCAACGACTTGACTGGACTGACGCTATGTTTGTTTGGTCCAGTTTGAATTTTCCTGTGTACACCTGCGTGGTGCATTGTGGGATCAAATCAAAAGCTGTGTTCACCACGGGGACACGTTCGGCACTATTCCGGATTATTTGAGTTTTTTTTTTTTACCAATGAGGAATGATGCGTAAAAAAATCTGACCGATGCAACTGCATTGGTCCAAACCGGTCTGGATCCAGGCCTGAGTTACTGTAACATGTTCTTTTTTATAAATAAATCTGTATTTGTAAATATGTCATTTTTTTCATTTGTAAAAAAGGCAATTTGAAAACTGAAAATTCTGTTTGTTAAGTGTGATGCTTGGAGCACGTATAGCAAATGTGTGGCAATTGGTATTCACACTGCCATGAACATTGCCATCTACTGGATCCTCCCCAATATACTGGACCTCCCCAATATATATGGAATAAATGTTTAACTGTCCCGTCTCTCGCATCCTGAGTCTTAATGATAGAAATACCTGAGAAGAGCTTACAAAATCATGAAATCACTGTACAGAGGTGTTTGGAGATGCCATTATCATTGTAGAAAACAAAGATTTAAGTCTTACTGCAGCTGTGAGACTTAGATGCTAACCAGAAACCTAACATAAACAACTACTCAACAAAAATATAAACGCAACACTTTTGGTTTTGCTCCCATTTTGTATGAGATGAACTCAAAGATCTAAAACTTTTTCCACATACACAATATTACCATTTCCATCAAATATTGTTCACAAACCAGTCTAAATCTGTGATAGTGAGCACTTCTCCTTTGCTGAGATAATCCATCCCACCTCATAGGTGTGCCATATCAAGATGCTGATTAGACACCATGATTAGTGCACAGGTGTCCCTTAGACTGCCCACAATAAAAGGCCACTCTGAATGGTGCAGTTTTATCACACAGCACAATGCCACAGATGTCGCAAGATTTGAGGGAGCGTGCAATTGGCATGCTGACAGCAGGAATGTCAACCAGAGCTGTTGCTCGTGTATTGAATGTTCATTTCTCTACCATAAGCCGTCTCCATTGAAGAGGAGTGGACCAACATTCCACAGGCCACAATTAACAACCTGATCAACTCTATGCGAAGGAGATGTGTTGCACTGCATGAGGCAAATGGTGGTCACACCAGATACTGACTGGTATCCCCCCCAATAAAATAAAACTGCACCTTTCAGCGTGGCCTTTTATTGTGGACAGTCTAAGGGACACCTGTGCACTAATCATGGTGTCTAATCAGCATCTTGATATGGCACACCTATGAGGTGGGATGGATTATCTCAGCAAAGGAGAAGTGCTCACTATCACAGATTTAGACTGACTGGTTTGTGAACAATATTTGATGGAAATGGTAATATTGTGTATGTGGAAAAAGTTTTAGATCTTTGAGTTCATCTCATACAAAATGGGAGCAAAACCAAAAGTGTTGCATTTATATTTTTGTTGAGTATAAATGACACTGGTACAAATGCCTTTTGGGAGATTCTGGGGTACCACTGGAAAGACTTTGTGTCAATCTAGTGGTTAATTTGACAGACTCAAATGAGAAGTATCACTTGCATTGAGAAGGGACATCAGCTATGACATTTTGCCACTTGCTGCATTCTTGGAGGAGTGATTGAACTCACAGGTGGCTCAGTGATGAAGACTCAAGTGGATGAAAGATGGCCAAGGGGATGTCCACCTTTCACGTGGCTACAGTAGATGGGGTTACAGCCGAGAGGTCGGAATAAGACAAATTTCTGCCAGAGTGTTTACCTTTCAGGACCAAAGGTAATTCCATGGTGTGGTTGCTACAACAACATGTAGCACCAACACATGCTCCTAGACCTGATTTGACCTGGGTTTATCATGCACACCTATCTCTAGGGTCCACAGGGAATGGATCAAGAAAGGCAAAACATCTAGTGAACAGTAGTTCTCTGAGTGAAAGAACCTTGTTGATGGCAGAGGTCACAAAAGAATGGTCAGACTGGTTAAAGTTGATAGAAAGACACCATTAACTCAAATAACTACTCGCTGCAGTCAAGTTATGCAGATGAGCATCTCTAAACACAGAACATATGGACCCTTCAAGAACATGGGCAGTAGCAGTCGAAGACCACAGCTAAGAACAGAAAACTGAAGCTACAGTGGCCAAGGGCAGATTGGAAAACTGCTGACAAATCTGATAAGTTTCAGCTTCAGCTTCAACAGTCAGTACTTGGCAAAAACAATATGAAAACAAGGATCCATCTTCTGTTTTAAATCGGGTTATTGGTGTGCTAACTGGGTGATGCTATCGTGTCAACTTGCACCAAAATCTCAGGAATGTTTCCAGCATCTTTGCAAGAAAAATGATTTTGTGGTCATTTCAGCACAGCCATGAATTAGACAGCTCCTCCCCTGCTGTCTGATGCAATGATGAGGTATGTTGGCTGCAGACTGATGTGCACATGCGATTCAGAGCTGGGGTGTTAAATCTAGATTCTTGACCTCTTAAAAAGTTTCTAATACAATAACCCAAGTCATTTATTCAATTATAAAATCCAACACACTGTTGGTAGAAACCTATAGACCTCACACTGTGGGTGGGCGCGTGCATGTGCATAATTGCATGCGTACACCTAAAAACTAACATGCATGTAGGGCCTGTCAATATATCTTACACTGGGGCCCATGCTGAGGTTGCTACACCACTATGGTCAATGGTTGAGTAGTTGGTACACTACCAAGCCTCAACCGCCAGCTTTCAAAAGTGAAGCCACCCAAAAGAGGAAAAAAGTTGCAGTTCCTTGAATGGCCATTTTTGGCTGGATCTAAAAGTGACTAGATTCCTGTAGAAGCCCATGATAAAATGTCCAACTTTACAGGAATAATAAACATTTTTACAGCCTGGAACAATACCCAGGAGCGCCACTTTTTGAACTTCAAAATGGCTCTTCAGAAAAGCTGTGGGTGACATCACAAAGGGTTTGTCTCATCTACGTACCTGAATGATTAACAGACAAAAGTGAGGCAAAGGCAACTTTAGAGTTCAAGCAGTAAGATGTCAATCAAACTTGACATTCACCAATTCATGCTGGCAGGAACTGCAGGAGGAACCACCACTACAGCAGCACTGATTAGAGTGCATCTGTCTGAATCTGGTGTTTACTGCAGACCTCAAATTAATGAAATAAAGCTGATATAGGACAAAACAGGCCTGGAATGTCCAGTTTATGAGGTATGATCCATTTTGCAATACGGCATTCAATGTCTTTTGAATTAAAGTGCGCAGTAAATGCGGACAGCTTGAAATTTATGTTATTTCCATTCAGTGCAATTCACTTTGCATGCCCTTTACGCGCCAGCATAAATACATTTCGTGACTTGACGCAGTGAGTACTAAAAGTAAGCCATTAAGGCCAGAGTAAAACAAATGTGATCTGTGATTGCCAAGCTCCTGGATGAGCTGGAAATGTCATTACTACTCTGCACATGCACGCAGCACGTATTGTGAAATGTTTGGACCTGTCTGTTTGACTGCTGCGTGCCGGCAAATCAGTCGCTCATTGCGATCCAAAACAGAAAAGTGTTAGAATTGGATAGATGTCTTTGTCTTTTTGATATCTACAACATTGGAAGGTCACTTACAGTCTATAAACCAAGGATCAAACTGACCCATCGTATTGGGAACCCTCTCACTGTGGTATCTGCAAGCCACAACTTCCAGTGTTGATAAATGAAGCCAATGCGAAGTGCCAAATCTTGCAGTTCCTTGAATGGCCACTTGAGGCCAGCTCCAAAAGTGACTCCAAACATGATTAACTGTAATTAACAGGTCTACAAAAATGGATGGATGGATGGATGGATGGATGGATGGATGGATGGATGGATGGATGGATGGATGGATGGATGGATGGATGGATGGATGGATGGATGGATACAGAGCTACGTATATACAAATAATAAACCCATTTTTATGGCTTTTTTGGGGATTTGTGGATTGTATTGATATAGTGTATCAAATCATTTCAACATAGTAACACTTGTTACATGCACTGCTATGTTTAAAGATTTATTCTCCATATTGTAGAGCATCTGTGCTGATTGGTTCATGCACTATGCATGTGAGGTGCAGGTGGTCAGCTAGCCTTTCGAAATAAACCTCACACAAATTCCTGACTAAATGGAATGATAAGGTCCTCAGAACATTCCACTCCAAGATGCATCATCTGCAGTTCTTTTAAAAGGTAAGATAAAAACTGTTCATGCACCATTAAGGTTGGAGTGTGTGATGAGAGTTTGCAATGTGGTTTTGAACCAAAGCACAGGTTATTGCATTTTAATGATGTATTACCAGCAGTGTATATTTCATTTCAAACCACGTCCTCACCCTGCAAACACTGAATCCCCTCACTGCCACTTCTGGTTCAGTTTGTTGATGCTATCTGCCAGCTGACCTGGGTAGGAAGTTCGCCAGTGTTAAAATATCGTACAAAACAGAATTAAAATTTTGGTTTTCCTTGTTAATTTTATTTTTCAATTCAATTTAAAATAAAATTTCTAATGCGCATGTCTGTGTTTAGTGCACATGTATCATGACCCATCTGTGTATGTAAGGTGTGTCTAAACTTTACATCTAAGCTTTGCACCAGGTTTTGTGCTGCTCTGTGGTGCAATTGCTTTCTGCTTTCATGAGAAGTAGTCCTCCTGTGCAACACATGATCACACCTCATTTTTAAACCAACACACCCATAAGCCCACAAATAAGCACAAACAGGGTTTCAAATTCAAGTCAGAGGGCAGTGGGGCTAAAAAACACAACTGGATTGGTTGTACACTACCAGCAACATTTGCGGTGTGTGCTGGGTATTGTGCACTGCTATGCACCGCTTTACCCCTTGTGGCAGATAGGGCCCCATGCAATTACCCAACAAACACAAACAGTTGTTGGAACCTTGACCTGACAGAATTATTCTTTGGCGTGGCTGAAGGGTGAAGAGGAGTAAAACGTGAAATTCCAGTGGGCGTCTTTGTGTGTATCTAACCTTGTGAAAACACAGAGACGTGAGTTTGATAGAGTTATTACTCGTCCCTGGTGCTGCTGTCTGTGGGTCTGAATCCATTATCACCAGAGATTCATGGCAGAGCTGAGATTCTGTCATCGCCTCAATGGCACGGGTCAGGTAATTGCGGCAGTCTGTGTTTGCTTTTCATTACTAAAATACAAACTTTAAGGATGTCTTTTTGCTGTTCTTAACAGAGCTGTGTTTACTCTGGCGATGATTAGAGCGTTATTATTCTGCTGTGCCTCTGAAAATGTAATTTCAGAAGCTGAGAGAGAATATTTTGGCTTGGTGAAATGGCTTTTGTTCCAACTATGCAGAGCCAGTTTATTGTCATGGTTATGAGCATTGAGGAAAATAATTAGTGAAGTATTTGTTGTGTATATTAAGTAAAAGCTGCTGTGAGCTCTGTGAAGTCTTAATTTTATGGCACATAGGTTCAAAGAATTAGGCTTATGCTGTAAACTATATGGTGGTAATCCTGGAGCTGAAATGATTAATCAATTTAGAGATTAAAAAGTGATCAATGTGGAAAAAAATCAGGTAAAATATGATGGGAAATTATAAACTTTCTCGCCAACAAATTCTCCCAAGAATGAAGTTTGTCAGACAAACATACTGCTGAGTAGAGTGGGGTCCCCGAACATCCACTAAAGATGTTCATGTGACCACTGTGGCTACTGGCTTTAGCTTGGTCATATCATGCAATCATTTTTACAAAAAGCTAATGAAGGCCTTTGATAGAGTGAAAGGCTTGGAACAAAACAAAAAACAGTAAATAGAACCAGATTGCACGATATATGATATCACTCATACAATGGCACAAATTATGAGTGTCATGTACCATGCAACCCACCAATCAAATGACAAGGATCTCTTTAGATGCCACAATAAAAGCTAGTGGTTAGCAGTTATTGGTAGCTTCAGCTAAATATCACTGTTAACTTCTTAGTTCACGGATTAGCGGTTATCTGGTTTAACTTTTACGTTAGCTGTGCCCATCACTGTATAGGTTGCTTGAATGGAGAATCTATCTATATAGACCAAACATTTTAAGTACTTGGCTGTAATCATGTTTAATTCTGCCAAAAAGTTAAACATTTTTAACATGTGGTTCTACGGGAATTGATTCAGTTTTGGAGCCAGCCTCAAGTGGCCTTTCGTGAAACTGCAGCCTTTAGCATTTCTGTGATAGCTTCATTTTGCAGCACTGGAGCTGGGACCCATTAATGCAGCTCAGTCACTCATCTGCTTAGTCCAATTAAGGGTCGCAGGGGGCTGGAGGCTATCCCAGCAGTCATAGAGCGCAAAGCAGGGTACACCCTGGAAAGGACGCAAATCTGTCGCAGTGCCACATATAGACAAACAAACACACTGACGCCCCCACACACACCTACTGACAATTTAAACTTTCCAATCCACCAAACCAGTGTGTCTTTGGATGTGGGAGGGAGCCGAGCAACTGGAGGGAACAGGTGGGAATTGAACCCATGACCTTCTCACTGTGAGGCAACAGTGCTAACCACTAATCCACTGTGCCATTAATGCAGTTGATATTTGAAGGAAAAAAAACTACAAATAAAGCAACAACGCAGATCAACCAACAAACTGAAAATTCAGTGCTGTTCCTGAGCTGATATGATGACTGATTTTCTATTTGGGAGATTTTGGATGTCAGATCACAAACATTATTATTATTTATTTTTTATGGTTTGGGGGTTGGGCATTTCTAAACCATGTGTTTGATCAACACCCTTCTCCAGAGTTCCAGAGAAAACAGAATATCACATTTACTATCAAAATAGGGCAACATTATCAATAGGTTATAAGAAGATATCAACACAAAGTAATTGTTATTCACAGCTCTAATTAATACTTTATTATTATAACTGTTACCTCAGCGTATTTTGTGTTTTCCATTGTGAGCTGAGAAATTTATGTTTTTGCCACATAAGGGCCAAGTGATCCCTTTCCAGGTGTGTCCTACATGCATCAGGGAGAGAAAAGAGGTGAGTGGTTATCACTGCACGGCGTCCCCCGACAATGGTCCAATTACGTACATCACACCCTGCCTACTGTTTGCACTATGAAATAATCAATAGTGGATGTGGCTGAGTGCACATGCATGTTGGTGGAACCAAATGCATGAAGACGTAATAATTTGCTCAGGCTGGTGGGGAATCAAATATTGGCAAGGAGCAAGGTAGGCAGGGGTTCTTCACAAGAAGCAGGACTGATTAGTATTTTCAGCTCCAAGTTTGATGGGTGTGAGGTGGGAGTAAACGGGGGAGCGGTCTCTCCTGACGCGGCAAATGGAATGGGTGACAGGTGGAAATGGGGATGAAAAGGCGATCCTCCATTTCATGAATAAATGTAAACACAGCGTTGTGCAATTACTGGGGCTGGTCATCTCCTTCTGGGTGGAGTGGAGCCAGATCCCTGCAGGTCCAATCTAATGAAAAGGATGCAGGTTACTGGGGCGTTTAATTGTATGTGTGGTAAAGCTAAGAGTGAGGACTGCTGCAAATGAAAGCCTAAACCCCACCACTGGAAAATTTGATTCAGTTTAAACATAGCGTTTTCGTTTATTGATCCACGGTGGAAGGTAGAGATCATCACAGGAACACGGTCTGAGCAGATGGATTCATTTGAACATGTCAGGAGAACACATGGGTCTTGTTGCTCTTGAGAATAACTTGTTACACGAGGATGGCAGCACAAATGAAACGCTCAGTGACAGCGATCAGATAAACGTTTGGACTCAACGTTTATTCCACGTTCACCGCTGCACTTCTTTATTATGTCAATGTCCTAACGACAGATGACGACTTTAAAGCTACAGTGTGTATCTCATCTAATGGTGAGGTTGCAGAATGCATTACGTCGTCGCCAGTCAAGATTTTGTTTCCTGTTGCATTTTTGTTTTTTTGGCAACTATGCTAACTTACCTTCTCTTGTGCGATGCAATGTGTATGATTGTCCATTTCACACACATCACTGTTCTCAAACTTGTTAACCCGCACGAGCAACCAGTAGACAGTAATATAGGTGCAACCACCGATTCTACTTCTTTTTTTTCCCCTCTCTGACCACACTGCAAAATGGAGAAGATGGAGTAAGTATGCCCCTGTTGGGTTACAGTATCAACACGGCCATGCAAAATAGCAGCCTCCATGTGGGCAGGGCAGTTTAAGCTTATGAAAATACACGTTTATGAGCACATTCATTGTAGTGGGTATTATACACTAATGAAGGCATGGTTATAAATGCTATATTATATTCATGGTAACAATCACCCCAAATCCTGCACACTGTAGCTTTAAGTAGAAAGAAGTTCTAAAGGCCTTTTATGCTTCTGGTACTCTGTAACATTGTGGCCACGCAATCACTTCGATGCAGTGTGCAGTGGTGAACCTTTCAAAGTTCTTCATTGGGGTTAACGTGTTGGTGTGTGTCACCATGCAATTTACCGCCAGAACTGGGGGGGGTAACATTTTTAGTGAAGACTGGCCTACTATCCTATGATGTCTACGGTCATGAAAGTAGTTGACTGTGAAACTGGAAAAATGAGATTCTGGAAATAATGTAGTGAGTGGGCCAATCACAGTAAACTGTAGTTACAAATATTTGGGAGGTGCACATCAGGCTCCGGAGAGGGGCATAAACTGGGCTTAAAGTCAGATAGGGTTAGAGTTAGGCATCCAAATCAAACACGACTTCATCAGATTATTAAATTCATTAGACATTCTGCTCAAGGGGTAAAATACTGTAAGAATTAGACAGTTCTACCTTTATCCCAATAAAGGAACAAATCTTGTGTGATCATTTGCATGCATGTGCATATTTGTTTGATATTAACACTTATCCTCCCCAGAAGAGGCGGGTCAAAGCATAGCGCAGTTATATATTTTCTATTACCGAGGTTAATCAATAATTCATGGGTCACAACAGCAGGCAAAGCAAGTCGGGGAGAGGGAGGGACACCCTGAGATCCTCTTCCTAAGCAGGATCCCCGCAAAAAAACAAAAAACAAATAAACAGGAAGAAGAAATCAGAGCCAAAAACCACAGTGGGTACAAAAAAAAAAAAAAATTACACCAACACTTTCGGCAAACAGGACAAGATATTCACCATCATCATCGCCGACACTATAGCACTTGTTCAGGCATGAGAAGATAACCTTCGCTTTCCCCTTCTGTCTCCGTCCTGGTACTCACGCCATCACTTAGAGCATTAATCAAAAAGTGAGTGCTTAATGGCTCCTGACAGGCAGCACCCATAATGGGCTGCGGTCCAAGTCTGCATCTTCACCGTGCATCTGGTGATAGTAGCGGCAGCAGCTGCCTGCACGGCCACTGTTAGATTGTTAATGACAGTGGCTGATATGGTCTCACTAACCATAAAGCACTTAGGGCCCTGAGATGTTACCGCATCATGCATGAAGAAAGCTTTTTGATAGTATGCTAATCTCAGCCATTACCGAGGGATGATTTACAATCACTTAAACAGCACCCAAGCCGGCTGTGGAGACGCAGCCTGGCTGGATAATAAAGACACTGGCACATGTTGATCATTAGAGAGCCTGATCTCCCTCTCACTGCCTCTTTCAGTGCGTGGAAGCATGCACTCTGGGTGCAGTGGCATTTGGCTTAATTAGTAAACGATTTTAACATGAAACAGACAAAGACAAAAGGGAGACAGCAAGCTGTGCTTTATAGTGGTATTGACATGTATTGTTTACCTCCAATACATGCAGGGCAGCAAATAACGATCCTGATCATTACTGATTAGTATGACTTTTTTTTAATAATTAATGAATGCATTGCTTTTGTTATATATACACACAAAACCATTAAATCTTCAAGCCCTTGTTTGGAGAAAGTTTGACTTCTAGGTAATGGGACATGTGGACATGAAGACAGCCAGATCTACAGCAATCTGGCATTTGATCCCAGTGACCTTGACCTTCACCCAAATGACTCATCGCTGGGTGACAGTGACAGGACAATGTTTGGTACAAACATGGTTGAAAACCAAATTCCTTGACATTTGTCAAAAGGAATTCTTTAATGTCAATTTTGGGCTCAACCTTCATTGACATACCAAGTTTGACATAAATCAGCAAGAGGATCTGGGAGGACTAGGCCAGCAAACAGGCAGGCATATGTGACCATGGCCCAATGAATGACCTTTGTCAAATTTTACATTTCTGCACAAATCTGGATCCCATCTCTATATGCATCCCGAGTTTGGTGGAAAAACTTTGTGTTCCAAGTTTGGTGAATGCCAGATTGAAAAACCAATATTTTGATTTTTGACCTCAAAGACCTTGACATTTGGCAAAACAAAGCGTTTAACGGCAAATTTGAGGCTGGCAAGTTCAAATCTACCAAAGGAGGAGTAGGGAACAAACAGACAAATGTTGCTAAAACTATAGCAAGATGACTCAAAAATTGCTGACAATTTTCTCTTGATTGATCAACCAGCAATGCAGTGGGTTGCGCAAGAGAGAATCACACTTGCCTTCCAACAAGATTTAGGCCGCATATCATTTCTCACACAACTTTAGATGTACATGGAGAATGCAGCAAGAGTGACCTGGAACTGGGGACCTTTTGTTTAGGAGCCGTGCTAATCACTTATATCACCATGCTGCCCTGATCTTTAAAATCCAATACTTTATAATTAATGTTTAAGGTACAGCTCAAAAAATATTGTTGTTTTTTTAAGGCAAATGCAGCAATTTTATATATATCCTTGCATGCAGTCAGTCCATTTACAACTGTAGATACTACTCAAGCAAACATACATTGTATATTCCTCAACCCTGGTTTTACAGCCTGTGGCAATATTTAAGTGGACAAAAGTGCAAGATTATAGAAACATTAAGTTTTGCCTGTCTGCAATAATGACATTAAATGAGTGTTTTGCCACCAAATGTGGCATGCAGGTTCACATAAGGCCTAAAGCCTATAGCATCACTTAATGGGCCTTTCACACCGGACACTTTGGAAGCATCAGAGGCGTCACAAATCAGTCTAAAAGGCATTATTTTCAATGAGATGAGTTGCTTTTTAGAGGCGCCAGAAGCGTCGCGTCAAAAGCCGAGGTAAACCAACGCTTCTGACGGAAGCGCACATTGCCGCTTGTTGACAGGCTGATGCGATCAGTTTTCTGAAAAAAAAATCCTTGTAAATGTTTTTTTACCTCAAAATTTCCCATTACTGTAAAAAAAAAGTTTAGAACACTTGTATTTAAAATAGCAAATAAAAGGTTCTTTATGGAAACCTTTCTTCATCTGTAAATTAAAACCACCTGTTATTTCAGATTAGATCATTTCTTTTAACGTAAGGAACCTTGGACATTTATTTTTAAACAAATAAAATAGCATGGAAATTTGTATTTTTTTAAGTCTGGTAGATTATTCATATTTCATTTCAACCAGAAAAACAGACACTGTAAATAAATACAAATGTTTATTATAAATGTAACAGGAGATAATTTAACAATGACTGCAGTGTGATTGTCAGGTAGGATTTTTGTGGCATAAACCTTATGAAGATTTTTTTTAATTGAGTCATTACAACTTGTAATTAAGAATCCCATCCAGGAACTGAACAAGACACCATCTTCCTCACCACCAACGGATTGCCACTATTGCATATACCCTCTGTGACATGAAGGTAAGGTTATCGTGTTTTTGAGCTTTAAAATACTGACGTCTCCCTTACTGTGGCTCATACTCTGGTTACAGGTGGTCTTGAACCTTGTCATCAAGAAACAAGCACACTGACCGTGTGGCCACCACGCTGCCCAAGTGGTGTTACAAAACTATTGTAAAACAAAATCAGAGCATTTTTTTCCATTCTGGTTGATTATTCAGATTTGGAGCCCTAAAAATGCATGACATATTGGAACAGCATTACCCATAAGGCTCTGCATTGACATTTTTTTCTTATACAGACAGGTTTGTTTTGAGATGAAAGAAGAAAAAATATAACGCAATGCTAAAATACCCTCGGCTGTATGAGCATGGTGTTCTTTATCATTTGTAGTTGTTTAATTAATTATTAAGATCCTACTGACTTACATACAATTTGTACATATTCAATAAAGCCCATCTATCAATCAACCATAAACAATATTTATGTTTTAAGAGCGGAAGTAAGGTTAGACCTTACTTGTGTGAAGTGCCATGAGGCAACTTTGTTGTGATTTGGTGCTATATAAATGAAATAAATCAAATTAATGAGACAAATTTAACTCCATAGGAAGTTAGCTTTGAGTTAGCGAAAGTTAACATGCACGGTAACATCTGCAAAATGTCTTGTAAATGACTCCAGAGGTGTTATCAGGTTAATAAACAGTGTTTTCAGTTTCAGAAGTGTTTATTTCCTGCTAGCTTTTACATAATATATGACAAAGAGGGTATTTTACACACAAATGAAACGGAGTATTACAGGTATGTACCAGCCTGTGATGTCACCATGCTAACATCTGCAAAATGTCTTGTAAATAAGTTCAGAGGTGTTATTAGGTTACAAAAACAACATTTTCAGTTTTAAAAGTGTTTATTTCTCACTAGCTTTGACATAATATGTGAGAGACGTGTATATAAACACCCAAAACAAAGTGATTTTGGAGAGAGCAACAACTGACATCATGGTGCAGCTCTACGCTGATTGGCTGTCATGGCCGCCACTCAAAAACAAAACTGAACAGATTGAAACAGAATGTGACTTTTTAGCCTTCTTTCTTACTTGCCTGCACTGATTTTGGAGTTGGCTTTTAATTTCGTTGTACATTGTATAATGACAATAAAAGGCATTCTATTCTATTCATTCTATTCTAAAAAATACCTCTTAAAATAGGTCAAGGTTAGCCATCTTTGAACTTGTCTAAGGGCTGTGTCCCAAGAATATTCCCTGTAAATTTAAGACTCTGGTCATAATAGGACTGGACTTACGCTGAGCACAGACAGACGGAATACCCGACAGCCATATTTGATGGCCTCAGGTAAAAAGACTTACTTGTCATTCGGTGGTCAATATTTCCATCATTATATGCCTGGTTGTGAACACAGCGGTTGGGCATTTGACGTCATACCTGCAGTTAGCAGTGTAACCACTTGTCTGTCAGTGTGTTTGCTGTGCTTGACAATTTATGGAAGCAGGCAACATGCTATTTCTGCAACCTGCTGCCTGTATATAACACCTAGTTTTCATTGCTTATTTATTTATTTATTTTTAGACATGTAAAGCAAGGAAATTGCATCAATATTTCATAGGAGGTAGCATTTTCTTGTGCACAGATTCAATGGGAAAAGAGATAAACAGTGGGCTATTAATAATGCAGTGCGGTGACACTGACCTTATTTTGTGCCTTTCAACCTGCGCTGATATTTTGATGCACAGTGCCCCGCTACTCTGCAGCACACAGGAGGTTTTCACACTCTTTGTTCAAAGCCTGGTAAAAAAAAATACACTTCCTGTTTGACAGAGGTTACATCACTGCCTAAACCACCTAAAGACATTAACAAAAATACTGGAGCTACGTGCCCGTTTTTGGATGCAGATCTTCAGTTTTGCAGAGATAATGTGAATGCTAAGTGTCAATTTGACAACCCTGTTGACAGCTCAGCAGATGCCTTGAAGGTGAACTGTGAAAGGCTTTGACAGGGGACTAAAAAGGCAGCACGCAAACCTCTCCATGTGGCGTGAGGAAGACACTAAGCATTCAAGAAAAATCTATCTATCTGTCCAATTCCACATTACCTGCAGAAGTTCAGCTTCACAGAGTTTGAAGGTGGTACAATGACTATATCGTGCTTTATTTTGTTACATGTTAAATTGTGAACTGTTTACACTTTACTGTTGCTGCATTATGAGAAGTAGCATTATCAAATCAAAGTGAAAAAATCTAACCATTTGTGGCGTATTTATCCAAATGTGCAAATGCACTGCCAGTTCTAAACTAACAGGAAATTAGAAGGACACAAATTGAAATGCGTACCTCCAGTAAGGCCAAAGTATTCCTTGTTGATTTGAAAATCAGCCAATAACAAAGGCTTGGTTATCAAATGAAATACGAGGTCTGTGATTAAAAAAGCGGTCCTTTTTATTTTTTCAAAAAATAAAGGATTTGATTCATATGTTTTTATGTCAGACACGTTTGAACCCTCGTGCGCATGCGTGAGTTTTGTCATGCCTGTCAGTGACGTCATTCGCCTGTGGGCAGGCTTTGAGTGAGGTGTGGACTCCCCCTCCTGTCGGAATCTCTTTGTCTGAGAAGCTGCAGGGAGATGGCGCGCGTTGCTTTATCAAATTTTTTCAGGACCGGTTGAGGGATATCCGTGTGGACACTATCGAGAAATTCAGCTGGTTTTCGGTGTAAAGTTTAACGGCTGATGAGAGATTGTGGAGTTTCTTTCGCTTTAAGCACAGCCCACAAAGCGGATCGGCGCGGCGCTGGTCGGAGGTGGCGTCCATCTGGCTGTTTCGAGCTGAAAACATCCTAATTTAAAGATCTGTTCACCCAGGACATCATCAGAGAACAGAGAAGTTTCAGAAGAAGCCGGCATCAGGGGTTTACCCGGACATTCCACTGTTAAAGGAGATTTTGTAATGAAAGAACGTGCGGACGAATTTGCCGAGTCAGATCCGTGACGACGTGGCAAATCCGTCTGCGCCGCGACATGAAAAACACCTCCGTGTTGAAAACCATTTGTAAATTCAGGGGCTTTTGATGGCTTTCAACAAGTGAGTATCTGAGAAATTGTTTAACAGCTTGGGCATGTTCCAACTTGTCCGTTAAGTTTTCCAACGGAGGTGTTTTTCCTGTGGCGACCTGCCCGCACGTTCTTTCATTACAAAATCTCCTTTAACAGTGGAATGTCTGGATAAACTCCTGATCCCGAATTCTCTGAAATTTTCTCTGTTATCTCACGACGTCTTGGGTCCACAGAGCCTGAAATTAGGACGTTTTCAGCTTGAAACAGCGAGACGCCGCCACCTCGGAGCACAGATCGCCATCCTTACTGCGACAGTAAAACTCCAAAATCTCTCATCAGCCGTTAAAATTTTCATCGAAAACCAGCTGAATTTATCGAATGGTGTCCACTCAGTTGTGCCTTACAGGTTTTGAAAAATTTTTTATCAAACAAAGCAGCAGTCTCTGAGCCATTCCTAAACAATGAAAAAATCGACGAGAGGGTGGGCCACTCCTCACTCAAAGACTGCCCACAGGCGAATGACGTAACCGACAGGCGTGAAAAAACTCTCGCATGCCCACAAGGGTTCAAGCATGTCTGATGTAATTACACGTGATTCAAATCCATATAGTTTTTGAAAAAAATAATAAGGTCCGTTACTTTTCTCACAGACCTCGTATATCACTTCATATTAGAGTTTAATAGTAATCATATGTGAATCTTTAACCTACCCCTTGAAATAGCCATTCTACGAGGTCTGTTAGAAAAGTATCTGACCTTTTTATTTTTTTCAAAAACCTGATGGATTTGAATCACGTGTGCTTGCATGAGCCAACCTTGAACCTTCGTGCGCATGCGTGATTTTTTTCACGCCTGTCGGTTGCGTTATTTGCTTGTAAGCAGCCTTTGTGTGAGGACATGTGCAGTGCGCTCGGCGGATTTTCATTTCAAGGAAATGGCGGAACGACTGGAGCAGCACGACTGCATCAAATTTTGTCACAAACTGGGCAATAGCCAGGTGGAAACATTCGGATTATTCAAACGGCTTTCGGTGACGATCCTCTGGGCATCACACAGATTAAGGAGCGGTACAACCGGTTTAAAGACGGCTGCACAACGGTGGAGGGCGCGCCGCGCTCCGATCAGCATCAACACACTGAAACGACCGGATAATTTCCAAAGTGAACACTGTGATGATGTGGGACCGTCGTCTGTTTGATTATCCGAGACAATTGCGGAAGAGGTGGACATCAGCACTTTTTTTTCGGCACATTCCACTGTGAAAGAAGATTTTGCCATGAAAGAGTGGCGGCGAAATTCATCGGCACGAAGCTGATGGAGCAGCAACAGCGCCTCCATGTTGAAGTCTCACAGGACATGTTGTAACATGCCCGGCTCGTCAACCATTCGGAAGATTCAGACGGCGTTCGGTGGCTTTTCAGTCGTGTGACTATCCGAGAAATTGTGGACAAGCTGGACATGTCAGGGCATGTTACAACATGTCCTGTGAGGCTTCATCACAGAGGTGCTGTTGCTGCGCCATCAGCTTCCTGCCGATGAATTTCGCCGCCACTCTTTTCATGGCAAAATCTTCTTTCACAGTGGAATGTGCCGAAAAAGTGCTGATGTCCACCTCTTCTGCAATTTCTCGGATAATCACACGACGGTCCCACATCACCATAGCGTTCATTTTGGAAATGATCCGGTTGTTTCAGCGTGTTGATGCCGATCGGAGCGCGGCACGCCCTCCACCATTGTGCGGCTGTCTTTAAACTGGTTGTACCACTCCTTAATCTGTGTGATGCCCAGAGGATCGTCACCGAAAGCCGTCTGAATAATCCAAATGGTTTCCACCTGGCTGTCGCCCAGTTTCTGGCTAAATTTGATGCAGTCGCGCTGCTCCAGTCGTTCCGCCATTTCCTTGCAAAGAAAAAACAATGAGAGACTCCACCCATCCTCACACAAAGGCTACTTACAAGCAAATGACGCAACCGACACGCGTGAAAAAAACACGCATGCGCACGAAGGTTCAAGGTTGGCTCATGTAAGCACACGTGATTCAAATCCATCATGTTTTTGAAAAAATAAACAGGTCGGATACTTTTCTAACAGACCTCGTAAATATCCCAGTACAGTATATACGCATTAGCCAAAATTTTGACTTTGGCCTGTGACCTTGACTTTTTCTCAAAATCACTGCAAAGGTTAATGGTACCCTTGTTCACTACTCCACTCTTCCACCAAGCCTCAAGGCAATCTGTTCAGAAGGCTGTGCGTACTCCTGCTAAACAACAGACAACAAACACTGAAAACATTACCTCCTTGGCAGAGATGATAATCAGATTCAGGTCACTTCAGCCAATAATGTGAACACAGCGATAGCTACGTCTGTTGGCAACATAAATCATCAGTACAAAATACAAAACAAATAAAAAAATAGAAACAAAAGTCAACAGTCACACTTTCACAAGAATTCAGTCAGTACCACACAATCTCTCTCTCTTCTCGGCATTTGTAGCTAGGTTCAGGTCGGTTTCCGGTTTTACTGAAAACTGGGGTTTGAAAGCGCCTTTAAATTATGATTGTCTATCCGACATTATGGACATCAAAAACAAACCTGAAGTCATTCCACATGGTTTAATCAGTGATGTCGATATAAAGGCCAAAGGAGAATGCAAATATTTGGCCATTCTCAATATCCCCAATTCATCAGTATCTGGCCCAAATTTTGACTTTGACTTTTAATGGATGTTTCTCAAAATCAGACAACTGATCCTCAATGATTCCACCAAATTTCATCCAAATTGAATCAAAGGTCTTCAAGCTATTTTGTACACACAAGGATGGACGCAGAAGAGACAGGACCAAAAACAATACACGGTGAAGATAATCAAGGCCAACACTGGACATCACCAGAATGCATGATTCTAAAATTTAAATGTGGTAAACCATGAAACTCCTAACTGACAGCGCTGAGAAAATGTGCACTTGAGCCAGGGGTCATGCATCACACTAATCCTTATTAGCACCAGTACTTCCTGTTTCCCCCATTTCCCATCTATTACTTAAATGCTATGCCAGCAGTACATATTCAGCCAGAAGATACCCGTTTAAAATCTATAATTCATGTGTTAAACATTTTATTTGGCATGTTTTAAAAATAAATAACCTAAAGTGTTTTTTAAATATCTCTGTGACCCCTGAGACGATGTAAGCTTGTGTGCGTTTGTGTGTGTGTGTCCTGCACACAAGCGTCTCCTCTAAATCATTAGTGGGTTAACAGCGGTCAGAAACCAAACACTTGTCCCGGGAACACAAAGTTGCTTTTCTGGCCTCTGGTTTACACGTTTACAAAAGTGACAAATAATGACTAAACCCCATCTGCCAGGAGCTTTTACCGCCAGTCTTATAACAACCAGTAATAGGTGTAAATAATAAATGGTCCATATCTTACCAAGAGGGGGCCTCGGCAGCGCTGCTAAACTATTTAAGGTGCCTTGTTGATGGAGTTATTTTTTGCTGTGGGTTGTAGAAATTCTCAGCCTTCCAGTAGACTTTTGGCCTGACAATAAACAACAGTTTAATACTTTATCTAATCCCTGCCAGGAGGTGAGTTCAACAGTGTGCGCTTGCAGATGTTCACATCCAATAATCGCTCCATAATTGATGAAACAGGGAGGTCAGATGTAATGGCTGCTGCCATTCCACTGACAAATAAACGCTTATTGACTAAACAAGCCGGTGTGGCACTGAGTGGGGCTGCGGGATGACGGAGGCACAGAGATGACAGAAGGGCGGCGCGGAGATGGCGGAAGTGGGACGGGAAAGGTGCATCTTGCTTCACAAGACTCGGAAGCTGAAGAAATCCCCCCCCAACCCAACCAACTACTGGTGGACCGTGGCGGACACACCCCCTGAAGGTCTGTCAGGAGAGCATAAACAACAAGAAAATGAGAGCAAAGTCAGGGGAGAGACGGGGGGCAAGCGGTGCGTCAAGGTGAGTGCAACTGCACGGAGTGTGCCGAGTGCAGTGGGCCAGCTGTCCGCTCTTCTTTCATCTCTGGGCTTTATGTCAGATACAATCTACCTGCCTGTCAAACCTCAGCAACCGTCTCCCAGCGTTCTCTCCCTCCTCCACCCTCACACCTTCTACACCTACCACCCTCACTCACTACCTCCTCACTCTCCCTCGTGGCTGCACAGAGGTTTCCAACCTGTGTGTCCTCTGCTTCTCTCGGCTAAAGCTGTCAGTGGTCCGTAGCACGCCTTCATTTTCTGATTGCATCTTGCAAGCAACAAGCAAATGCTACATTAGTTCCACCTTGTTAGTACTGAGTTAGACCCTGTTTTAGCTTCAGAACTGCTGCCTTAATTCTTCTTGGCATAGATTCAACAAGGTGCTGAAAACATTCCTCAGAGATTTTGTTTTCTATTGACATGAGAGCAGTTGTCACACCGTTACACCACTGTGACCAATCGGAAGTGTTGATACAAGGTTAGATAGATCCATGCTGTCATATTGTTTATGACAAATTCTACACTTACAGTAGAAAATGGAGCAAGAAGCTTTGTGGAATAAGGAGTTGGGCTATTAATATGTAGACCCTGGGTTTGATTCCTGTTGTGTTACCCGTCTGCGTCCTTGGACAGATATTGGACAAGATATTTAATCTGCCCTTCAGCTGCTCCCTTGTTTTGTAGGGTCACCACAGCAAATTTGAGGTGGATCAGCATATTGAACTGGCACAAGTTTTACGCCGGATGCCCTTCCTGACACAACTCCACATTACATGGAGAAAAGCGGCAATGGTGGGGTTTGAACCAGGAAACTTCTGCACGGAAAACAAGTGCACTGACCACTTGGCCCCTTATCTGGATCACGTTATGTAATCCAGGGATTAACACCAGCACCAGATTTAGTTCTTCTAATCCAGTGGTTCTCAACCCGGTCATCAAGTACCGCCTAACTAACACATTTTCCATCTCTCTGTGCTCTGTCACAAGCTGATTAGGTCATTCAGATGAGCATCCAATCACGTTCTAACAGTCACATGGGTGAGCTACTCAGCTTGTGGCAGATCAGGGAGAGATGGAAAATGTGTAGGTTAGGTTGTCCTTGAGGACAAGTTTGAAATCCACTGTTCTCACACAATGATAAGAATGTAGCAGAAATCAAGACTCATCACACAAGGCCACATTTTTCCAGTCTTCCATTGTCCAATTTTGTTGAATCACTCTCCACTCTCCAGGAAACATCAGTTTCCTTTCTTACTATTAGCTGACAGGTGCTGGACCCACTGTGCTCATCTGTTGCTGGGTTCATTTACATCCTGTGTAGGTCCCTAGGCTGATTGGTGCCTGTGCTTATCCCTGAATTTCATCACATGAAGCAGATGAGAGTCTACAACTCCAGCTGGATGGGACTTCAGTCTGATGCAGGTTACTTCTCAAGCCATGGCTGGTGTACATTTACAGTGTTTGCCAAGGATACAGACAGGCAGCATGAACAGGAACCCAGGTCGACATATTGGTAGCCCAGCTCCTATACCACTGAGTTACTTGACTTGTGATAATTAAAAATTTAAACACCTTGTGATAATTTCAACAGTATGGCACCCTATGGAAAAGATTACTCGAGGCAGTTTTCAAAAACTGAGCAACCATGCAAGAAAGAGATGCATGAGGGAAGCCACTAAGATACCCAGGACAGCTCTGCTTCTGTCACTGTGAATGAAGAGACAGCACATAGTGTAACATGTGCATGTGTTCGCTCACCAGTTACACAGGTTCATGGCAAAAATAAAACAGGGAAGATGTGAAACGTAAGATTCTGATTGCCAGAAGGCACATGGAACACTCAAGTCTATTTGATCCATGCTTACAACAAAGTCTTTCAAACTCCAAAGGGTTACAAGCTTCAGCGGCTGTGACTACGACGACTGTGCAAACAGGTTTTTATGATTGCTTTAACAGTCTCCCCTTTATAGTAGAATGGCAGAAAAAAACACTTAAAAAGAAATATCTAAAATAAGTCTAGAACCTATAACACGTCTACACCCACAGACATGTTTTATATATACTGTGCATATACGAGGTCTGTCCATAAGTCCTTCTGATGGAAAAAAACCCAAATCATTCCGCCATTTCCAGACAATGAAAATCCGACGACGGGGCGGGACCACTCCTTCCACAAGGCGTGCTCACAGGCGAATGACGTCACCGACAGGCGTGGAAAAACTCATGCATGCGCACAAGGGTTCAAGCTTGTCTGACGTGAAAACATATGAATCAAATCCATATAGTTTAAAAAAAAAATAAAAAGGTACGATACTTTATGGACAGACCTCGTATAAACCAAATATGACTTTGTACACTTAATTCCTAAACACCAAATACATTTTTACCAAATGTATTTGTACTTTACAGACTGTAGATTATCATATTTATCATATTTATCACATCTACACTATTTAGCATTTCATACATATTTAATGTCTAGTCTACAACACTGAGGTTGTCTGCAATAAACCCCTGGGTTATTGGGAGAACCGAAAACAAAAGGAACAGCTTTTATTATGCTCAAATTTAAAGATAAGTCTCTTCAGTCAGAACAAGATACAGGCCGTCTCTGATTCATGATGTTCTGAGTCTGGCAGCGACAAATATTATCCCCATTCATTTTAAAATCACAGTTAGATACTGTACATCGGAGAGAAATGTGCACGATAGTGCTTTACTGTTTTCTCTTCCAGTATGTGAGCAGAAAATGGAGGCATACAGTATGATTTTTGCATTGAGACTATTGTGTCACTGATGAGTGGAACTGATTTTAAACATTTTACATCCAAGCCCATTTTAGGTACAGTTGTTAAAAACATGTTTGTTACAAGGGACCACTTGTAGCTTAATCAAATCAATGTATATGTAAGTTATGGAAAAATCAGGTCAGGGAGTATGAACTGGTGTTGCATGTTGCTGCATTCACCAGTCCTGAATGACAACCACCCAGATATTCAACTGGTCCATCGCCACCTCTCGAAAGTAACCATCTACATATATGCTAAAGCAAAGGGAAATGTGGGCAACCCTTTGACCTTCTCTAGTTGCTGGCATCCTTGACACTGACACACCTACGTAGGTGCTGGATCATTACTAGAGAAACGTGCCACATGCCCAAAATGTCTCAGCTGATATTCCATCACAATGCAAGTGATACTGTACTCCTCATCTGAGTCTCACGAAGTAACCTTTTCTTAACCCAGCTGTAAATGGTATCAGCCTTGGCTGTAGAAGTAACCAGGGATGGACTAGTGTCCCTTTCAGGGGGGGTCATAGACCCTCATGCGACTCAGACTATGAATTCTGTGGCTCAGTATGGGTACAATGGACCTCAGTGCCTACGTATATCGGACTTACACATTCAAACTTTCTGCCTAGAGCCGGGGTTGGCATGAAGAACCAAAACAGTTGGATAAAACTAACTTTGGGATTGACAGCTCTCTAGGCCAGGGGTGTTGAGCAGTGTACCATAACGGGCCAAGACGGTGCTGGTTTCCTTGCATCGGATGACCCCAGAAGCTGATTTCACAGATGATCAGGACTTTATGCTAAGAAGCCTAGTTCATAAGTAAATCCACCTGCTGAGGTGGGACGCTGCTACCCACTCCTTGCCTAGAGAAGCATAAATCCCGAAGTTAGCCTTGTCTAACCATAGACTTGTTCGTGAAATATAATACACACTTACACTTTTGTAATGTCTAACCATAAGTCCCTTTAGATCAAAGTGTTGACTAAATGCGCAGATGTACTGTAAACAATGTGAGGAAATAATTTCTAACATTCTTTTGTAGTAATATCATAAAGGCTTCAAAGATTTAGTGTAAATCCAGGAAAAGAGATGGCTAATAATGGACAAAAAGTGGAGAAAAACAGCCACAGACTGGTTTCTGTTGGCCATTTAACTGGAGTTAACTCACTAAACAAAAGTTCTTTTAGGCCTCATTAACTCTGCTGTGTTAAATTGCTTTGTATTGTAAACGTCGAGGGAAATGCTTCGAAGATTACAGAGAAAGCAGAGGACAACATGCTTTTAGTGTTAGGAGAGGAGGAGGGAAAAAAAAACATTTTTTAACTCCGGCAGAGCGATAGCGAGTCTCTCTCGTAGACTTCCCTTCTTCACCGCTTAATTACCGCGTGCGTTCATGAATATTTCAGGCATATGCTTTCCCACTTTGTCATTGGAGTTCTGAACTAAGAGAAACAAGTTCATATGCATATTAATAGGGGCTGTGCGGGTGGAGGGGGACAGGAGGACTCGGACTGCCAGTGTGGTGGTGACAGCAGGAGGAAATGGCACTCATTCCCCAGCAGCTGCTCTTTTTAGATCCCCCTCAGAGGAAACTGCCTGAGGAGGGCCTCCGCCACAAAGGGGATAAAGAAGATGAGGGCTCTTGATGGAAAACAGGCAAACAACCACTGGGACCCCGACGAACCCCCCCGTTCAAACATGAATGCGTGCACATACATACACACCCTTGGCCCACACTGGGAGTTGTCAGGACCTCTTTAGCATTTTCCTCCGTGGCAGCTAAACTGTGGATTAGCATCAGGCTAAGGGGGCCGCTCTAATGACAGACTGAGGGGAGATTTTTCCTCACAGTATATAATGACAAATGGGAAGCAGTCCTGAGGGGGGGGGTGACGCGCCACAGACCAGGAAGCATCTGAGGCCCCTATCGGTTGAAGAGGGGTGTGCTATTAAAATGACAATATAAATGTAAATCCTAAGTAATAATTCTTAAAAATGGCTGGCGCGACCCTCTCCTGGATCACGTGCGTCACTGCACTAACATGGTCTAGGGGCAGCATTAAACACTGTCTAATTGAATTTATGGACCTTTAAAATACCACTTAGCATCCAGTAGAGCATAATGATGTGCTTTATTTAACATATCTAAACAAAGATAATTACAGCATTGTTCAGGTTTAATGGTGCACAAAGTGTTTGCTTTCAGTTTGACAAAGAGATCTATTTACACATGGGAATGTCTTGTTTTTCAAGCAAAAATCCCTTGTTCACTCATTTCTGCAAAACACATTACACGCATGGAATAGAACATTTTTTAAAGTGTTCTTAAAATCAAAGTAGTCTTGCGCAAAAAAGATTGATATTTGTGATGTGTAGAGGACAAGCCTTCATTAATTTATACTCTGTCAAGACTGCTGGAACTTTCAGTGATGAGTTCAAATGGAGTGCTAATTAGTTTGACCTTTCCTGTCGGAATTCATGTGCCTTTTCAACGTCCTACAATACACAAGCAAGAACAAAAAAGTGAGCATTCATGCGGAGTTTCTAAGAAAACATTCTCTTAATGTTTTAAAAAGCAAACATGAACAGTGTTTTGTAACCGATGACCCTAAAGTGTCTGTCACACTGCAACAGCCTGAAAATGTGAGTAAAGTATGTAAAATTTTGATATATATTCTGCTGCATTTTATCCATTATGGAGCTGGTGGAAGAAGTGAAGGCTCTCCGGATCCAGAATGCAGAGAAAGACCGGCGTAGAACCGTGTTGCGGAGTTGGAACAGTACACAAGGATGAACGACGTTATTATTACAGGAATTCATATTAAACCTCGATCCTACGCACGGGCGGTGTCAGAAGACAGCGGAGGGGAGGCCAGCGAGCAGGAGGCCAGCTCAGTGGAACAACAGGTGGCTGACTTCCTGCAATCTAAAGGTATTCAAATGGACTGTAATACATTGAAGCGTGCCACCCCTGCCCAGGAGAGAGATGGAGACAAGCGAGCAGTTATAATGAGGTTTGTCAACAGAAAACATAAAATGGCATTGTTAAAACAGGGACGGAAACTCAAAGGAACAAACGTATTCATCAATGAACATCTGACCAAAAGAAACGCAAACATTGCCAGGAAAGCTCGTTTCTTAAAAAAGCAGGGAAAAATTCAACAGACATGGACATCCAACTGCAAAAACATTTATCAAATTGAATGGAACTGTTGTGTGGGCCGCCAGAAGAGGAGGTACTGCTGGCCCACCACCAGAGGGCGCCCTGCCTGAAGTGCGAGCTTCAGGCACGAGAGGGCGCTGCCGCCTACAGGAACAGCCGAGGTGACAGCTGTCACTCATCAACTATGACAGCTGTCACCGATCATCTGCATCTCACCTGGGATAAAAGCAGGATGACACCTCCACCACATCACCGAGATATCGACTTCTGCGAGAGGTAACATTCTCAGCCTTAATCTGTGCCGTACTGCACTTTGTGTTTCTGATCTTTGTACAGGAGGTTTCAGTCGTTTGTGTCAGCGGTAAGCTGAGCTGGTCGGTAACGACAGGGTCACGGATCGCACCCTTCACGATCAGTGAGACAAGTGACTGTTCAGTTCTGTAAAGACTGTGTTCATATTTTCGGAGGTGGAGGTGGAATTCCCACCATTATTGTTACGGGTGTACACACACCACACTTGACTGTTTTTGTTCTCCGCCAGCAGTACCAGATCCGACACGCTGAGACGGTGGCCACCTGGGGACTTCGGGACTTGGCGGCTCCAGTATCCCTCGGGTTCGGTGGCGGTGGAAGCGTGTGGTTCCGGTTCGACTCCAGACGGGCGTCTCCTATCGTCGAGCCTGCCCACACGACACCTTCATTAATTGACTTGTATTCATTCTGTAATCTGCTGTGTGTGGTTGTGACATTCACAACAGTAAAGTGTTCTAATTTAACTCCTTCTATTGTCCGTTCATTTACGCCCCCTGTTGTGGGTCCGTGTCACTACACTTTCCCAGCAGGAACACCAGAACAAGCGAAGGTTATGGTAATCAGGAACATCGAGGAACTGGACAAATACGACCAATAAGGTATGAGGACACAAACACATCACAACACCATGACACAGACCAGAGGAACCTATTCATCTACTACATCATCTACATCTGGAGACAAGAAGGATATAACTCAAAGGATTGCTGATCAGTTGTTGCTATTATACAGATGAACAGTTTAATCGGATCATTAAAACGGATAACAAATTATCAATAATCCATTTCAACAGCAGAAGTCTATATGCAAACTTTAACAACATTAAAGAATATTTAAGTCAGTTTAAAAAAATATTTAACATAATTGCTATATCAGAAACATGGATCAATGAAGATAAAGGAATGGATTTTGAACTGGATGGATATGAATTTACTGTGTAAACAGAAAGAATAAGAGTGGAGGAGGAGTGGCTGTGTATGTGGATAAGAACATGGATTATAAAATAGTAGACAATATGACAACTGTGATCGATAACTTATTAGAATGTATAACTATTGAAATATGTGAAGAAAAAAGCAAAATGTATTAGTCAGCTGTATATATAGAGCACCAGGATCTAGTACTGAAACATTCACTGACTGTATGGGAAAAATGTTCTCAAAAACTAATCAAAAAACTGTGTTCATTTGTGGTGACTAAATATTGATCTGCTCAATCCAAATAAGCATAAAATAACAGATGAATTTATCAATATAATGTACAGTATGAGTTATATCCAAAAATCACCAGGCCAAGCAGAATTACATCCCATAGTGCTACCTTAATTGATAATATATTCAGCAATGATATTGAGAATAACACTGTGAGTGGATTATTAATCAATGACATTAGTGATCATCTACCAGTTTTCATCATTTATAATAGAAACCATCGGCGGAATCAGCCAGAGGAGAAATAAAATACACGCGAGTGCGGACAGAGGAAAACATGAACACACTAAAGAAGGATTTACAGGAGCAAAACTGGGAAAAGGTATACAGTGAAAGTGATGTTGATAGTGCATATGAAACTTTTTTACAATATTTACATCATTATATGATAAAAAATTGTCCAATTAAACAAGACTACAGAAAACAAAAAATCCAAGATCGAACCATGGATGACGAAAGGGTTACGAAATGCATGTAATAAGAAAATACACTGTATACAGAATTCATAAAACTAAAGACTAAGAGGCAGAAAATAGATATAAGAAATACAAAATAGATTAACTAATATTATACGGGTATGTAGAAGGAATATTATAGTAACATATTATATAATAACAAAAACAATATTAAAGGAATATGGGATATATTAAATAGCATTATCAAAATGGTAATAAAAAACAGAGTTACCCTCAGTATTTCATTGATAATAATGTCAAGAAGGAAAATAAGGATGAGGTAGTCAACGGTTTTATAATTTTTTGTAAATATTGGACCAAGCTTGGCAGAAAAAATTCCCGATTCCCAACCTGAGGATTGGGATAATAATCTCAAGTTCAGTGTTCCTCACAGCAGTGGATGGAAAAGAAATTATAGACATTGTGAATAATTGTAAATATAAAACATCTACCGATTTAAATGAAATTGATATGGTGGTGGTAAAACAGGTCATTGAATGGATTGCAGAACCATTAACATACATCTGTAACTTATCATTTCAAACCAGTAAATTTCCCAATCAAATGAAAATAGCTAAGGTTGTGCCGCTGCATAAGACTGGGGATAGACACCACTTCACAAATTATAGACCTGTTTCTTTGCTTCCACAATTTTCCAAATTATTAGAAAAGTTATTCAATAGATTAGACAAATTCATAAATAAATATAAATTACTTACTGATAGTCAATATGGATTCAGAGCACATAGTTCAACATCACTTGCATTAGTAGAATCAGTTGAGGAGATTACAAACGCCATAGACCACAAATTACATTCAGTTGGAATATTTATAGACCTAAAAAGGCTTTTGATACAATCAATCATGACATATTAATCAATAAACTTGAACAGTATGGGATTAGGGGGTTGGTGTTGCACTGGGTGAGAAGCTACTTAAGTAACAGAAAACAGTTTTGTGAAGTTGGGGAATATACATCATCATGCTTGACAATTGCTTGTGGCGTCCCACAGGGGTCAGTATTGGGTCCAAAACTGTTTCTAATTTATATAAATGATATTGTCAATGTTTTCCAAAATATTAAAATTAGTATTTTGCAGATGACACAAGCATTTTTTGTTCAGGGGGGATTTGCAGGAGTTACTGAGGAGGATCAGTATAGAAATGGGAAAATTAAAAATATGGTTTTAATACAGACATACAGGTTCAGTTACAAGTCAAGGGGGTAAATATTGAAAGGGTACATGAAAATAAGTTTCTGGGAGTGATAATAGATGATAAGATAAACTGGAAGACTCATATAAAACATATACAAAGTAAACTGTCAAGAAGCATTTCAGTTCTAAACAAGCGAACATATTCTGGACCACAACTCACTCCCGCATTCTTTACTGCTCACTGGTTTTACCATATTTACAGTACTGTGCAGAGGTATGGGGTAATACTTATAAAGGTACAACACAATCACTATCAGTAATGCAGAAAAGAGCTATAAGAATCATTCATAATACTGGCTATAGAGATCATACAAATCCACTATTTTTACAATCCAAAATCTTAAAATTCACAGACTTGGTTCATTTTCAAACAGTACAAATCGTGTATAAAGCAATAAACAATTTACTTCCAGCAATATTAAAAATGTTTTTTAACAGATCAGGGGATTGCAGTCTGAGGGGGAAATTTAATTTAAAGCATCAGTGGGCACAAACAACATTAAAAGGTTTCTGTATTTCTGTCTCTGGGGTGAGGATGTGGAACAGAATGGGAGTGGGGCTCAAGCAATGTCCAAGCATGAACCAGTTCAAACAGCGGTACAAAAATATGTTTTTTCTAGGTATAGGGAGGAGGAAGGGTAATGAGGGTTAGGGTGTTTTTGTTTTTTGCTTCGGCTTGTAAATATATAGTATTTTGTATGTAAGTAGGCATGTGTAGGTGTATATTTATGTTTGTGTATGTATGTATGTATGTATATATATATGTATATATATGTATGTATATGTATGTATATGTATGTATATGTATGTATATGTATGTATATATATATGATATCGGTTTAGGTGTGTAGGAATCTATGTGTATATGTGGCAAAGGGTATTACTGGTTGTGGGGAAGAAGGGGTAGGGATAAATAAGCTGATGCTTCACCCTACCCCTTTTCGGACATGTTGGGTACACAGTAGGAACTTTTTTGTTGTTGTTTCACTGATCTATCTTGTATTTGTTGTTGTATCAAATGTTCGAAATAAACAGTTTTCATTCATTCATTCATATCTGTTCGTGTACATTTTTCTTCTGTACAAGTCCTTTTCTCATTTTTTAAATGAATCCTTGTCCGTTGATGTCCGGCAAATCCATCAGAAAGTTTTGCCCATGCTCCAAACTTTGAGCGGACATCAAATGGACAGCTTTCCCAGTTCGTTTTGTCCTGTACTTGCTTTTTACTTTTACAGTACTCATGCATTTGTATACTGTGGCTGTATAATCCTTCAGACTGGGCCTCTGATTGACCTAAGCTCCAGCGTGGGGTGTGAATTCAGCACGAGGGGAGAGAGGACAGTTCCCACTGCAGCAACATACAGCATGAATATACATTTACTAAAGACAAAGCAACGCAGCTGTGCACATTTTTATCTGGATATCAGAGCGCACATGGCATATTTTCTTGGAGACAAGGCTCCGCAGAGAAAGAAGACAATGTTGACCTCGCTGTTGATGCTGTCAGCTCACAAATGTACTGAGGGAGTATGACGTAATGAACCCTGAGCAAACTAGATTCTAGCCACATTTGCATTCAAACCTCAGCGGATCCTGTTCAAATTCACTCCCCCCTCCCCCAGCGTACACATGTGAGGGGTGATTGAGAAGTTTTGAGCCTGATTCAGAGAAAGTAGGGTGTGGTTCTCTATATTTTGAATTCTGAGCAACCAACATTTCTCAGCATTGCACTCAGTCAGTCAAAACTTCACACAATCCCAATGGTGGTTCCTTAGAATGCAAAAGATGGAGAGCCACGCCCTACTTTTTCTGAGTCATGATTAAAACTTCTCAATCACCCCTCGCATGAGTTGTAAACTGTAATACACTTCATACTGCAATATCTTGTAATAAGAACAAAAGAGCTAGCAAGCTGTTTTTCTGGAGCAAAAATACAGTAAAACTCGCATATGGATTCAGGGGGACCACTGAATTTTTATCCATTATAATCAAGTACTAACCAGGCCCCAAGAGAACTCTGGCCCATGTGTGAATTGGGCCCGCTGCTGACCCTACCCCTAATCCCAACCTTAACCTGGGCCAACTTCCCTCAGGGGCCGAGTTCCCTTGTTAACACATAATTTATGTGAAGAGTAAAGCAAAGTTAAAACACTCACGCAGAAGAAGAAAGGCAGAGCATATAGCTCAAACAGACAGGAGGTGGGCTATCAATATGTTGACCTGGGTTTAATGCTACCCATCTGAGTCCTTGGACAAGACACTTTAACTGCATTGTCCCAGTCCACCCAGCTGTAAATGGGAACTAGTCTTAGCTGGTGAAGTTACTTGTGATGGACTGGTGTACGGTCCAGATGGAGCTGTAAACTGTCATCTTATTCATGCTACAGTATGAGGGGATAAATGCTACAGATCTACAGAGCTGTGTTTCTGGTCAGAAATCATTCTTCTAACAGACATTTTAAAACCATGCGTATGACCCTGAATTGCATGATGTATGTGAAGGCAAAACCAAAGCTAAATCACAAACCCAGAAGAACTTGGACACACTTGGAAGGCTGGGTCCACCACATCTTTAACACACACACACACAGATACACACACATGCACAAACAGAGGTATACAAGAAGGGCATAGCAAGACAAGTGTTCTACCTCAAAAATGATTTTTGTTTCTTTCTTGCTTCTTTTGGAAGCAACAATCATAAATTAATAAATAATGATGATGATTAATATCCATTACCGAGACATTTTGCTTTGGCACAAATGTCTATTACACAAAGTTTAAGTCTTCGTGTAATAAAAGCATTATTAACCATTTATACAGCTGGGATAAGGGAAAGGCAGCTTACAAATAGGATCAAAGTACAACATTAATTCTTATATCTACAAACACGTTCACAGAATGACTACCACAGCTTCAACAAACCCTTTTGATTCTTTTCAGATCTTGTTCCACTTTCCCCATCAGTCATCATCACAGCCACTATAATTCCTTTTCTTACTGCCAAGATTTTTCTGTCTCTTTTTTCCTCCTCTTAGATACAAAGCACAAAGAGAACAGGCTGGACAGGGGTGCCTTTTGTTTTGGTACCTCTGTGTCTTCCCCCATGCTTTCTCTTTCCTTCCCTCGGTGGGGCACTGGTGTGATTATTACACTTTCAGTGGAGGATTTAACCATGGGCCAGTTGGGCCATCGCCTCGGGGAGGCCCCCATTTCAATGCGTGTGTGCTACTTTTTCCCCCAGTTTATTGCTTTGCCTTTTATTCTGCCAGGCAGTCCCACTGACATCAGGGGCTCTTAGAATAACTTGCCTGAGGCAATCAGGTCCCTGAACCTTAAATCAGTCCCTGTATACTGGTATAGGTTCCAGATCTGAAATTAGATAGCACTGATAAGATAACTGACATGATGCAGAGGATGATCAAATTTTTCAATCTTTGTTAATATTTCATTTTATTTATATTTTTAAATGGCAATGTGACACTTGCACATCAAACTGAGCATCACGTTGCCCTGTTTGTATATGCTGGTTTATATACCACATTTGTCAAAAAATAAAATAAGGGGTTTTTTTTTTACCTCTAGAAAACATCAGAAAAATACAGGGTTGTCTTATAATCAGGGCCATCTTATATTTGGGCCAAAACAGTGCATTAGGTGGATGGTAGACATTTATTTGGAGTCCAGCCTCCAATGCATTTATTTGGAGTCCAAACTCCAATGCAAATAATTATCTCCAGATATTAAATTTTTCCAAAAAGCAGCATGGTGGCCAATTGATTAGTGCCCTTGCTTCTAAAATGGAAGGTTCCCAGTTCAAGACCAGCATTGCCATTCTCCATGCAATGTGAAGTTGCATCAGGTAGGGCATCTGGGGTAAAACCTGTGCCAAATCAACATGGAGATCCATGTCAGATCTGATGTGGCCACCCCAAGAAGAAAGGGAGAAGCTGAAAGAACAAATGACAAATAACTGTATTCGCAGGGGTTGCTGCTGAATTTCCACACAAAAGCAAGAAGGTCGATGGCAGTCTCTGCCTGTGTTACAGCCACTGCACATTCTTTTTCTGCTGGTGATTTATGCTGCCAAGAAAAATAGAAATAGTGTAGCCACAGACTGCATTTAGGCAGGACAAACCCTTTGTGGTGCCACCCACAGGCTTTCTGAAGAATGGGTTTGAAGCTCATTTGGGGGTGGCTCTAGATGTCACCATCTTGGCAGCTCCTGGCTCCAAGTCAACACATAAATGGTAAAGAGGTGGAGTGATAGCAAGACTGGTGTGACCTGGGTAGGACAAATGAAACTCCAGCACAGGCCCCCTCCCCCCATCTTGTAGCTACCACAAAGGCTAACAGGCTATGCTCGATTCAGGTGTGTGATTCATGCAAATTCTTGCAGACTGGGTGCTGGTTCTTAAAATGGGTGGCTTGGGTGTGGGTATTAAAAACTGTGACCAGTATGTTGTAATTGCAGCAACATCAGTAGTGCTAAAGGCACTAAGCTATCAGGACCAATTAATTAGTGCTAGCAGCACTAGCATATGAATTAAATCACACTAAAATTTTACTCAGTGGAAATAATGGAGCACAGACTTCTTAGATGCTGCATTAAGACAATTAAAATGCACAGAAAGGTCAGACTCAGTTGAGATCCCAGTTGCCTACACCCACTGCTAGTAGGTATACCTATCTTGACCCAGCACATACTGTATAAACTGTCACCCAGAGCAACCACACCCTTATTCATAAATTTAACACAGCTGAAATGGATAGGTTATATAAAGTTCAACACTGTAACATTGTCATTAGCAAAGAAACAAGCTATATATATATATATATATATATATATATATATATATATATATAGAAATCCCAGCAGAAATTATTGATAAGGTTCTAAAAGGCAGAACAGTGTCATGTTATCTGTCCAATGCAACAAAATGAACCCAAATGAAGTTCTTGCTAACAAAAGAACCTTTGCCTGGACAATGTTCATGTCCAGTGTAAAAATGTTTCAAAACAGCCTTTCACTGAAAAAGAACTTTTAAATTACAAAATCCGCTTCCTTTATCTTACATAGTAAACACTACAGGAATCTTCTCCATTTGCTGTTGTACAGCTGCAGGCTACTAGCAATCATCAAGTTAATACTAGCGTGTTGCCCATGGGGATCCACAGGCTCTAGATTGGGTAGTGTTTATAAAATTGATAGCTGACATTTTTCAAGGGTGTTAATAAATTAAGCAAAGCTTGTATAATGAGTTGGAATGGCGTGTGAGACCAGAATGTTTTTAGAACCTTAGACAACAATTTTTAGAAGAGGAACTAATCCTTATTTCCTGTTAATTATATCATATTCCAATGAATGAAGTTGGGACATTGTGTAAAATGTAAATAAAAACAGAATACAATGATTTGCAAATCGTCTTCAACCTTTATTCAATTGAATGCACCACAAAGACAAGATATTTAATGTTCAAACGCAAATATTTGCTCATTTTGAAATGGATGGCCGCATCATGTTTCAAAAAGCTGGGACAGTGGTATGTTTACCACTGTGTTACATCACCTTTCCTTCTAACAACACTCAAGTGTTTGGGAACTGAGGACACTAACTGAAACTTTGTAGGTGGAATTCTTTCCCATTCTTGCTTGATGTATGACTTAGGTTGTTTAACAGTCCTGGGTCTCCGTTGTCGTATTTTGCTCTTCATAATGCGCCACACATTTTCAATGGGCGACAGGTCTGGACTGCAGGCAGGCCAGTCTAGTACCTGCACTCTTTACTACGAAGCCACGCTGTTGTAACTTGTGCAGAATGTGGCTTGGCATTGTCTTGCGGAAATATGCAGGACGTCCCTGAAAAAGAAGTTGCTTGGATGGCAGCATGTTTTGCTCCAAAACCTGGATGTACCTTTCATCATTGATGGTGCTATCACAGATGTGTAAGTTGCCCATGCCATGGGCACTAACACACACACCATCACAGATGCTGGCTTTTGAACTTTGCGCTGGTAACAATCTGGATGGTCTTTTTCCTCTTTTGTCCAGAGGACACAACGTCCATGATTTCCAAAAATAATTTGAAATGTGGACTCATCAGACCACAGCACACTTTTCCACTTTGTGTCTGTCCATTTCAAATGGATGTTGTTGATGTCTGGCTTTCGCTTTGCATGGTAGAGTTTTAACTTGCACTTGTAGATGTAGCGACAAACTGTGTTAACTGACAATGCTTTTCTGAAGTGTTCCTGAGCCCACGTGGTAAAATCCTTTACACAATGATGTCAGTTTTTAATGCAGTGCCGCCTGAGGGATTGAAGGTCACGGATATTCAGTGTTGGTTTTTTATATATATATATATATATATATATATATATATATA
This sequence comes from Thalassophryne amazonica, assembly GCF_902500255.1. Taxonomy (NCBI): domain Eukaryota; kingdom Metazoa; phylum Chordata; class Actinopteri; order Batrachoidiformes; family Batrachoididae; genus Thalassophryne; species Thalassophryne amazonica. The sequence goes on along the minus strand of NC_047117.1, from coordinate 21,446,102 downwards.
TATATATATATATATATATATATATATATATATATACACAGTAGAGAGAGAGAGATGTTTTATTTTTACAATTTTTATTTTATTTATTTAGCCGTGTGTCAAACTGGCATCGTGTCCAGGGTGTACCCTGCCTGCTGGGATGGGCTCCATTACACCCCCACTGTGCCCCTTTATGTGAGTATAGAATAATGGATGGATGGATGGATTTTATTTATGTATTTATTTATTTCGTACAAGGCTGTAAACATGTTTATTTCTGCTGTAAAACAGGACATTTTAACATGGAGTCTGTGGATACTGACTGACTTTTATTTTGGAGGCAGCCTGAAGTGGCCATTTAAGAAATCGTAAGATTTGGAACTTTTACACTGGCTTCATTTTTCAGCAGCAGACTTTACCACTTGGTGAAACCCCAGCAGAAATTATTGATAAGGTTCTAAAAGGCAGAACAGTGTCATGTTATCTGTCCAATGCAACAAAATGAACCCAAATGAAGTTCTTGCTAACAAAAGAACCTTTGCCTGGACAATGTTCATGTCCAGTGTAAAAATGTTTCAAAACAGCCTTTCACTGAAAAAGAACTTTTAAATTACAAAATCCGCTTCCTTTATCTTACATAGTAAACACTATAGGAATCTTCTCCATTTGCTGTTGTACAGCTGCAGGCTACTAGCAATCATCAAGTTAATACTAGCGTGTTGCCCATGGGGATCCACAGGCTCTAGATTGGGTAGTGTTTATAAAATTGATAGCTGACATTTTTCAAGGGTGTTAATAAATTAAGCAAAGCTTGTATAATGAGTTGGAATGGCGTGTGAGACCAGAATGTTTTTAGAACCTTAGACAACAATTTTTAGAAGAGGAACTAATCCTTATTTCCTGTTAATTATATCATATTCCAATGAATGAAGTTGGGACATTGTGTAAAATGTAAATAAAAACAGAATACAATGATTTGCAAATCGTCTTCAACCTTTATTCAATTGAATGCACCACAAAGACAAGATATTTAATGTTCAAACGCAAATATTTGCTCATTTTGAAATGGATGGCCGCATCATGTTTCAAAAAAGCTGGGACAGTGGTATGTTTACCACTGTGTTACATCACCTTTCCTTCTAACAACACTCAAGTGTTTGGGAACTGAGGACACTAACTGAAACTTTGTAGGTGGAATTCTTTCCCATTCTTGCTTGATGTATGACTTAGGTTGTTTAACAGTCCTGGGTCTCCGTTGTCGTATTTTGCTCTTCATAATGCGCCACACATTTTCAATGGGCGACAGGTCTGGACTGCAGGCAGGCCAGTCTAGTACCTGCACTCTTTTACTACGAAGCCACGCTGTTGTAACTTGTGCAGAATGTGGCTTGGCATTGTCTTGCGGAAATATGCAGGACGTCCCTGAAAAAGAAGTTGCTTGGATGGCAGCATGTTTTGCTCCAAAACCTGGATGTACCTTTCATCATTGATGGTGCTATCACAGATGTGTAAGTTGCCCATGCCATGGGCACTAACACACACACCATCACAGATGCTGGCTTTTGAACTTTGCGCTGGTAACAATCTGGATGGTCTTTTTCCTCTTTTGTCCAGAGGACACAACGTCCATGATTTCCAAAAATAATTTGAAATGTGGACTCATCAGACCACAGCACACTTTCCACTTTGTGTCTGTCCATTTCAAATGGATGTTGTTGATGTCTGGCTTTCGCTTTGCATGGTAGAGTTTTAACTTGCACTTGTAGATGTAGCGACAAACTGTGTTAACTGACAATGCTTTTCTGAAGTGTTCCTGAGCCCACGTGGTAAAATCCTTTACACAATGATGTCAGTTTTTAATGCAGTGCCGCCTGAGGGATTGAAGGTCACGGATATTCAGTGTTGGTTTTTGGCCTTGCCACTTACCTGTAGAAGGTTCTCCAGATTCTCTGAATCATCTGATTATATTATGGACTGTAGATGATGGAATCCCTTAATTCCTTGCAAATGAACATTGAGAAACATTGTTCTTAAACTGTTGGACTATTTTTTCATGCAGCTGTTCACAAAGTGGTGATCCTCACCCCATCTGTGCTTGTGAATGGCTGAGCCTTTTGCGGATGCTGCTTTTATACCCAATCATGACACTCACCTGTTTCCAATTAGGTGTTCTTTGAGCATTCATCAACTTTCCAAGTGTTTTGTTGCCCTGTTCCAACTTTTTTGAAATGTGTTGCAGGTATCCATTTCAAAATGAGCTAATATTTGCACAAGTCTATCAGTTTGAACATTAAATATCTTGTCTTCGTGGTGGATTCAGTTGAATATACGTTGAAGAGGATTTTCAAATCATTGTATTATGTTTTTATTTATATTTTACACAATGTCCCAACTTCATTGAACTTGTGGGTTGTAGTACTTAGGCCTATTGGCTGAAATAATTTCACACAAGCTTAGCTAGTCAGCATCAGAAATTAGCCCGTTCAGCTTGTTTGCAGGTAATTAATGTACGTATTCTTCTAATCTCAAAAACTAAAAAAAAAAAATCATGAAAAAATTCAATATTTTTCAATTATTTTATGAAGTTACTTTTTATATATATTGATCATTATTCATTTATATACTCAGTCCTTGGTTGGGGTCCCATCCATCCATTTATTAACTTTGTGTTGTAATGTCTTTACTGTGTTTATGTTTTTTTTTTTGTTTTGTTTTATGCAAGACCCATCTAGGGACGGACACGGCGAATTAGGAATTGCTAAAATGTTGTCGTATGTAACATGACTCATGGAACATACTTGTCCCTATTCAAATAAACCTAAATATATATATATATATATATATATATATATATATATATATATATATATATATATATATATATACACTCAACAAAAATATAAACGCAACACTTTTGGTTTTGCTCCCATTTTGTATGAGATGAACTCAAAGATCTAAAACTTTTTCCACATACACAATATCACCATTTCCCTCAAATATTGTTCACAAACCAGTCTAAATCTGTGATAGTGAGCACTTCTCCTTTGCTGAGATAATCCATCCCACCTCACAGGTGTGCCATACCAAGATGCTGATTAGACACCATGATTAGTGCACAGGTGTGCCTTAGACTGCCCACAATAAAAGGCCACTCTGAAAGGTGCAGTTTTATCACACAGCACAATGCCACAGATGTCGCAAGATTTGAGGGAGCGTGCAGTTGGCATACTGACAGCAGGAATGTCAACCAGAGCTGTTGCTCGTGTATTGAATGTTCATTTCTCTACCATAAGCCGTCTCCAAAGGCGTTTCAGAGAATTTGGCAGTACATCCAACCAGCCTCACAACCGCAGACCACGTGTAACCACACCAGCCCAGGACCTCCACATCCAGCATGTTCACCTCCAAGATCGTCTGAGACCAGCCACTAGGACAGCTGCTGAAACACTCGGTTTGCATAACCAAAGAATTTCTGCACAAACTGTCAGAAACCGTCTCAGGGAAGCTCATCTGCATGCTCGGCGTCCTCATCGGGGTCTCGACCTGACTCCAGTTCGTCGTCGTAACCGACTTGAGTGGGCAAATGCTCACATTCCCTGGTGTTTGGCACGCTGGAGAGGTGTTCTCTTCATGGATGATGCGAAGGAGATGTGTTGCACTGCATGAGGCAAATGGTGGTCACACCAGATACTGACTGGTATCCCCCCCCAATAAAACAAAACTGCACCTTTCAGAGTGGCCTTTTATTGTGGGCAGTCTAAGGCACACCTGTGCACTAATCATGGTGTCTAATCAGCATCTTGATATGGCACACCTGTGAGGTGGGATGGATTATCTCAGCAAAGGAGAAGTGCTCACTATCACAGATTTCGACTGGTTTGTGAACAATATTTGAGGGAAATGGTGATATTGTGTATGTGGAAAAAGTTTTAGATCTTTGAGTTCATCTCATACAAAATGGGAGCAAAACCAAAAGTGTTGCGTTTATATTTTGTATAGATAGATAGATAGATAGATAGATAGATAGATAGATAGATAGATAGATAGATAGATAGATAGATAGATAGATAGATAGATAGATAGATAGATAGATAGATAGATAGATAGTGTAATAATGCAGTAATAAGGAGGTAGTGCAGATGTAAACAGTACACAATATAAACAGTGTAAGTTGTGCAAAGAAGTATAAATATAAGTATAAATATAATAAGTATAATATATATAAGTATAATATATAATAAGTATAAATATATTTTCAATACCTACTTATTACTGGGCGTTGCTGGAGCCTATCCCAGCAGTTGCAGATGGGGGGGTACACCCTGGACAGGATGAAAGTCTATTGCAGGGCTGGTTGTGGCTCCTTTTACATGAATTGCTGCATTCGCATGGCCCGGCATGAATGTCCAGGGAAGAGCACAGAGCGTCTCACTAAAATGAGACGTGTCTCGCCCCCCTCCAGACTTCCAGCTTTCACTCACACAGCCCCACCGACCACTGGCGGGTCTCACTCCAAGCTGGGCGCATGCCAGTCTGGGTACCCCATGCCCCGCCTCCCTGGGGGAGTTACATTCATCCAGGAGAACATTAGGCGAAAATCCACACTTTGTGTTCGAATAGAAGTGGTGTGTAATCACAGTGCAGTTGCAAACTGGCCAATTTTCACTTATGACTGGGGAATTCTCACGCTTGTCTTTACTGAGGTACTGGAAGAACAAAAACCCATTGTATGGAAGCTATTAAAAAAAGAAAAAAAAAATAGCCTGATCTCATAATTATGAGATCAAGATTAAAAAAATAGACCACTGATTACAAGAAAAGATCTCATATTTACAAGAAAAGATCTCACAATTACAATATCAGGATCTCGTAATTATGAGAAAAGATCTCATAATTATGAAATCCTGATCTTGTAATTGTGAGATCTTTTCTTGTAATTACGAGATCCTGATCTTGTAATTGTGAGATTTTTTCTTGTAATTATGAGATCTTTTCTTGTAATCAGTGGTCTATTTTTTTAATCCAGTGAATGCAATATGCTTCCGTAGTTAAGTAAATGGATGGAGATTATTTCAACTACTATTCAAAGGTAGAAAATGTGTGAGCATGAATGCATGTTCCTTAAAAGTCCTGTCATGTATGAACAGAGCTGTGAAGGAAAATCTGAAAGTTAGACACATTCCTTTCCTCCATGCCAGTGCAGTCTTTTTAACTACACAATGTTTACTGCCTGCAGGACTGAAAAGGGTTTTTTACTGCAACCCCAGACTATATCAGAAGAACTTTTCCATCAGCAATAAAAACATCGAGAGAGGGCTCCTAAAATGATTTTTTTTTTTATGTCACAATTTCATATCCAGAACATGCTGCTGAAATTAGGAAGGAAAAATGCCACTTTGAAATTGCTTTGTAAGAGTACTAAATGCGGTGGGCTCCCTCCGGGTGCTCCGTCTTCCTCCCCCATCGAAAGACATACAGGTTAGGTCAATTAGAAACTTTAAATTGTCCGTAGGTGTGAGTGCGGGTTTGAAGGTGTTTGTCCATATGTGGCCCTGCGACAGACTGGTGTCCTGTCCGGGGTGTGCCCCGCCTCACAGCCTAATACAAGGGATTCCTTTTCATGGGGCCCAAAATCCCTGGCGGATCTATCTATCTATCTATCTATCTAGATAGATCCACCAGGGATTTTGGGAGAAAAACATCAGTGGAACATTTGGTGATGTTGGTGATAACGTGATGTTCCCAAAGAGGAACCGTGTCCACAATGGCCTGGGAACGCCTTGGTATCCCCCATCAGAGGTGGTTAATGTGGCCCAGGAAAGGGAAATTTGGGGTCTCCTGCTAGAGCTGCTGCCCCCACGACCCGATCCCAGATAAGTGGTTGAACATGAGAGTGATGAGTGAGTGAGTGTTAAAGTCAACACTAGAAAATATCTATACGTGTCTTTTGTTTTCAGTGTTAAAATAACACTGACAAATACAATCAGGTTCAAAATGAGATTTAAAACTCATTTCATACAACAAATTCAAAATGACATAATTACAGTTGATTTTGTTTTTTAAAAGATGTGCCAAGTCCTTTTCAATTTTATGTCATAAGAGTGGACACATATGTAGATACATTTTCAGTGCTAATTGTCCACTGTCTGTGTTAATTTAACATTGGCAAGTTTGCTGTGTATAGTTTCATGGAAAACAAAGCAGTTTAGGAGCTTACAAGAACAATACTCAATATAATTTTATTCATTCATTCATTTTCTGCCACTTATTCAAGTCACGGTGACAGACTAAGCAGCTCACGCACCACACTTCCCTAGCCTCCGCCAAGTCCGGTAACTCTTCAAGGGGATCCCAAGACATTCCCAAACCAGCTGGGAAATATAATCCCTCTAGCATGTCCTGGGTCTTCCCTGGGCTTCCTCCCAGTCAGACATGCCTAGAAGACCTACATAGGAAGATGACCAGAGGGCATCCTCACCAGATGCATGAACCACCTCAGCTGGCTCCTTTTGATGTGAAGAAGCACTGACTCTACTTCAAGTCCCTCTCAGAGAGTCAAACTTCTCACCCTGTGCAGGAGTGTAAGCCCAGATACCTGACGGAGGAATCTAATTTCTGCAGCTTGTATCCGCAGTCTTATTCATTCGGCCATTTCCCAAAGTTCATGACCATAGATGAGGACAGGTGCATAAACTGAGAGCCTAACCTTCTGGCTCAGCTCCTTCTTCACCACAACTGTTCAGTATAGCGTCTGTAAAACATTAGATGCTGCCCCAATCTGTCTGTCAATCTCACACACCAACTTACCCCCACTCATGAACAAGACCCCAAGATATTTAAACTCCTCCACCTGGGCCAAGAACTCTTCTGTTACCCAAAGGGGAAAATCCACCTTTTTCTGACAGATGACCATGGTCTCAGAATTGGAAGTGCTGATTCTCATCCCACCTGCTTCACACTGCTTCAAATCTGCTCAGTGCATATCAGAGGTCAATGCTTGATGAAGCCAACAGAGCCACATCATCTGCAAAATGCAAAGATGCAACTCTGATTTCACCAGTCCCTGATCCTTGAAATCCCGTCCATGAAGATCATAAGCAGGATAATGTCATCAATATGATGTCATGCGTCAATTAAACACAAAATTCCAATTATCTCCCACAGAAGATATATTTTCCTTAACAAACATCTTCATATGTGTGCTAGCACTGTATGGCGTTTCATTGAAATCCATAAAGCGGTTAAGGAGGAGATGCACAGAGATCGCATGATTGCTATATAGCCCACTCCAACATCCCACCAAAAATTTTGTTTATGCAATAGATAGATAGATAGATATATAGATAGATAGATAGATAGACAGACAGACAGACTGATAGAGTAAATAATTCCTACTTAAAATGTGACCAGCATACTTTACTGAGTAAATAATTTGTTCACGAGGATGCCTCCAACACTTAATGTATGCAAATTCATAAGGAAGCAGGATTTTTGCAGTTCTGCATGTGTTTGTGTGCGTGCATGTGTGCCTCTGTGCACGGATGACAGCTTAACAAGACTGTAGTGGGTAAATATTGCAGAAGACCAGAGTGTCAGGAAGGAGTACTGTGGATCTCTGATCTCTGATCTGTGCTGGGGCACAGCAGGACATGACCGCTGACTCCACCATCGCGTCAGCCATAGCCATAAACACACATTTGCTGGCCTTCCCCAGTCGGCTGCTCCAGGAGGTCAAATATAGATGGTTTGATCCTTCTGATAGATGTGCATCAGAGTCAGAGCGTTAATAAGAAGTAATTGTGCTCTTACTTTGACGCTGTAGGAGGGATACAGGTCAAGTGAACAACTGGAAGCCGAGATTGTGCAAAAACAAACATGAATGCCGGTTTTATTGTATGTTCAACATGAAACAAAAAACTTCTCATCATTTGCAGCGCTGTAAAAGAATTCCTTCTGCTGCAGTTGCAATTGTGCATGAGAAGGAATGCATAGGAGCGGCTTAAAAAAGAGAGAAGTGCTTTAAAGTGAAAAGAGCAAACATTGAATGGCTGTTAAAATGATGTTAAGTTAAATCCATTAATATTGAAGCCAAAGCTTTGTTCGGATGGTTTTTAAGACGGATTGGATCAGCCTTTAAGAGCTGAGTTTAAGATTTTATATGCAGTTTATGCAAGCAAAATGGGCAGCACGCTCAATCGCACGCTTGCCGCAGTCTTTATTGCAAGCTTTCTTAAAAACTGGCTGATAAAAGCCAAGGGCAACTTTCAGAATTGACACACTCTTTAAAACATACATCTCGTGAAAATGACTTAAATAGGGCCGGCTGCAAATTTAATATAACTTTGGGGGGGGGGATCAGCGTGCAGGAGGCGGCTGTTCACAAAGTAACTGCCAGTGTCTGAGAGAATACTCGGCTCACATCACATCTGAAAGCCAAACACACTGGCAGACGGAGGCGAGGCAGCCGAGGCTGATGAAGAGTGAGAGGCTCATTTCAGCCAGAGAAGACGTAGCCCGATTTCACCTTTTTGCATCACTTGCTTTTGTACAATATGTCCATTCAGACAAGGGTCTTTTATGGCATGAAAGTAAAGGTTTGATGAGTTCATCTAAGTAAATAAGCAAAGAGAGCGAGAGAGAGAGAGAAAGTGGAAAAAGTTTCACAGCATGTTTGAGTCATCCAACTTCATCCATACCCTTAAAAAAAAAAACTGGACAAAAGAATCCAGAAGCCAGAACAATATAAGTGACGGGCTCCGCACACACGAGGAACTTAAACGTGATTCTGTTCCACCCTATTTTGATGCCCTTTTTTACGCCATAAATATTTAATGAAATGGGTCCATACCAAGGCCGTATAACACTCCTGCATAACTGATGCTCACACCCGTGAGCCATCAGCATGGGGAGGGGGGATGATCGAGTGCATTCAAATGAATTCAAACTGCACATTGATTACTTGATGGAACAAATGGGTCCTTCCCACCACAATCCTCTGTCGGTCTTCAGCTCACTTCGTGTGAAATAGGTTCCAGAGAAACCAGCACTTGCCCGTCTGAGTGGCAAAAAAAAAAAACAACATTTTCGCACGTATTTTGAAATGATGAACAGATTTGATTTCTGTGGGAAGTTAATTAGGTTCACACATTGCTCCAGGTGTTGTTCAGGTAATGCAAATTGTTGGGATCTTTAGGGAAAGAAGGGAGACCTCGCTGTGCCCCAACCACACTGGTGTATTATTGGGAGTAGCTAATTATTTTTATTATGTCATGGGTGTGCATGTTTGCAGGGTAGTAACGCGGTGAAAAAGAATAATAATTGGAAGATCTAATGAGATGAAGCCAGCAGACATGTCGAACAAAGCCAATATTTTAAAGGTAATGCAATCGACAGAAATAGCTGTGATCTTTGCAGGATGATAGTGTTTTAGGACAGCAAACTAACAGTAATGAAATGGTGATTTTGCCATAGTTGCACTGAAACTTAAAATTTACTGGAAACCCAATTTAAGTTGGCAGAACTGAAATAAATTGAGCAAAGTGATTATCTCAATTTATTTAAGTTTTTATACTCAAAAATAAGTTATTACACTTTCAGTATTTGAAGTTAGTGTTCTATGTATCTTTTCATGACAGTTAAACTCAAATTATTGAGTAACATAACACATACTTTGTTTTTTCAACATGAAGTTATCAAGTTAATAGAACTTGGTCATTTATGGACAAAAATGTTGAAAATGCTCAAAAGCTCTTCATTAATGGACTTAGGACTTCAACACATTGGGGTTTAGTCAAGGACACTTTGACATACAGGAGTATGAACACACTTTGCCATCTGCACCACTGCTCCAAAGGAGTATACTTTCTTTACATAAATGTGTACAACCCAGTTTAAAATAATTGAACGCTGAATGTTTTGCTGCCAGTGAAATGACTTCCAGTTCATATGAAATCCAGTTTGTATTTTATTGATGAGACTCTTGTCATTAAAATACAACCTGGTCAATGGCAGATGTGGTGGTTTAACATTTAAAAAATGATTTATTTTAAGACTCATCCAATCCTAACCGGCTCTCATGAAGAGTTCTGGTCATTATAGCTGCAAAAGACGGCTGAATTAGCTGCGATTTTCAAAATAAAGAAGACAGAGCTTGTTAGGAGACAAACTGTTGGGAAGGTGTCGTAGCACGGACCCACAACAGGGGGCGCTAAAGAACGGACAATGAATAAGCCAAAAAGTATTTAATGTTTAATGTTGTGACAACACACAACTAAACACACAAAATCAGTAAAGTCAATTAACACCAGGTGACGTGTGGGCAGGCTCGAAGATAGGAGACCCCCGATGAGAGAGGAGCCGCGTCCCACACGGCTTCCACCACCAACGGTCTGAAGAACACCGGAGCCGCCAAGTCCCGAATCCCCAGGTGGCCTCTGTCTTCGGCTGTCGACCCTGGTACTGCTGGCAGAAAACAAAGACAAGATGAATGAGTGTGAATCCGCACACTCAGTAATCCACAGTCTGCACTCAGTTAGGAGGGAGCACCTCCACCTCCAATCACACACTCGTGCAGCTCCTGTTTAAACCACTTATCTGGTTTGGGGTGTGAGGCGAAGCCGTCGCTGTCACACCAAACGCCAATCCCACAGATAAGGACGAACACCACAGGATAACGGCTGCAAAAGAAGTTCAGATTATCACTCAACAATTTGAGTCAGCAGAGAAATTACCTCTTCGGTAGTTGATTTCTCGGCGGGGAGGTGGAGTTGCAGTCCGGCTTATATAGTGGTGTAGATGAGTGACAGCTGGTGCGATGAGTGACAGCTGTCACTTCTTCTGGGTCTGGCGCCCTCTCGTGCTTGGAGCCCGCACTCCAAGCAGGGCGCCCTCTGGTGGTGGTGGGCCAGCAGTACCTCCTCTTCAGCGGCCCACATAACAGGACCCCCCCCTCAACGGGCTTGTCCGGGTGTCTTTTGTAGAAATCGGCCAGGAGGGCCGGGTCCAGGATGAAGCTCCTCTTCACCCAGGAGCGTTCTTCAGGTCTATACCCCTCCCAGTCCACCAGATATTGGAACCCCCGGCCCTTACGACGGATGTCCAGGAGCCTGCGGACTGTCCAAGCAGGCTCCCCGTCGATGAGCCAGGCAGGAGGCGGCGTAGGTCCAGGTGCACAGAGGGGCGAGGTGTGGTGTGGCTTGATGCCGGACACATGGAATACAGGGTGGATTCGCAGTGAAGCTGGGAGTTGGAGCCGGGTTGATGATTTTGAGGATTTTAAATGGTCCAATGTATCTGTCCTTCAACTTAGGGGAGTCTACACAGAGAGGGATGTCCTTTGTCGATAGCCACACCTCCTGCCCGGGCTGGTATGTGGGGGCCGGGGAACGCTGGCAGTCCGCATGGGTCTTGGCCCTCGTCCTGGCCTTCAACAGGGCAGAGCGGGCGGTCCGCCACACCCGGCGGCACCTCCTGAGGTGGGCCTGAACCAAGGGCACACCGACCTCTCCCTCCACCAGCGGGAACAATGGGGGCTGGTACCCCAAACATGCCTCAAAAGGGGAGAGGCCGGTAGCAGACGAGACTTGGCTGTTATGGGCATACTCGATCCAGGCCAGATGGTGACTCCAGTCCGCCGGGCGCGCGGAGGTGACGCAGCAAAGGGCCTGCTCCAACTCCTGGTTAGCCCGCTCTGCCTGGCCGTTTGTCTGGGGGTGGTACCCGGACGAGAGGCTCACGGTGGCCCCCAGCTCCTTACAGAAGCTCCTCCAAACTTGCGAAGAGAACTGGGGACCACGATCTGATACGATGTCCGATGGTATCCCATGCAGCCGCATGACGTGGTGGACCAGGAGGTCTGCCGTCTCCTGGGCTGTCGGGAGCTTCGGGAGGGCCACGAAGTGGGCTGCCTTGGAGAACCGGTCCACTATCGTGAGAATGATGGTGTTGCCCTGGGACGGCGGGAGGCCCGTGATGAAGTCCAGGCCGATGTGAGACCAGGGGCGGTGAGGCACCGGCAGGGGTTGGAGGAGTCCCGAGGTCTTCCGATGGTCTGCCTTGCCCCTGGCGCAGATGGTACAGGCCTGGACGTAGTCCCAAACGTCGGTTTCCAGTGACGCCCACCAGAAGCGCTGGTGGACCACTGCCACGGTCCTACGCACTCCGGGATGACAGGAGAGCTTGGATCCGTGACAGAAGTCCAATACGGCAGCTCTGGCCTCTGGTGGGATGTACATTCTGTTCTTGGGGCCGGTCCCCGGGTCCGGGCTCCTTGCCAGGGCCTCCCGGACGGTCTTCTCCACGTCCCAGGTGAGGGAGGCCACGACAGTGGACTCGGGGATGATGGTCTCGGTGGGGTTCGACAGCCCCGCCTTGGCTTCTTCTTCGTGCACCCAGGACAACGCATCCGATTTTTGGTTCTTGGTCCCGGGGCGGTACGTGATCCGGAAGTCAAAGCGCCCGAAGAACAGAGACCAGCGGGCTTGCCTGGGGTTCAGCCGCTTGGCGGTCTGGATGTACTCCAGGTTCCGATGGTTCGTGAAAACCGTGAAAGGCAATGACGCCCCCTCCAGCAGGTGTCTCCACTCTTCAAGAGCCTCCTTCACCGCGAGGAGCTCCCAATTGCCGACGTCATAGTTCCGTTCAGCTGGTGTCAACCTGCAGGAAAAATAGGCACAAGGATGGAGAACCTTATCAGCCTCCACGCTCTGGGACAGCACGGCTCCTATCCCTGAGTCAGAGGCGTCCACTTCCACTATGTACTGGCGATCAGGATCAGGCTGCACCAGAACTGGTGCAGTCGAGAACCGGCGTTTCAACTGCTTCAACGCGGCTTCGCACCGATCCGACCAGGTGAAGGGGACCTTGGTGGAGGTCAGGGCAGTCAGGGGGCTAACTACCTGACTGTAGCCTTTAATGAACCTCCTATAGAAATTTGCAAAGCTGAGGAACTGCTGTAGTTTCCTGCGGCTTGTTGGTTGGGGCCAATCTCTCACCGCCGCAACCTTGGCCGGATCAGGGGCGACGGAGTTGGAGGAGATGATGAACCCCAGGAAGGACAAAGAAGTGCGGTGGAACTCGCACTTCTCGCCCTTCACAAACAGCCAGTTCTCCAACAACCGCTGTAGGACCTGACGTACATGCTGGACATGGGTCTCAGGGTCCGGGGAAAAGATGAGTATATCGTCCAGATATACGAAGACGAACCGATGCAGAAAGTACCGCAAAACGTCATTTACCAAAGCTTGGAACATTGCGGGGGCATTAGTGAGGCCGAACGGCATGACCAGGTACTCAAAGTGACCTAACGGGGTGTTAAATGCCGTCTTCCACTCGTCTCCCTTCCGGATCTGAACCAGGTGGTACGCGTTTCTAAGATCCAATTTTGTGAAAATTTGGGCTCCATGCAGGGGCGTGAACGCTGAATCCAACAGAGGTAACGGGTATCGGTTGCGAACCGTGATTTCGTTCAGCCCTCTGTAATCAATGCATGGACGGAGTCCGCCGTCCTTTTTGCCCACAAAAAAGAAACCAGCACCCATCGGGGAGGTGGAGTTCCGGATCAGCCCGGCAGCTAAAGAGTCCCGGATGTAGGTCTCCATTGATTCGCGTTCCGGACGTGAGAGGTTGTACAACCTACTGGACGGGTACTCAGCGCCCGGGACCAAATCGATGGCACAATTGTACGGTCGGTGCGGGGGAAGAGTGAGCGCCAGATCTTTGCTGAAGACGTCAGCGAGATCGTGGTACTCCTTTGGCACCGCCGATAGATTGGGGGGGACTTTAACCTCCTCATTAGCCGTCATGCCGGGAGGAACCGAGGATCCTAAACACTCCCGGTGGCAGGTTTCGCTCCACTGCGTCACAACCCCGGATGGCCAATCTATCCAGGGATTGTGCTTCACCATCCATGGAAATCCCAAAATCACTCGGGAGGTAGAAGGTGTTACATGGAACACGATCTCCTCCCTGTGATTTCCAGACACAACCAAGGTCACTGGCTGTGTCTGATGTGTGATTAACGGAAGCAGGGTGCCATCTAGTGCTCGCACCTGCAATGGTGACGGCAGAGCCACCAGGGGGAGCCCTACTTCCTTTGCCCATCTGCTATCCAGCAGATTCTCTTCCGACCCCGTGTCTACCAGTGCTGGGGCATGAAGGGTTAAATCCTCACAAAGGATCGTTACTGGGATTCGTGCAGATTTGCGGGGTTTCCCCGTGTGCGTGTTATGGCCCACCCTTAGCCCAGTTTCTAAGGACGGGCTTGTAGTTTTGACCGTTTGGGGCAGTCCTTCTGCATATGCTCACAAGAGCCGCAGACAAAACACTCCCCGCGGGCCAGCCTCCTTTGTCTGACGTTTGTCTTTAATTTGGCCCTGCTCGTGTCCATAGCCTCCTCAGCAGGGGGAGCTGTAGCCACACGGAGCTCTCTGGCAGTGAAGCGTGGGGACGACATCACCCTTTCGGAACTGGAAGGGGGAGGGACGGCTCGTGCCCGGTCACGCCCCCCGGCCTGCTCCCGACGACGCTCATTCAAACGGTTGTCTAAGCGTATAACCAAATCGACAAGCCCGTCAAAATCCCGCGGTTCCTCCTTAGCCAGCAGGTGCTCCTACAGGACCGGAGACAGTCCATTTACGAAGGTGGCGCGGAGCGCAACGTTATTCCAGCCGGACCTCGCTGGCACGATGCGGAAGTCGACTGCATACTCGGCTGCGCTGCGACGCCCCTGTCTCATTGACAGCAGCACGCTCGAAGCGGTCTCGCCTCTGTTGGGATGGTCAAAAACTTGTTTGAACTCCCGTACAAACCCAGCATAAGACGTTAGGAGCCGTGAATTCTGCTTCCAAAGCGCCGTAGCCCAGGCGCGTGCCTCTCCTCGAAGCAGATTAATAACATAAGCCACCCGGCTGGCGTCTGACTCGTACATGACAGGACGCTGTGAAAAGATGAGTGAACACTGCATGAGGAAGTCTGCGCACGTCTCAACACAGCCTCCGTACGGTTCCGGAGGGCTTATGTATGCTTCAGGGGACGGTGGGGGGGGGGGTCGTTGAATGACCAGTGGAACGTCTGTTACGGGCCTAGGACCAGCAAGAGGAGTGGCTGCAGCAGCGCCCTGATCGCGCGCTTCCACCCTGGCGGTGAGAGCCTCCACCCTCCGGTTAAGGAGAACATTCTGCTCGGTCACCAACTCCAGCCGAGCCGTGAAGGCGGTTAAAATCTGCTGCAGCTCACTCAACACGCCTCCTGCTGACGCCTGCGCTCCTGGCTCTTCCACTGGCCGTTCAAGCTCGGGTTGACGCCCCTCGGAATCCATGACGAATGGCCGAGAAATCCTCTTGGGAAAGTGTCGTAGCATGGACCCACAACAGGGGGCGCTAAAAAACGGACAATGAATAAGCCAAAAAGTAACAATTTAATGTTGTGACAACACACAACTAAACACACAAAATCAGTAAAGTCAATTAACACCAGGTGACGTGTGGGCAGGCTCGAAGATAGGAGACCCCCGATGAGAGAGGAGCCGCGTCCCACACGACTTCCACCACCAACGGTCTGAAGAACACCGGAGCCGCCAAGTCCCGAATCCCCAGGTGGCCTCTGTCTTCGGCTGTCGACCCTGGTACTGCTGGCAGAAAACAAAGACAAGATGAATGAGTGTGAATCCGCACACTCAGTAATCCACAGTCTGCACTCAGTTAGGAGGGAGCACCTCCACCTCCAATCACACACTCGTGCAGCTCCTGTTTAAACCACTTGTCTGGTTTGGGGTGTGAGGCGAAGCCGTCGCTGTCACACCAAACGCCAATCCCACAGATAAGGACGAACACCACAAGATAACGGCTGCAAAAGAAGTTCAGATTATCACTCAACAATTTGAGTCAGCAGAGAAATTACCTCTTCGGTAGTTGATTTCTCGGCGGGGAGGTGGAGTTGCAGTCCGGCTTATATAGTGGTGTAGATGAGTGACAGCTGGTGCGATGAGTGACAGCTGTCACTTCTTCTGGGTCTGGCGCCCTCTCGTGCTTGGAGCCCGCACTCCAAGCAGGGCGCCCTCTGGTGGTGGTGGGCCAGCAGTACCTCCTCTTCAGCGGCCCACATAACACAAACTTCTGAATTAAAATGTGAACCAAAGTGTTTTTCAAAAGTGGAATTGCTTCTTAATATGCAATAAATCTATGAAAAAGTTATCCAAATGTGTATGCACTATTTCTTCTTAAAATAAATGACAATAAACAAGCAGGTTTTTTAAACAAGTTGATTGAATCCAACCAAAAAGTAATTTGCGAGCTTGGTGGTATATAACATGAAAAACTGAATGGTGTTGGGGGGGGGTGCATCTACTCACCTTTGACAGTTGTGCTGTAGGAAAGAAACTGCATTTTTTCCCCAACTTAAAAATTGCATGGTAGAGCTATTAATCTTCTACGGTCCAGTGGTATTTTCTCAGTTTCCCCAAACATTCAGTAATTCCCCTTTTAATAAGATACTTATTTTTAGTATAATGCCCATTTGTTCCATATGAAAACGTTAACAACAAACTCCGCTTTCAGAATGTGTGACACATGTTTATCACAAACACTTTATAAAGAAACAATGTCTCTACATCTAAACTAATGAAAGGCCTTTTGAGAATACTCTTCTAATCTTTATTGAAAATAAACTTTTATTTTTTGTGGATGAACTGCTTTGGCGCTTGAAATTGGGATACCAATGTTTTTAGGCCACAAAGTAGAGTAATATATGACAAAACATTTTCAAACAATGTGTAAATAAATTACTAGCTCCAACTTCTGGGAATTGTTACATTCAACATACACACACACACACACACATATATGTATATATATATATATATATATATATATATATATATATATATATATATATATATATATATATATATATATATACACACACACAGAATTAAATGCAAAAGTTTGTGCACCCCTGATAATTTTTCATGATTTTCCTTTATAAATCATTGGTTGTCTGGATCAGACATTTCAGTTAAATATATTATATAGCAAATGAACACACTGATATTTGAGAAGTGAAATGTAGTTTCTAGTATTTACAGAAAGTGTGCAATAATTATTTACACAAAATTGGGCAGGTGCATACATTTGGACACCCTTGTCATTTTATTGATATGAATACATTTAGCACTAATTACTGGAACACAAAATTGGTTTGGTAAGCTCACTGACCCTTGGCCTCTGTACACAGGTGAATCCAATTATGAGAAATGGTATTTAAGGTGGCCATTTGCAAATGTTTCCCCTCTTTGCATCTCTTCTAATGAATGCCAACATGGGAGCCTCTAAACAACTCTCAAATGACCAGAAAACAAAGATTGTTCAACATCATGGTTTAGGGGAAGGATACAACAAGCTATCTCAAAGATTTCTGCTGTCAGTTTCCACTGTGAGGAACATAGTGAGGAAATGGAAGACCACAGGCACAGTGCTAGTTAAGGCCCTAATTGGCAGGCCAAGAAAAATCTCAGATAAGATGAAGTGAAGGATGGTGAGAACAGTCATTGTCAACCCACAGACCTGCTCCAAAGACCTACAACATGATCTTGCTGCAGATAGTGTCTCTGTGCATCGTTCAACTATACAGCACACTTTGCACAAAGAGATGCTGTATGATGCTGAAATGCAGAGGAAGCCTTTTCTGCATACACGCCACAAACAGAGTTGCTTGAGGTATGCTAAAGCACATTTGGACAACCAAGCTTCATTTTGGAATAAGGTGCTGTGGACTGATGAAACTAAAATTGCGTTATTTGGACATATCAAGGGTGGTGTGCATGGCAGAAAAAGAACACAGCATTCCAAGAAAAACACTTGCTATCTACAGTAAAATTTTGAGGTGGTTCCATCATGCTGTGGGGCTGTGTGGCCAGTGCAGGTACTGGGAATCTTGTTAAAGTTAAGGGTTACATGGATTCCAGTCAATATCAGCAGATTCTTGAGAATAATGTTCATGAATCAGTGACAAAGTTGAAGTTGTACCGGGGCTGGACCGTTCAACAAGACAACGACCCTAAACACTGCTCAAAATGTGCTAAGGCATTCAGGCAAAAGAACAAGTACAATGTTCTGGAATGGCCATCTCAGTCCCCAGACCTGAATATTATTGAAAATCTGTGGTGTGATTTTGAGCTGGCTATCCATGCTCAGAAACCAACAAACCTGACTAAACTGGAGATGTTTTGTAAAGAAGAATGATCCAAAATACCTTCAACCAGAAGCCAGACTCTCATGGAAAGCTATAGGATGCATTTAGAGGTGGTTATTTCTGTAAAAGGAGGATCCACTAAATACTGATGACTCATCAGGGGTGCCCAAACTTTTACATACAACTATATATATATATATATATATATATATATATATATATATATACGAGGTCTGTTAGAAAAGTATCCGATCTTATTATTTTTTTAAAAACCATATGGATTTGAATCACGTGTGATTGTGTCAGACAAGCTTGAACCCTCGTGTGCATGTGTGAGTTTTTTCATGCCTGTCAGTTGCGTCATTCGCCTGTGAGCAGGCTTTGAGTGAGGTGTGGTCCACCCACCTCTCGTCTATTTTTTATTGCGAATAAATGTCTGAACGATTTGGAGCTTTGCTGCATCAATTTTTTTCCAGAAACTGTGAGAGACCTCCAGGTGGACACCGTTCGAAAAATTAATATGGCTTTCAGGGACGATTTTATGGGGATTAAAGAGATTACGGGGTGTTACTGCCGCTTTAAGGACGGCGCAAAGCATCGCCGTGATGAAGCCTCACGGGACATGTTCTGGCATGTCCAGCTCATGCACAATCACAATCGGATATTCACACGACTGGAAAGCAACCGGAGTCCGTCTGAAATCCACCTGAAAGCTGTCCTGAGAGACCAACACCGAGGTGGTTTTGTCCCGCGTAATGAACGGAGCCGTGGCACTTCCCTCTGCTTTTCTTTCCATGAAAAAAACTCCTGTAACGGTGGAATGTGCCGGAAAAAGTGCTGATGTCCACATCTTCTGCCTTTTTGTAAAAGTCAGACGAGGTCCCGGAGCAACAAAGCTTTCACGTTGGAAATGATCTCGTTGTTCCAGCGGGGTGTCAGCCTGTCGATGGGGGCTGGGAGCGCGCCGCGCTCTCAGCAGTTGTGGGCCGTCCTTAAAGCGGCAGTAACACCCCATAATCTGTTTAATCCCCATAAAATCGTCCCTGAAAGCCATATTAATTTTTCGAACGGTGTCCACCTGGAGGTCTCTCACAGTTTCTGGAAAAAAATTGATGCAGCAAAGCTCCAAATCGTTCAGACATTTATTCGCAATAAAAAATAGACGAGAGGGGTGGACCACACCTCACTCAAAGCCTGCTCACAGGCGAATGACGCAACCGACAGGCATGAAAAAACTTATGCATGCACACGAGGGTTCAAGCTTGTCTGACGCAATCACACGTGATTCAAATCCATATGTTTTAAAAAAAAAAAAAATAAGATCGGATACTTTTCTAACAGACCTCGTATATATATATATATATATATATATATATATATATATATATATATATCACAAAAAAAATCATTTGCTCTGTGGGTGGGATTCTCAGGCTCAGAGGATGATTTATTTAGCATTCATGAGCATTTAGTAGCAGTGTGAATCAATGTGCTAAATCAACTCAACTCTATCACTGTTGGGGAAGTGTCGTGACACGGACCCACAACAGGGGGCGTTAATGAAGGGACAATGGAATAGCCAAAAAGTAACAATTTAATGTTGTGAAGGTGCACAACATAATACAGACAGATACAAATATGCGTTATATCAATCTGACAAAAAGGTGACGTGTGGCAGGCTCGAAGATAGGAGACGTCCGGTGAGAGAAAAGCCGGAACCCACACAAGCCTCACCACCAAGACATGAAGAACACCGGAGCCGCCAAGCCCTGCGCCCCAGGTGGCCACTGTCTTCAGCAGTCAGACCCGGTACTGCTGGCAGAAAACAGAAACAGTTCTGGATGAGTGTGAGTTCGCACACTCAGCAATCCCACAGTCTGTGTTCAGTAAGGAGGGAGAACCTCCACCTCCAATCACACACTCGTGCAGCTCCTGAGATAACCACTTATCTGGGTGGGGTGTGAGGCGAAGCCGTCGCAGTCCACACCAAACGCCAACTCCGCAGACAGGGTATCCGTCCCAGGAAAACGGCTGCAAAAAGAGATCAGACTAATACTCGAAGTTAAGGTTTAGCAGAGAATTACCTGTATGGTAGAAGATTTCTCGGCGAGGAGGTGGAGTTGCAGTCCGGTCTTTATAGTGGTGGTGATGGGTGTCAGCTGGTGTTGATAGATGACAGCTGTCACCTCCAGCGGCTCCGACGCCCTCTCGTGCTTGGAGCCCGTACTCCAAGCAGGGCGCCATCTGGTGGTGGTGGGCCAGCAGTACCTCCTCTTCAGCGGCCCACACAACAATCACAGTGTAAAATCAACTCTTATTGGAGGAGAAACACTTGATGTGACAAGACAGAAGAGCTGATTTCACTCCATAATAGAGTGTATTTTACTCTGTTTAGACTGGGACCAAATGTTATCACGGCAGAGTAATCTTACTCAGCAAAATTTACTGTGCAGGTACATCCTGTTTCCACTGATCATCCTTGAGATGTTTTTACAGCTTAATTGGAGTCCACCTGGTGTAAATTCAGTTGAATGGACATGATTTGGAAAGGCACACACCTGTCTACATATAAGGTCCCACAGTTGACAGTACATGTCAGAGTACAAACCAAGTGTGAAGTCAAAGGAATTGTCTGTAGACCTCAGAGACAAGATTGTCTCGAGGCACAAATCTGGTGAAGGGTACAGAAATATTTCTGCTACTTTGAAGGTCCCAATGAGCACAGTGGCCTCCATCATCCATAAATGAGAGAAGTTCGGTACCACCAGGACTCTTCATAGAGCTGGCCGCTCGTCTAAACTGAACAATCGGGGGAGAAGTGCCTTATTCAGGCAGGTGACCAAAAACCCAATGGTCACTCTGTCAGAGCTCCAGCATTCCTCTGTGAAGATAGGAGAACCTTCCAGAAGGACAACAAGCTGGGCAGCAATCCACCAATCAGGCCTGTATGGTAGAGTGACCAGACGGGAGCCACTCCTTAGTAAAAGGCACATGGCAGCCCACCTGGAGTTTGCCGAAAGGCACCTGAAGGACTCTCAGACCATGAGCAACAAAATTCTCTGGTCTGATGAGGCAAAGATTGAACTCTTTGGTGTGAATGCCAGGTGTTATGTTTGGAGGAAACCACGCACCATCCCTACAGTGAAGCATGGTGATGGCAGCATCATGCTGTGGGGATGTTTTTCAACGGCAGGAACTGGGAGACTAGTCAGGATTGCGAGAACAATGAATGCAGCAATGTACATAGACATCCTAGATGAAATCCTGTTCAAGAGCACTCTTGACCTGAGACTGGGGAGACAGTTCATCTTTCAGCAGGATAATGACCCTAAAGCCCAGGTTACACATAGACGGTTTTGTCGGCGGGTAGTACGTAGACCGAAGTTCGCAGTAGTTCTGGCTGTTTTCGTGGTGGAAAGGGGCGGAGCATTTCGCCGGCGTTTTGAGCGCTGTACTAGCCGCAAATACTCGGATAAAACGCCGCTAAATCTGCCAAATAAAGCGGAGTTTTGACGCCGTAGCATCCGGCACACATCAGGCAATGGGGGTTAATACCCAGTTCTATCCTTTACAATCGCAGGTTAAGAC
Organism: Thalassophryne amazonica; assembly: GCF_902500255.1. NCBI lineage: Eukaryota > Metazoa > Chordata > Actinopteri > Batrachoidiformes > Batrachoididae > Thalassophryne > Thalassophryne amazonica. The sequence continues at coordinate 21,424,349 of NC_047117.1, read as the reverse complement.
GCGCGTGAGAACGGCGGTGTTCTGCTGCCGCCGATAATGCCCTGTGTACCGCTGGATTTATCCAGGCAAATCCTGCGTTCCTCCAGGAACTTTTGCATATAGGCACCGCCCCCAGAGTATAATAGGCTGAAGCAGCTGTCACTGCAGGGGGAGGGACATCATCTCTCAGCCTTTTCTTTTCTCTCCTTTTTCCCCTCCTCAACGTGTTGCTCCGTCTCCACCACAGGGCTACCCTCTGTTTCTGAACCAGACCTCTTGGTAAGTCCTTGCCGCTGCCAACTTTATTTTAGGAGGCATACTGGAGCTTCTCTGCAAAAATATCTGGAGCTGGCCGCGAGTGAGAGGCCTGCATGCAGTGCACTAGCGTTTTTATACTGACCGCCGCCTATCAGCCGTTTGGAACGCCGTTAACCGGGAGGTGGCGTTTAGAACAGCGTACTCTCCGCTAGCGCCGCCGTTTTGTCTGCCTCTGTCGCCGGTTAAAACACCTTTGAGGACGCCGATGTGGGCTCTATCGCCGTTTTACACGTCGTTGGTTAGGGATACAACGCCGGCCGCCAATTACGGCGGTGTAAACTGCGGCACTACAGGAAGGGGCGGGATGACATGGCGACCACTTCTCCGGGAGCGCTCCCGGAATTATTCGACATGTTGAATAATTTTTTCGACGATTCCCGGTGAAGCCGGAACCAAACCATGCCCCTGTGTGCCTGCATTAACTACAGCGTTTGATCCCTAAAACGGCCCGGAGGGGGCAAAATCTCTGCCGGGACGTTTCCGGGAGAGTTTACCGTCTATGTGTAAACGGGGCTTAAGCCCACAACCAAGATATTAAAGGAGTGGCTTCAGGACAACTCTGTGAATGTCCTTGAGTGGTCCAGCCAGAGGTCAGACCTGAACATCTCTGGAGAGATCTGAAAATGATTGTGCACTGACACTCGCCATCCAACCTGATAGAACTTGATAGTTCCTGCAAAACTGCCCAAAGATAGGTGAGCCAAGTTTGTGGCATCATATTCAATAAGACTTGAGGCCATAATTGCTGCCAAGTGTGCATCAACAAAGTTCTGATTTAAGGGTGCAAACACTTAAGTACATGTAATTTCTTAGTTTTTTTAATTAAAAAAAATGTTTTAGGTTGTCATTATGGGGTGTTGTGAGTAGAATTTTGAGGTAAAAAATGAATTTACTCCATTTTGGAATAAGGCTGTAACACAACAAAATGGGCAAAAAATGAATGTGGTGGTTTCTGGATGCACTGTATAACAGAATGGAAAAGTCAAACAAGAATTAAATCAAATCAAATCAAATCAATTTTATTTATATAACGCCAAATCACAACAAACAGTTGCCCCAAGGCGCTTTATATTGTAAGGCAAAAGCCATACAATTACAGAAAAACCCCAACGGCCAAAACAACCCCCTATGAGCAAGCACTTGGCAACAGTGGGAAGGAAAAACTCCCTTTTAACAGGAAGAAACCTCCAGCAGAACCAGGCTCAGGGAGGGGCAGTCTTCTGCTGGGACTGGTTGGGGCTGAGGGGAGAGAATCAGGAAAAAGACATGCTGTGGAAGAGAGCAGAGATCAATCACTAATGATTAAATGCAGAGTAGTGCATACAGAGCAAAAAGAGGTGAATAAAAAGAAACAGTGCATCATAGGAACCCCCCCAGCAGTCTAAGTCTATAGCAGCATAACTAAGGGATGGTTCAGGGTCACCTGATCCAGCCCTAACTATAAGCTTTAGCAAAAAGGAAAGTTTTAAGCTTAATCTTAAAAGTAGAGAGGGTGTCTGTCTCCCTAATCCAAATTGGGAGCTGGTTCCACAGGAGAGGAGCCTGAAAGCTGAAGGCTCTGCCTCCCATTCTACTCTTACAAACCCTAGGAACTACAAGTAAGCCTGCAGTCTGAGAGCGAAGCACTCTATTGGGGTGATATGGTACTATGAGGTCCCTAAGATAAGATGGGACCTGATTATTCAAAACCTTATAAGTAAGAAGAAGAATTTTAAATTCTATTCTGGAATTAACAGGGAGCCAATGAAGAGAAGCCAATATGGGTGAAATATGCTCTCTCCTTCTAGTCCCTGTCAGTACTCTAGCTGCAGCATTTTGAATTAACTGAAGGCTTTTCAGGGAACTTTTAGGACAACCTGATAATAATGAATTACAATAGTCCAGCCTAGAAGAAATAAATGCATGAATTAGCTTTTCAGCATCACTCTGAGACAAGACCTTTCTAATTTTAGAGATATTGCGCAAATGCAAAAAAGCAGTCCTACATATTTGCTTAATATGCGCATTGAAGGACATATCCTGACCAAAAATGACTCCAAGATTTCTCACAATATTACTGGAGGTCAGGGTAATGCCATCCAGAGTAAGGATCTGGTTAGACACCATGTTTCTAAGATTTGTGGGGCCAAGTACAATAACTTCAGTTTTATCTGAATTTAAAAGCAGGGAATTAGAGGTCATCCATGTCTTTAAGAATAGATTGAACACGTGGCTGGCGAAGGTGCCAGGACCTTTTGTCTGTACTGCATGTCAATGATGGCCAACTTGAAATACTGTTTCAAAACATCTTGAATCCTCCTGAGACACCCATGTTTCAAACATTGTTCCGGAGACTGTATGAAAATCAAACACACATGCTGTGCTGCCACCTACTAAACACTGGCTCCTGCTGGACGCTTCAGAAATGTGCATACATATTTTTCAAAAAAGAATTTCTTGCTAATAAAGCAATGGGTAACAGTGAATACAGTACTTAGACATTCGCTTTGACTAGGACTGTAAAAAAGGCCTTATCTTTTCTTTTTTCTTGAGGCTTCCAGTACTGTATAAAAAAGTGTCATCATCTGTCAAACAAATAATGTTACAGTGAATATGTGACATACTGTACAAAGCATCTGTAATGACCTCAGTGTGAAAGACATCCAACGAAGACTTAGAAGGAACAATATTGCCCTGAGTTGTGTCTGTCATGGACTGTTCACGCTATTGTATTAAAACTTAAAAATTGTGATTTGTTTTGTTAGTTGTCAATATTTTAAGAAATGGAATTTTTGTAGCTATGAATGGTTATTAATGGAATTTTCAAAGCCTTGCATAAAAAAGTGGATGAATGGATGATTAGGCCATTTTATTTGGGGGACACTATGCCTCTGCGCCTTGTAAGGAAAATAAATTCACATATTTGAAAGGACATCTGTGTGCCTGTAATGAGACTTTAGGGAAAGAAAGCAAAACAACAGGCATTTGTATCTGATTTTTATATGCATTAAACAATAAATGTGTGAATTTGCAAGAAAACTGTGGTGATGTGCTTGAGGTTGCATTAGGGGGAAAAGGGTTTAGTAAACACTCAGTGCTGTGACTCGTTGTGGCCAGCAGGGGACAGAAAATATCAAGCAACGGGGTGATTTGACTAGTGCACAACCCCCCCCCCCCCCCCCCCCCCGTCAAAAGACGAAGATCTCCGTTGCTGGCTAAAGGTGCTGAATTTGAAAAATCCACCCAAAAGTCCCTATATCTGTTCTTTTTATTTTGTGGAGAAAAAACCCACACCACTGGATCCTTACCCAGAAAAATGGTTGGGCTACAACGCTCCATTGAAGAAGCTACGGCAGATGCTAGTGAGACAAATGGGTAAGCTGTGTTTGTAGCGTTAGCTGCTATCTACTTTACTCATTTTCTGGAGTTTGATACAACCAAGCACTGCATGAAATAACACCAGGTGGGTTGGTTAGGACACAAATGCAACACTGAAAAAAGTGAAACACAGTTCGCTTCATTCAAAGTACTTATTTACATTGGTCTAATGGAAAATTCTGGTTACCAGTTTAAGTCTGTTGGAATCACTTTACAAAATCATAAATATACATTGTGAGAAACTAAAAAAATTAGCTGTAACAAATTACAACAATTTTTTTTAAGTTGATCCAAAGCAGCATTTTTTTCCAGTGAAGGCTCATAAACACAGCTCTGGTTGAAAAACTTTAGTGGTGTGGTAAGCAAAGGTCGGTACACGGGAAGGCAATCCAAAAAACACAGCAGCAGTAATATAACTATCAGGCTAAAGCGAGGTCAGAACAAACGGACAGGAGGTCGAGAACACAATGAAGCAGGCAGGAATATGGAATACAAAACCGAGAGCTGGAAAGAAGGCACAGGGTGCATCAATCTGGTAAAGAAACAAAGCAGATCAAGGGAAAGAATTAAAAGCAGATCAAACACACCCCGACACACCATATGTATATTAACATTACGTAATATTGGCATTACGGTGTTACTACTTGTCAGGTAGTATTTTAACTTGATTCATGGAGATATTGATAGGCTTCTGTGCTTTTATATGATTGAAGCACCGCGCAGCCGAGCCTCATAGCCAAATCGTCCTTGCAGAGTGACAACACAAAGTAGTTAAAAATATCGGCATACATAATTGAGGGCCACTTTTTCATGTCATCTTCCCACTCTGTTGTGACCCGTGAGTGAGCTAGAGTCATTCCCTTTGAGCTTTTCAAAAAAGGTTTTTGTTTCTACCCATGTAATGACTTCCATTTTTCTACAGTGAAAACACCAGTCACCAGAAGCCCTAAGCCAAAACGGAAATGCCTCTGTTGTAAAAGTGGGTGAGGCTGAATAAGGTGAATAGTAAAGTCAGAACCTTTTCAGGAAAAAGAAGGCCCATGTCATAAGGGTCCTGATGCTTCCTGACTTAATGTATGGTTGTGAGACTTGAACACTAACCAGTGACCCAAGCCAGTGACTGGACGTCTTTGGTTTTAGGTCTTTCCAGAAGATCCTTGGGTACTGCTGGAATGACTTTGTGAAAAGAGCAGTTACGTAAGGAGACTCAGATGAGATGTACTACTTGCATTATGAAGGAACATCAGCTATCCCTGTTAGACCAAGTAAAGAACTACACAAACAGCCTCAAGGTGACTCCAGAAACTGGGACTGGCAGTTCATATGGCACATTCGTTTTATTGGTATGTTTGTTGTAACTCAGTAGATATTCCCCATTGTGAGGGAATGTCAGCTCACTTTGGCCATGTGGTACATTTCTCTGGGCATGAGCTTAAGGATTCCATCAGCTGGAAAAGGTCAAGGGGAAACCTACATTTCACTTGGCTGCAGAAGTGGTTACTTTCAAGAGGTGGGGATGAACTGGTTGTCTACCTAAGTGGTTGCCATCCAGGACCCAAGGTGGTTTCATGGTGTGGCACCAGTACATGTTCTCAGACCTGACCTGAGCAGATATTCCCGGGAACTGACACAGGCAAGCACAAACACGTTGAAACCAGTCAGTGAGCAAGCGAGTGAGTGGGTCCACAAAATGTCTGTAACTCTGTTTAAAAAAAAAAAACATTTTTAACCCTGAAATATTGAAAATTGATAGATACCAGTGAGGGCCAGTAGACATCCTATTCTGGGCCATGTTGACATCACTGAACACAACTATTTACAGTTTTTCTTTTATATATTAGTGCAAATTCACTTTTGTTAAAAAAGTTCTGCTTCTTTTGTCACATGCTTGAGCCTAAGCAGAAACTTTCATTCAAACCTCCAGACAGAATGTTTTCCTCCATAGAACTGCTGTCTTAAGAACATGAATAAATAAATTTTCCTCTTAATCACTCGGGTGAGAAGATTAATTCACATTCCTAGCTTTCACACATATTTTATTTAAATAAAGGACATAAGTCCTTGAATCATAAAGTGGCCAGTCTACACAATTGTTTTAAAATGATAAGCTATAACTAAAACCACATAATGAAGCTTTTCCGCAGAGGCCAAGGTCAAAAGTAAAAATAATTTCTGTAATGCAGTGTACAACAGTTCCCTCACACGGTGGCGTAATTAAGTTGAATATATTAATTCTTTAGTGCATTGCTTATTGAATTATACATCCTCAATTTCCCTTTGACAATGCAGTGTATTGAGCAATGGAGGCAAATAAGGAGTAGTAGATGAGACCTGAGGTGTAACTGGAGCTCCTGAGCATGAATTATTATCTCTTCACTGAAGGACATCGTGTTGAGTTCAGGGAATGCGAGAACCTCTCCTGAATAGGTCTATTTGTCTGAGTAAGCTATAATTGCTTCCACTAGACATGTAGAAAGTGTTTAAAATTTCAACCAGGTCATAAAATCAGACCCCACCCCCATTCCAATCAGTTCATTCCAAGCACAACTGGTATTTTAATGTGGTCGGTTTGGGGTTCTACTGTAAAGTTATCATTCCTGAACTGGTTAGAAGCACAAGACATACCAGGTAATAACATTCCATGTAAGACTGTGTGAGTAACGTGTTTCTTTCTCACATTATAACAATGTCTTTTCATAAAGGCTACTAGGATATAGTCCATCGCTAACACTGCAGTCAATAAGCTAGGGTATGCTATGCACATTACTATCCTATGAGTTAAATATTCACTCATTGAATTTTACAAGGTATATGCCGAGACTGGCGGCATGGTGGATTAATGGTTAGCACTGATGCGTCACAGCAAGAGGGTCGTGGGATCGCCTCCCACCTGGTCTTTTCTGTATGCAGTTTGCATGTTCTCCCTGTGTTTGCATGGGTTTCCTCACGTAATTTTGGGGACAAGAGTGTTCTGTGACTTCCAAAGGTGGTTCTGGCAGAAAATCTGTGAGAACGGAGATATTTCTTGAATGGAACACTTTATGAAAATGACAAAGAAAATGACTGTATAGTAGAAGTTCAGTTTCAGTGTAGGCAAGGCCTTAAAAACATGGGATGAAATTAAATTAAAATAATAAATGAGGAATTATTTTCTTGGGGGTGCTATGACAAATCCAGGGGGAGCTCTAGCACACCCCTGGCGCCACCCATGTTGGAGACCAACAACCTCCATCAACTGCCAGAGGACGGTCATCATAATTCTTTTGATGTAAAGAAAGAAAGAGAATAGAAATGTCTCTTTCAAAGATCTGACTCACAATAAACATCTATGTAACCAGTCTGAGAACTAAGTGCCATCTCTACCACAAACAGTTGAACTACATCAATTAGTAGTTACAATATTATATTATATTAACTATCACTAGTTACAGTACTATAGCACTACTATTTTATTTATGTATTTATTTTTCTTCACAGCGCAACATTTAACCCATAAGATCCTCTGAGTGAGAGCGAAGTATTAGTTTGACAAAACCGGTGACGTTCTAAAACTTTCCCATTGTCTTGTCAGTCATGTCTGAAGAACTTACACATCTCTTATTCTCACTTTTTGATCCACAAAAATGCCAAAGATTCTTTTATATTCAAATGAGAACATTAACATTAGACATCCAGCATCACAAAGTCCCCCCTCTGTTAGCATCTCATTTGAATATCTCATATCTTCACGACTCGGCTCCGTTCGAGTCATCTGGGCTTTTGTCCCCAGCACGCGACGCCACAGACAAGTCAGAGCGGTGTCACACATCCAGCCTAGTAATTTGTCATGAAAGAACCCTTTCCTGAGATGAAGGTAACGAGCTGTCAAGGTTATAATGGCTAGCATAAACACAGCTAATTAATTAGAAAGCAGGCAAGGTGAGGTAAGGCCACACCACTGCCAGCGTTCGTAATTAGCTAATATGCCGCTTATACTGTTCCGGATATATTATTAGCAAGGCGAAACAATTATGTTGGCACGGTGATCTACAAGGAGGAACTGATGAGGCGTCTCGCAGTGGCACCTGTAACAATCTCAAAGACAGCATGCATTATAAATACAAAAGGAAAGCCATTCTGCATTAGCAATGAAGACTAAAAAACACTCAGACAGAAGCACGTCACCTTCTCTTAAAGCACACGCAAATTCCCTCAGACGTTTCAAAAACACCAAACAAAATAAAAATGATGGGATCTGGCTCACATGGTGCAGAGTGAAAACTTTTGACAGTGCTTTTCTCAAAGGACCCTGGTGTCTCTTTTTGTTTTCTTTTTTTACGGTTTGTTAATTAAATTCTAGATAAACAATTACGTTCTTCATTGGGTATAATTTTATGGTGTCAGGCCTTTAATATAATTGACAAGCCTAGTAAAAATAGAGAGTGAACAGTAATACCTCGGACATGTTAAATTTCAGTTTAGATGGCTTGGGTAGTTTTAGCTAACAGAAGGAATTCATATCATTATTAGCACAAAGACAAATTGCTATTGAGCCATTTGCAGAGTGGAGAGCAGATAGCTCAGTGGGGTAGGAGTATAGGCTACCATATATAGACCTGGGTTCAAATCCCAGTCATGCTACCTGTCTGTATCCTCAGACAAGTCATTTCCAACGTCCCAGGCAACCAAGCTGTAAATGGGTATCGGCCTTGGCTAGGGAAGTACGTTGTGATTGACTAGTGTCCAACCCTGGGGAAATCCTAGACCAGGGGTGGCCAAGTTCGCTCCTCGAGAGCCACATTCCTGACACTCTTAGTTGTCTCCCTGCTCCAACACACCTGAATCCAATGAAAGGCTCATTAAACGTCTGCTAATGGAAATCTCATGCATGGAAATTTTACATTTGACCTTGCTATAAATGGAGTTAATGTTTGATAATTATAATTAATCTAACCATTTATACATGTAAAATACTCAGTACGTTTAAAAGTTTATAGATGCTGAGAAATTCTTTCATTATGCTGTTAAAAAAGGCAAACCAGTCTGAGAAGTGTCTAACGGTTCACATTATTGAAAACAAGTGTTATTACTTGCTTTAAAATCACAAATGCAGGTAAGCAGCAAGAAAAAAGGTCTTACAGTGAAGAATGTTGAAAGGAAATTCCATTTTGACTGAGATATGAGACTCAGCACCATAGAAATGCCATAATGCAAAATGCTTTCTTCAAAAAATTACTGCATGTACAGATCAATTCACATTTAGTTTATATGGAACCTCTGGGAAAATGTGATTATTTCCTTTAATGGGGGAGAACTCCACAGCCCTGTCTAACACAATCAGACACAAATACAAAAAAAATAAATAAAAGAAGATATGGGATAAAGCCAGGGTTTGGGACCTCTGAATTTCTAGTAAACAATTCTTGGTTTCAGTGTTGGTGTTTAATATGGCTTTTGGTTATTAAACTTACAAAAAATGTAAGATATTTTACATGTTAATAATTTTAAAATTTATTTCATGCAAATCCACATCTGTATGTTGGCGGAGGAAATCACAAGTTGTTGAGATGAGCCAAATGTAGTTTATGAAGGTGAGGATGCCATGTGGAGGGCCCTGACATGCTTAATCAGGATTTAAAACCCATAATAATAACAACAATAAGAGTAATAACAACAATAATAATAATTATTATTATTATTCTAAATTTTGCCTGAGAATTTTGTTGCTGTCCATTGTAAAAATATAGAAAAATCTCAGTGGAAAGAAAATAATAATATAAAAAGCAGCTAAAATTCAAACACTAAAAATCAAAACATCATTCAAACCAGCAAACATAAATAACATGAGATTAAAAAAAAATCATACCCTAATTATAAGGAACAGAAAATTATTTTGTTTGTTCATTTTCTATAACTACTTACTCCAAAAAATATTTTTATGTTGACCTTAAAGATTCAAAGATGTAGACATTCTGATAACTGAACAAAAAGTCCAGCAAATGGGTAAATATTAAGTTAAAAAAAGATTAACTGGTGTGGAATTATTCTCTTTTATGCGCATCTTCACATGGTGTGTTAACTTTGTATGAGGTTTCATTGAAAGTGGCTTAGGAGGTATTGTGCTTTGATGTATCCATTAACTCACAAAAGTCCAATTATCTTCCCTTGAAGACATCACAACCAAATTAATTTCACTCATGCACCTCCTCATATGGTGTGCTACCATCGTGAGAAGTTTCAATGAAATCCACCAACTGGTTTATAAGTACTTGGGCTTGCATAGCTAATGGACAGATGGACTGAATGATGCCTACATGCACACCACAATTAAATAAGATCTTGTTTACAGGATTTTATCAGAGAGGTTCAGCAGATTTAGTTCAGACTTTGATTTTCCCCTTTGCATTGCAGATGCCCTGGATAAAACCATTTGTGCGTCTCTGCCCTCAGGCTCCTAACTGTGCTACTGTGGTTCCTCCTTCTAAGGAGAACTCATGCCCCCAAACACACCACACACACCACACACACACACACACACACACACACACACACACACCCTCTTTACCTGCTTGATGGTGCAGCCCAAACCTCGGAAATGCTGAGGCTGATCCAGCTTATCGCGTCAGCTCCTCCAGGGTCTTCTGTCACCATATGGCTGACCCAGGCCCTGCAGCTTCCCCAGGGGGGGCAGTCTTGTGCCTGGATCAGAGTAATGACTCTAAGGATGAGATTCTCATGGTTGCCCCAACCCCCAGCATGACTACACAGATGTTGTTTCAGCAAAACGGCCAAAATATAAACTTTAAAAAGATGATAAAGAAAAGAAACCATGGCAAGGCCGTAATGTGGAACCCTTGAAGATTCTTTTCTTCCCACCTGATGTCAGTATGGTATCAATTACTGCTATGAATTTTATTTTACAGTCTGGCAAATGGGCAGAAGGCAACATGTTGCAGAAGTTGTCAAATGTGGCCTGCACGTTCCAGCTGTCTCACTTTTACAGCCTCTGTCCTGACATTTTAAATATGCTTTCACCCACAGGTTCAAGGGTCACGCACCAATATTTGCATGCTTGAAGGCAACAAAAGGGGACAGAGAAGAAATGGGAGCCAAAAAAGGAAAGAGTCAACACTTTTTTTACAGCAGCCAAAGCACTATCTAAATGTGTCTTGCATCTCTGCACCCTGCTAGGCCCCCCCCCGTCGCTCTCATCACTCCTTCTTCTCGCCTTCTGGAGGGCAGAATGATTGAGGGGCTCTACCCCTGCCTTTTATCCTGCCAGCGAAGGTCTGCTTCTCTCCATAGTCAAAAATATCAACTGCAGAGGTGCAGGAAAAAAAGAGGAACAAATAAGGGAGGGACATGAAGTGTCACATATTCCCCTGAAGCACAATGAGCCTCGCACAGGTTAGATGCTCACATATGGAAAGTCATTATTTGCTGGCCTAAAGGGATATTTATTACACAGGCCAGATGGTATATCAACAAAAAGACCAATATATTAGAATATGCTGCAGTGTTAATGGTTCACAACCAAAGACATACAAAGGCCTTCTTGAGGCTACCTTGCACTCTAATTTATGAATTCTGAGGTTTGGAAATGCCTAGGCATGTACACTGCAACATGCAATAGGTAGATACTGTAATTTTTATTTTTTTATTTATTTTTTTATTTCCTTTATATAGCGCCAAATCACAACAGAGTTGCCTCAAGGCGCTTCACATAGGTAAGGTCTAACCATACCAACCCCCAGAGCAACAGTGGTAAGGAAAAACTCCCTCTGAGGAAGAAACCTCAAGCAGACCAGACTCAAAGGGGTGACCCTCTGCTTGGGCCATGCTACAAACATAAATAACAGAAACAATTCACAGAACAATTCATGGACAATTTATGTTCCTTTATATAAAATTGTAGATGAGTCCATCCCATCCAGTTTAATATAAGCCAAAAACAATCAATTTCCTCATCTTGTAATTCTCCGCACTAACATGGGGCATAATGAGGACAAACCAATTACATTTTGGTAAACCTTGATGAATCCAAAAAGCAAAGGTTTGTTTTTTGTCTTGTATTTTGCTTATATACTGTATACATAACTGGCATCTACTGGGCATGTCTGGGCTTACAGCAGAAAATAACCTTATCACATGCATGATGGAAATTAGGTGCAGGTGTAGTCAGGGGTGCACTAATACCACCTGAGGCTGCTGAGCTACAGACAGTCAGGAGCTCCTCCCAAACCCTCTGCCACAGCTACCACATACAGTGTATATACAGTATATTCACACACACACACACACACACACACACACACACACACACACACACACACACACACACACACACACACACACACACAAAGTATTCACAAAGCTTTACTTTTTCCACATTTTGTTATGTTACAGCCTTATTCCAAAATTGAGTAAATTCATTTTCCCCCCTCAAAATTCTACTCACAACACACCATAACTTTTTAAAATTTTTGCAACTTTATTAAAAAAAAAAAAAAAAAGAAAGAAATCACATGCGCATAAGTATTCACACCCTTTGCTCAGTACTTTGTTGATGCACCTTTGGCAGCAATTACAGCCTCAAGTCTTCTTGAATATGATGCCACAAGCTTGGTGCACCTATCTTTGGGCAGTTGGAAGGTTCTCCTCTCTCCACAGAGGAATGCTGGAGCTTTGACAGAGTGACCATCAGGTTCTTGGTCACCTCCCTGACTAAGGCCCTTCTCCCCCGATCACTCAGTTAGATGGCTGGCCAGCTGTAGGAACAGTCCTGGTGGATCTGAACTTCTTCAGAGCTGTCTGAGAGTTTGGTGGCTTCCCTCGCCAGTACTCTTCTTACACAGTCATTCAGTTTTTGAGAACTGCATACTTCAGGCAGAGTTACCATATAGTGCTGTACTGTTATTTGTTAATGATTCATAGAAATACAAAGGCTTGGAAATAAAGTCCAAGCCAAATTCAGTGACTTGGAAACATATTCATCCCTTGACTTAAGAATAGATGTAAAAGTGATGATTTGCATTTAAAAATATCCTTATATTTGGTTTGTTCAATTACTTAAGGGTTCTGAAAATGAAGTTACTAAATATAAAATTATCCCTAATTCCTGAGTTGTTGATGTAGTACTTTTGTTAAACTCACTGAATTAAATCTTAAACTCTACAAGTTAATGTGCTGGTAGTGTTGTGGTGTCCAGAAGCAAAGCAGCAAAAATTGTCACTGTCCATGTCCAAATACTTATTGGCATGACTATATGTGTTTGGACATGGCAACAAATAGTATCCCCCTAAGTTGAAGAAAACATGGATTTTCTTTGTGCAGTTTAAGCTTTGAGTGGAAACATGAGCGACTCACTGAAACGGACGCGGACGTGGTTGCCAACAAATGTGAAAACATAAAAGCCAACACAGAGGAAGAATTTGACTTGAAGTTAGACACATTTACACACATGCTCACTGCTTAATCCGTAATACGGAAAATAAATGCAAGACAAGACAAAAGTTCCTTCCTTGAGATAAGAAACTGTGAAATGCTAATGAGGCAGAGCCAGGCCAAAGTTGGTATAACATTGCAGAAGTAAAAACAGACAAAGAAGAACGACAGGTTTCAGTTGTTACCGGAAGAAAAAGCAATTACTATTGAGAAAAAAAAATCCAGAAAAGTATGACGCTGCAGACATAAAAATGTCCAGTTTGGAATTGCGTCCCAGCTCACTGCAGAACAGCAACGTGTAACGAGGAGGCCTGATGGCGGCATTAGCTCTAGGGACTTTTAACTGTCGAACACGCCAGGCCTTATAACTGACGGGACAAGATGTTCATGCTGGAATTTAATCTCAGTCACCATTAAATGCCAGTTTTAAGGAGTTGCTTGGTTAACTCCTTATTGCAAAAAAAAAAAAAAAAAAAAAAAAAAACATTCTCACCTGAATGTTTACTGTATGTGAATTTACAGTTAGTTGAGGGCATTTTCTTGACTGTTGGAGAAACAAACTGCCATCTTTAAAAGTTCACAGTTATGATAAAGTTATGTTCCCTGACTGTACTGAGATTTGATTTAGAGTAATATTCATTCATTCGTTTGTAGATTACTGTGACGAGTCTGCAACATTTTAGTTTAAAATTTGAAGCTCTGGATCATTTGGCCTCAAGATATGTGCAGAAATAATACAGCTGCATTAAATAAAAAATAAATAAATAAATAAAAGACAAGGTGCACATGTGATGAGTTCAATCACTTTCTGTCATTAATGTGGCCTCTGTGGATTTCTGCAGTAAATGGAACAACTTGATGATGATGTTTGCAGCTGCACCACAATCATTCTGCAGGCAGGCCCGGTACCGGTTGTATGGTTTGTACCGCCACCTATGGGTTAATTCTGAATAAGACACTCTGCTGTGCAGATGCACAAGGATGAAAATGTCCTAACAACAAAGAGTGCATCGCTTTAATTTGTGTAGTTCATTAACACTGAATAACAAACAAGATTTGTCATACATAATGGATAACAATTAAAGTGCAGCTCTTCTCTTTTTTTTTTAAAGTGTTTTATGACTCTTAATACACGTTGCAGTCACACTCTGAGCAGTCAAGTCAGCCTGTTAGGAATAAAAAAACAGCTTCCTTAGGACATTCTAATGAATCATGTATAAAAGATAATCATTATTGTTTTTTAGTGTCTTCACAAGCCACAAGCACACGGCTCAGTCCCAAGATGTGCAACAACTAGTAATATTGTAATTAAAATTAGAAACATGGCTGTAATTGAAACATGACTGCAGAATATCCCACAATTAAAAGAACAGAATTAATGTCGAAGAACTCAAGCAAATTCCTGTTTTTGACCTAAATGAAGACGGAACAGAGACACTTTTTCCTTTTGTTCAGCCGGCCCGGTTCCTTTGCTGATTTACGGAAACCCCCATCACTGATCAGTAATTAAATAAAATTACCGGTTAATTTTCAGTTGATCCGGCTGACTAGGAAACGTTGGGGGCAAGAGTTGAAACTTGATTGTTTTTAGACATCTATGCCTTCAACACAAACTTTAAAACATCTCACAATAATACGATGGAGTAATGATGAGTAAAACAAAAAGAAGGGTGTAAAAAAAGTTAAGGCCTTAAGACAAAGAGACAGTCCTTTATTGTTTATTGTTGCACTCATTTAAGTCACTGCTCATTCCCACAACATACAACAGGTGTCAGCTGCTACTTTACGGCCTACGTAACAGCAAAAAAGACTTTCCTCCTGATTCACTTTCACCTTTCATGGACCAGCTACCTTTGAAAAACTGAGTGTATACAATAAATGGAATAATTCATGATTTTGTCATTAAAAATGAAAACTTTCTTTTCCTCATACTTGGGGATGTGTTTTGAAATTATACATAATGGACCATAGATGTTCTGAAGTTTTCCAAACCTCCTCTAGCTACGTACATTGGGAAACGTACACGCGTCCCCCCACCACAACCACACTCGTTGCATTCCATGGTAGAGAGGTAGCGGGGGCTTTAATTATGTGGATCATTAGCATGGATGGGGGTGCACTATGGTGCGTCCTCATCTCCAGTCAAGGCGCCGCTCTTTCGACCACCCCCACCTTTTCTACTCATCCATCTCTGCCGTAACAAGCGAGACTTGGCCTTGTTACTCGCACACAGGTTAATAAGCACAAGCACTTGCTGACGAGATCTAAATACATGGACAAGAATTGAAAAAGTGCTACATTTAAAAACATACGACATGGGATCTTATTAAATCTTTATATCTGAAGTTGAGTACATTTTTGACAATACGCCCCTTCTGACCTTATACGACCCTTAATCCCACAAAAGAAACCCCGACTGGCGTGCTGAAAACAATCCAAGTCTTACTGTGACACAGATACATGTAACACTCAGACATTTATCCCAACCCAGTTCTAAACTTTCTCAATTATTCATTAATATGAAATTGTGTTTGTCTCAAGTGGAACGGCGTGATTTCCTCCTGCGACATACGGGCATTGTTTGGCCCCTCTCCAGGGCCACTCGCACTCCTGTGCCAATTTCTCCATTGACACATATTGTTCAGGAATCCATTTCCCTCCCTGACAGTTTAGAGAGCCCTGATTTGTCCTAATCCTGAGACCATTTGTAATACAGAAGACTGGGATAAATAATAAATTGTGTATGACAGAGTCAAAGGAACAAAAAAATGCAGCGTGCGAACAAATGGTTTGCTTTATTGTTGGGAAAGAAAAATCTTTTGTTATGGTTGCATTATCAAATCATGATATGTATATTCACTGTTGAAATGAATAATAAGTAGAATGTGGTGAGAACTACACGTGGAAGAAAAACAGATTGTACTGCTCCGTGTGAAAATGTAGAATTTTATGAAAAAATTATGCCTACATTGACATAAAACTACAACACAACCACATACTGTGGACATTAGATACAAATTTAATAATAATAATAATAATAATAATAACAATAATAAGCTTTGACATGCATATCTTTTGAGCTAAAGAAACAAATCAGGAATACAACCAATATTTAAATATACTAAATATTTAAATCCTGATTTACTTTATGTTGCTAAAAATGGGTGGACAAATATAGCATAAAAGTTATTTCATGAATCAAAAAAAGCTAAAAATGTTCATATATTTCATGCAGAATAAAGTTTAAATGCTTCTGCACAGAAGAATGTTGTCGTGTGAATAATATAACATGCATGTAACCGAGGAGTCTGAATAAATATAATGTTATGTTTATGTCATGGTACCAGTTTAAAAAAAAAGAGTGGTAAAAATGTACAGTGCAGGAGGTACGACCATCCCCTTTGCATGCCCAAATTATAATAAATCAATCAATCAATCAATCAATTTTTTTTTTATATAGCGCCAAATCACAACAAACAGTTGCCCCAAGGCGCTTTATATTGTAAGGCAAGGCCATACAATAATGATGTAAAACCCCAACGGTCAAAACGACCCCCTGTGAGCAAGCACTTGGCTACAGTGGGAAGGAAAAACTCCCTTTTAACAGGAAGAAACCTCCAGCAGAACCAGGCTCAGGGTGGGGCAGTCTTCTGCTGGGACTGGTTGGGGCTGAGGGAGAGAACCAGGAAAAAGATATGCTGTGGAGGGGAGCAGAGATCGATCACTAATGATTAAATGCAGAGTGGTGCATACAGAGCAAAAAGAGAAAGAAACAGTGCATCATGGGAACCCCCCAGCAGTCTACGTCTATAGCAGCATAACTAAGGGATGGTTCAGGGTCACCTGATCCAGCCCTAACTATAAGCTTTAGCAAAAAGGAAAGTTTTAAGCCTAATCTTAAAAGTAGAGAGGGTGTCTGTCTCCCTGATCTGATCTGATCTAAATCCAGCTAACATTTTCTTAGGTCCCTTAGATTACCCCAAAACACAATCAGGATGTTCCCAAAACTAAAATGTGGAGTCAACTCACATATTAAGGATGGCGTCCAATATGGCCACCAAAAAAGTTTTTTTCCCACCCTGCTCAGAGTGCCGCTCTCATTGGACCGACATCTCTTGTTATGTGTCGACACGGGTTGAGGAGCGGACCTGCGTCCGACGGAACCCAGCGCTAAAAATAACCAGAAAGCGGTTCCAGAACAGAACAATTTATTTTTCACCCTCTTTGGTGCATAATAATGTGTACAAACTAAAACGGCGTCTTTCTGGTGGAGTGACTGTTGGCACGCTCTCCAGCGCCCGTAAGGATCAAAGCCCGGCGCTCCTGGACCCACTACCACCGCCAAACACCCCCCAGGTGGACACGACAAACTGACTCTCTGTGAAGCAAGAAGAGGTGAGGTAAGTCAGCAGTTACAACAATATCTTTCAAAAGACACACGCTATCAGCAACACATTCAGGTCTGTATCTTTTTTAACTTTATGCAAATGAGCAGCTTCTCACAACAGGTGGAGGATCACTTATCCGCACGCCACAGCAGTGAGAAGCAAGCTGCACAATTCTCATCACAATTCAAGTATACTGTGTAACAAAACACCAAGTTACTATCAACAATTAGTCAAACACTTAATCACCTTTGATGTGTGCTGACAGCATGTGACCTCACCCTTCCCTGCTTCACGGGCTCGATGTGTCAAACCCAGGCGCGGTCCTCAGCGTCTCACAAACGAACATCACATGGTCGAGTTCCCGGCACTTCTGCCTGAATCACACACGACTCAAATGCAGAACGCCATCCAATTATCCGCTCCAGCTGAAAGTCCCCAAGGTTGCATGTGAGCACCATTCACAGGCGCTGCACATGATGCCGACGAGGGCGAGGACTCTTCAGCCAGCACCCTCTCCACAGACAAATCAGTTTCCATACCACCTGAAGAGCAAAGAAAAGAAAAGAACACCAAAATATCCAGCCACACCCCCCAACACACAACATCTCTGCTATTTTGCCATTGTGGGATAGCTCGCTCACAGGTTGAGTTCGTCGGACTACTTTCGCCACACTGCTCAGCGTGCCATTCCCATTGGAGCAACAACACACAGAATGTGTCTCTTCCCAGATAGATCTCCTTCAGTGCAGCTTCTTGTTCTGACTTTAACACGAAGTTAACACCCAAGTCTATCATCGCCAACTGTAAATGGTAATCAAACCATTCCAATCGATTTTCTGAACTCTTCCGCATCAAACTCCATCATGTCAATGTTTACAATGTACTTGACTGATAACAGGTGAAGTTGCTCATAAACTTTAAGTTTCTTAAATATTTATTTCGGCCACTCTTAAAATTTCAGTTATCTTTATAATTTTATTACTGGTAAATTTTAGAATTAATTTAAATGAGCTATACTCATTATCTCACAGGAATATATCACAATTATCTGGGAACTACTTTTTGAGCAGGAGTTCATCAAGCACATCGCCGCCGGCGCATACTAACACAGAATACCCAGAAACTGGACAGTTGTTCGGCCATAACGACAGCGTTCACTTTTAGCTTGCCATAATTTAAGCTAGTGGCACTTGTGAGAGTGTTGTTTTTTTCCTCCCATTAAAACACATTCAATGACAAAAGAGACTTAATTTTCACAATGAGATTAAATATGGTCCTATTAATGTTGTGTGGGCCGCTGAAGAGGAGGTACTGCTGGCCCACCACCACCAGAGGGCGCCCTGCTTGGAGTGCGGGCTCCAAGCACGAGAGGGCATCAGAGCCGCTGGAGGTGACAGCTGTCACCTATCAACACCAGCTGTCACCCATCACCACCACTACAAAGGCCGGACTGCAACTCCACCTCCTCGCCGAGAAATCTTCTACCATACAGGTAATTAATTCTCTGCTGAACCTTAATTCAAGCATTAGTCTGATCTCTTTTGCAGCCGTTTTCCTGGGACGTATACCCTGTCTGCTGAGTTGGCCTTTGGTGTGGACTGCGACGGCTGCGACGGGTCTGACTGCTGAAGACAGTGGCCACCTGGGGCGCAGGGCTTGGCGGCTCCGGTGTTCTTCAGATCCGTTGGTGGTGGAAGCTGTGTGGGATCCGGCTCTTCTCGCACCGGACGTCTCCTGTCTTCGAGCCTGCCACACGTCACCTTGTGTCAGATTGATATACCGCATATTTGTATTTGTCTGTACTACGTTGTGCACCTTCACAACATTAAATTGTTACTTTTTGGCTATTCCATTGTCCCTTCATTAACGCCCCCTGTTGTGGGTCCGTGTCACGACACCTTCACAACAGGATTTCTCGGCCAGTGTCATGGATCCCGAGGGGCGTCAACTCGAGCCTGAACGGCCAATGGAAGAGCAAGGTGCACAGGTGCCAGCAGGAGGCGTGTTAGGGGAGCTGCAGCAAATACTAACCGCTTTCACTGCTCGGTTGGATCTGGTAACCGAGCAGAACGTTATCCTCAATCGGAGGATGGAGGCTCTCACCCCCAGGGTGGAGGCGCGCGATCAAGGCGCTACTGCAGCACCTCCTCCTGCTGGTCCCTTGTCAGACACAGACGTTCCACTGGTCATTCAACGACCCCCCCCCCCCCCCACCATCCCCTGAAGCATACATAAGCCCTCCGGAGCCGTACGGAGGTTGTGTCGAGACGTGCACAGACTTCCTAATGCAGTGCTCGCTTGTCTTTGCACAGCGTCCCGTCATGTATGCATCAGACGCTAGCCGGGTGGCTTATGTTGTTAATTTGCTTCGAGGAGAGGCACGCGCCTGGGCTACGGCGCTCTGGGAGCAGAACTCACGGCTCCTAACGTCATACGCTGGGTTTGTAAGGGAGTTCAAACAGGTTTTTGATCATCCCAACAGAGGCGAGACCACTTTGAGCGTGCTACTGTCAATGCGACAGGGGCGCCGGAGTGCAGCCGAGTATGCAGTCGACTTCCGCATCGCGGCTGCGAGGTCCGGCTGGAATACCGTTGCACTCCGCGCCGCCTTCATAAACGGACTGTCTCCGGTCCTGAAGGAGCACCTGCTGGCTAAGGAGGAACCGCGGGATTTTGACGGGCTTGTCGACCTGGTTATACGCTTAGACAACCGGTTAGAGGAACACCGTCGGGAGCAGGGTGGGGGGCGTGACCGGGCACGGGCCGTCCCTCTTCCTTCCGGGTCCGAAAGGGTGCCGTCGTCCCCACGCTCCACAGCCAGAGGGCCCCGTGTGGCTACAGCTCCCCCTGCTGACGAAGCTATGGACACGAGCAGGGCCAAAATGAAATCAAATGACAGACAAAGGAGGCTGGCCCGCGGGGAGTGTTTTTCTGTGGATCTAGTCGTCACATACAGAGGAACTGTCCCAAACGGTCAAACTACAATGCCCGTCCTTAGAAACTGGGCTAAGGGTGGGCCATAACATGCACGCGGGGGAACCCTGAAAATCAGCACAAATCCCAGTCACAATCCTTAGTGAGGATTTAACCCTTCACGCCCCAGCACTTGTAGACACGGGGTCGGAAGGGAATCTGCTGGACAGCAGATGGGCAAAGGAAGTAGGGCTCCCTCTGGTGGCTCTGCCTTCCCCTGTGAAGGTACGAGCACTAGATGGCACTCTTCTTCCATTAATCACACACCAGACACAGCCAGTGACTTTGGTGGTGTCTGGGAATCACAGGGAGGAGATTGTGTTTTATGTAACACCTTCTACCTCCCGAGTGATATTGGGTTTTCCTTGGGTGTTGAAACACAATCCCCGGATTGATTGGCCGTCTGGGGTTGTGACGCAGTGGAGCGAAACCTGCCACCGGGAGTGTTTAGGATCTTCAGTTCCACCCGGTGAGACAGCTAAGGAGGAGGTCAAAATCCCCCCCAATCTGACGGCGGTGCCAAGTGAGTACCACGATCTTGCTGACGTCTTCAGCAAAGATCTGGCACTCGCCCTTCCCCTGCACCGACCGTACGATTGCACCATCGATTTGATTTCGGGTGCTGAGTATCCGTCCAGCAGGCTGTACAACCTCTCACGTCCGGAACGCGAATCAATGGAGACCTACATCCGGGACTCCTTAGCTGCCGGGTTGATCCGGAACTCCACCTCCCCGATGGGCGCGGGTTTCTTTTTTGTGGGTAAGAAGGACGGCGGACTCCGTCCATGCATCGATTACAGAGGGCTGAACGAGATCACGGTTCGCAACCGATACCCGTTACCTCTGTTGGATTCGGTGTTCACGCCCCTGCATGGAGCCCAAATATTTACTAAACTTGATCTTAGGAATGCGTACCACCTGGTTCGGATCCGGAAGGGAGACGAGTGGAAGACGGCATTTAACACCCCATTAGGTCATTTTGAGTACCTGGTCATGCCGTTCGGCCTCACAAACGCCCCTGCGACGTTCCAAGCATTGGTTAATGACATCTTGTGGGACTTGGATGCATCGGTTTGTCTTCGTGTATCTAGACGACATACTCATCTTTTCTCCGGACCCTGAGACTCATGTTCAGCATGTACGTCAGGTCCTACAGCGGTTGTTGGAGAACCGGCTGTTTGTGAAGGGCGAGAAGTGCGAGTTCCACCGCACTTCTTTGTCCTTCCTGGGGTTCATCATCTCCTCTAACTCCGTCGCCCCTGATCCGGCCAAGGTTGCGGCGGTGAGAGATTGGCCCCACCCAACAAGCCGTAGGAAGCTGCAACAGTTCCTCGGTTTTGCGAACTTCTACAGGAGGTTCATTAAGGGCTACAGTCAGGTAGCTATCCCCCTGACAGCCCTGACCTCCACAAAAGTCCCCTTCACCTGGTCAGATCGGTGCGAAGCCGCGTTTAGGGAGTTGAAACGCCGGTTCTCGACTGCACCAGTTCTGGTGCAGCCTGATCCTACTCGCCAGTTCACAGTGGAAGTGGATGCCTCTGACTCAGGGATAGGAGCCATGCTGTCCCTGAGCGGGGAGTCCGATAAGGTCCTCCACCCTTGTGCCTATTTTTCCTGCAGGTTGACCCCGGCTGAGAGGAATTATGACGTCGGCAATCGGGAACTATTGGCGGTGAAGGAGGCTCTTGAAGAGTGGAGACACCTGTTGGAGGGAGCGACGGTGCCCTTCACGGTTTTCACGGACCATCGGAACCTGGAGTACATACGGACCGCCAAGCGGTTGAACCCCAGGCAAGTCCGCTGGTCACTGTTCTTCGGGCGCTTTGACTTCCAGATTACATACCGCCCCGGGACCAAGAACCAACGGTCGGATGCACTGTCCCGGGTGCATGAAGAGGAAGCCAAGGCCGAGTTGTCAGACCCCCCAGAGACCATCATCCCTGAGTCCACTGTCGTGGCCAGTCTCACCTGGGACGTGGAGAAGACCATCCGGGAGGCCCTGACATGGAACCCGGACCCGGGAACCGGCCCAAAGAACAAAATGTACGTCCCACCAGAGGCCAGAGCTGCGGTTTTGGACTTCTGTCATGGGTCCAAGCTCTCCTGTCATCCCGGAGTGTGCAGGACCATGGCAGTAGTCCAGCAGCGCTTCTGGTGGGCGTCTATGGAAGCCAACGTCCGGGACTACGTCCAGGCCTGCACCACCTGTGCCAGGGGCAAGGCGGACCACAAGAGAACCTCAGGACTCCTCCAACCCCTACCGGTGCCTCATCGCCCCTGGTCCCACATCGGACTGGACTTTGTCACGGGCCTCCCGCCGTCCCAGGGCAACACCACCATCTTAACGATAGCGGACCGGTTCTCCAAGGCGGCCCACTTCGTGGCCCTCCTGAAGCTCCCTATGGCCCAGGAGACAGCAGACCTCCTGGTCCACCACGTGGTGCGTCTGCATGGGATACCAGCGGACATCGTCTCAGACCGTGGCCCTCAGTTCTCCTCTCAGATCTGGAGGAGTTTCTGCAGGGAACTGGGGGCCACCATGAGTCTCTCGTCCGGGTATCACCCTCAGACGAACGGACAGGCAGAGAGGGCCAACCAGGAGCTGGAGCAGGCCCTCCGTTGCGTTACCTCCGCGCACCCGACGGCCTGGAGCACCCATCTGGCCTGGATCGAGTACGCCCACAACAGCCAAGTGTCGTCTGCCACCGGCCTCTCCCCATTTGAGGTGTGTTTGGGGTACCAGCCCCCATTGTTTCCACTTGTGGAGGGAGAGGTCGGTGTGCCCTCGGTCCAGGCCCACCTCAGGAGGTGCCGCCGGGTGTGGTGGACCGCCCGTTCTGCCCTGTTGAAGGCCCGGACGAGGGCCAAGGCCCATGCAGACCGCCGGCGTTCCCCGGCCCCTGCATACCAGCCCGGGCAGGAGGTATGGTTGTCAACAAAGGACATCCCACTCCAAGTGGACTCCCAAAAATTGAAAGACAGGTATATCGGACCATTTCCCATCGCCAAGGTCCTCAGCCCGGCCGCAGTGAAGCTACGGCTGCCAGCTTCACTGTGGATCCATCCTGTTTTTCACGTGTCACAGATCAAGCCATACCACACCTCACCGCTCTGCACCCCTGGACCTGCACCGCCTCCTGCCCGGATCATCGATGGGGAGCCGGCATGGACCGTGCGTCGGCTTCTGGACGTCCGTCGCAAGGGTCGGGGCTTCCAGTATGTGGTGGACTGGGAGGGGTATGGCCCTGAGGAACGCTCCTGGGTGAAACGGAGCTTCATCCTGGACCCGGCCCTCCTGGCCGACTTCTACGCCCGGCACCTGGACAAACCTGGTCGGGCGCCAGGAGGCGCCCGTTGAGGAGGGGGTCCTGTTGTGTGGGCCGCTGAAGAGGAGGTACTGCTGGCCCACCACCACCAGATGGCGCCCTGCTTGGAGTGCGGGCTCCAAGCACGAGAGGGCGTCAGAGCCGCTGGAGGTGACAGCTGTCACCTATCAACACCAGCTGTCACCCATCACCACCACTACAAAGGCCGGACTGCAACTCCACCTCCTCGCCGAGAAATCTTCTACCATACAGGTAATTAATTCTCTGCTGAACCTTAATTCAAGCATTAGTCTGATCTCTTTTGCAGCCGTTTTCCTGGGACGGATACCCTGTCTGCTGAGTTGGCGTTTGGTGTGGACTGCGACGGCTTCGCCTCCCACCCCACCCAGATAAGTGGTTATCTCGGGAGCTGCACGAGTGTGTGATTCGGAGGTGGAGGTTCTCCCTCCTAACTGTATACAGACTGTGGGATTACTGAGTGTGCGAACTCACACTCATCCAGAACTGTTTCTGTTTTCTGCCAGCAGTACCGGGTCTGACTGCTGAAGACAGTGGCCACCTGGGGCGCAGGGCTTGGCGGCTCCGGTGTTCTTCAGATCCGTTGGTGGTGGAAGCTGTGTGGGATCCGGCTGTTCTCGCACCGGACGTCTCCTATCTTCGAGCCTGCCACACGTCACCTTGTGTCAGATTGATATACCGCATATTTGTATTTGTCTGTACTACGTTGTGCACCTTCACAACATTAAATTGTTACTTTTTGGCTATTCCATTGTCCCTTCATTAATGCCCCCTGTTGTGGGTCTGTGTCACGACACCTTCACAACAATTAAATGTATTTGTGCCTAATTAATTTAATGTGGGAGTTTTAATTTCATAATAGTACCCTAAAATTAAAATGAGCCTTAATAAATTATTCAAGTTGGAGTATAAAATGGCTGCCAAAATGTTTTGTTGTTGTTATTGTTGTTCATTAAAAGGCAGTCAACAGCACATAAATGTCTTCATTTAAAAAAAAAACCCTCCATAACAACAAAGTTTCAGGTCACAAATGTATTTGTGCCTCCAAATTGTCATTCGTGAATTTTAAAACTGAAAATGGCATCAAAATAGCGGGCAAATGACTATTTTGCTTTTTGCTGTTTTGTGTTTTTTAAATCTATTTATCCGCTCAAGGCACTATTTGTTTAGCCTTTACCAAAAAAGCTACAACTGTATAGAACAGCAGGCATGTACACTTCCATATACAGTAAACCAACACAGATATACATTTTAACAAACAAATAAAATGATTAAAGACACATCAACATTAGATGAGTTTTGGACAACCAAACTACATACACACATACGAGGTCTGTCAATAAAGTAACGGTCCTTTTTATTTTTTTCAAAGATTATATGGATTTCATTCATATGTTTTTACGTCAGACATGCTTGAACCCTCGTGCGCATGCGTGAGTTTTTCCATGCCTGTCGGTGACGTCATTCGCCTGTGAGCACGCCTTGGGAAGGAGTGGTCCCGCCCCCTCGTTGGATTTTCATTGTCTGGAAATGGCGGAATGAAAAGGACTTTTTTTCCATCAGAATTTTTTCAGAAGCTGTTAGAGACTGGCACCTGGAAACCATTCAAAAAATTTATCTGGCTTTCGGTGAAAATTTTACGGGCTTCACAGAGAATAAGGTCTGTTACTACAGCTTTAAGGACCCCTTTAAAGACGCACGGCACACCGTGCTCCGAGCTGCGACGACGAGGCACAAGCCACCGGACCATTTCTAAATGGATGGCTCTGTGGATATGAGACCGTCGTGTGCTCTTTCTCTGGTTATCACAAGAGCGGGACATCAGCCATTTTCCGGCAGATTTCACTTTTAACAAGAGATTTTGTCATGGAAAGCCACGCGGAGGCTTCGCACGTAAAGACCGATTCGCTTTGGAAGCGAGACAAAGGAACACCTCCGTTTCGGCGTGTCAGAGTTTGGACATGTCCAGCTCTCCACAATTTCACTGATACTTACTGGACTGGTAAGCACTGAAAGCCGAGATAGACATGTCCAAACTTGTCCTCTGACACGCCGAAACGGAGGTGTTCCTTTGTCTCGTCGTCGCAGCTCGGGGCGCGGCACGCCGCGCGTCCTTAAAGGGGTCCTTAAAGCTGTAGTAACAGACCTTATTCTCTGTGGAGCCCGTAAAATTTTCACCGAAAGCCAGATAAATTTTTCGAATGGTTTCCAGGTGCCAGTCTCTAACAGCTTCTGAAAAAATTCTGATGGAAAAAAAGTCCTTTTCATTCCGCCATTTCCAGACAATGAAAATCCGACGAGGGGGCGGGACCACTCCTTCCCAAGGCGTGCTCACAGGCGAATGACGTCACTGACAGGCGTGGAAAAATTCACGCATGCGCACGAGGGTTCAAGCATGTCTGACGTAAAAACATATGAATGAAATCCATATAGTTTTTGAAAAAAATAAAAAGGACCGTTACTTTATTGACAGACCTCGTACAGTTCTCGTGAAGTCATGCTGCCAGTGCTGCATGAACACTATGAATTTCTGCATATTTTGGAATACCATGGTATTACAATCTGCAAAGAAATGCCCATTCAAAATCCTGCAAATGGCTGCAGAATAACTTTAATAAAAGATCAATGATGGCAAAGACTTGCTCATAAAAACACACTCATTCATTTTAATGTTCATAAATTTCCATTTCGGTTTCACTTGTAATTGAGATTCATTTCATAGCAGCAAAATTAGTTTGAATAGTATAATTTGTACATATATGTTAATTAACCCCTTTTCTTCATCTCGTTTGTTAAGCACGAGCCGGGCCAAATGAAATTCAAACTTACCTGTAAGGCAGACTCTGGACCTGTCTGCAAATTAAGGCAAATAAAAACACTCCTGCACAGTTTACTTTTTTTGCATACTCAGTTGTTTTTAGTCAGTCGAAGGTCTTAATTGCATTGTCGTTAGTGTGTCTAATAATTGCCAGGGGACATTTGGGTTTATGAACCTACAGTATGCAGGCTTCCACTGTAGGTAAAACCTGCACAAGGAAAACCACAGGAAAAGGATGGCCACCACTGCTCCTTAATTTAAGGAGAGATTAATAAAGTAGTTGCTCGACTTGCAGTTTGTTCTCCCTAAGGGTTGTATTAATAATCTTAGAAATACAGAATTCATCTGTGGAGATCTGCCCTTGTGAAAGACCGACAAAACTTAAAAGACTTGTCTTAAAAGATCACTGATGTGATGCTGTTACTTGTCGTCTATAATTTACTCTTAGATTCATGCAGAGTAAATGTTAAGAGAGAGTCTATCTTTACATTATAAAATGCTGTACTGTCATGTGGACTGCAGAACAGCAGAAGAAAGACCAGCACAGACGTGATACTCAGGTAGGTAATTCTATACTTGGACATATAGAAGTGGGTGGTGCTCAAGGAAAATGAAGAAATACATTAAGAACTAGATGTAACATTTATTGTTTAACTAGAAGCCATGTATGGATACTTATGCTTGAAATTACTACAAAATAAAAGTACAGAAGTCCTAACAGACTGTTACTTCTGAGGCAAAGTCTGTAATCTGGAACTGTGACACCATACTGCAAAGTGGTCATTCAGCTAAATATGTCATATTTTCTGGCTTATAAGTCATGTCTTTTCTCTGTATGTGCAACTGACTTGGTAAGACATTGTTTTGTGGGGGAACTTTAACAAAGTACAGGAACACATTGCCACACGTGCACACCACAGCCTGTGCTTTTATTTAACATAAAGCCTTTTAAATTACAAAAATAAGCAAGACAAACAAATAAATGTGTGTTGGACAGAACATGTTATCAGATGGACATGGACTGCTGGCCCACAGCAATATGGAGAAGTGAAGAGTGGATTTATGCAGGAAGTCCTCAGCTTGTGGCGTCGTGTAACATAAGGACTACTGAATTCCAACAATAAGCAAGACAGACAAATAAAAGTGTGATGGACAACATGAATCTGTTTACTCCCCAGCCCAGTTTGTTTTACTACAAAGTTTTCTTGAGAATACACATGAGAATTCATGTCAAAGAATAGCTATTTATCTTCTTTTTCATCAGTGGCATTTTACACCTTGAAGCAATACATCTTAAAGAGATGTCATGAATCTATTAATCCATCCATCCATTTTCTATACCCGCTTACTCCAATTAAGGGTCACGGGGAGGGGGAGCTGGAGCCTATCCCAGCAATCATAGGGCTTGAGGCAGGGTACACCCTGGACAGGACGCCAATCTGATGCAGGGCCACATATAGACAAACAAACACATTCACACCTGCGGACAATTAAAAGGCAGGGCACCCGGAGGGAACCCACACAAACACGAAGAGAACATGCAAACTCCATACAGTAAAGCCACAAATGAGAATCAATCCCATGACCTTCTTGCTGTGAGGCAACAGTACTAACCAGTAATCCACCATGCTGCCATGAATCTATTAATGTGTAACATAATATATATTCTCTAACAAAACAACATGACAAATATTCTTCACACACACACACACACACTCTTTGTCAAGTAAAGCCAAACACTGGTTCACTACATTAATTTGATTTTGGGGGGCGGGGGGTTCGGCTCTACAGTGTTGCATCAGTGGATGAATATGATTTTGTGCAGAATAAAACTGATGATGTGTGCAGATGAAAGGGTGCATAATCATAGTCAAGTATATTAGCAGCAACATAAGTCCAGCAATCTCAGTCCTCAGTTTCATCAGTTCAGGTTTCATCTATTTTATTCCCAAAACAATTACGGCACTCACATCGCAGACCCTTGGTCCGACCCGTTTCTGTCCACCAGATCCAGACCTAACATTTGGTTTGGATCATGTCTTGTAATACAGTATTAGTAGACAGAAGAGAAGTCTTCCCTCTTTTATTTCAGGATTAAACATGGATATGGAAACCCAAATATTAAATGTTACTGCAGAATTTGTTTTCTCCAACATTGTGCAATTTGGACACATATTTTTGAAGAAGTACAAACCAGTACTGTCACCAACCACTTGATGAGCAAGTTTAACTAGATCAACATTGTTTACATTATTCCCTAAAGTCATAAACTAACCCAATACAACTGTGTCCAAAAACAGGAAGCATACTCACTATGATCATTTTGTTTCTTTGTATCTAATAAATAAATAAATACATATATATTGTCACTTTCAAGTCAGTTGTTTGAAATCAATTAACACATATTAGCATCTGCTTGGAGTCATTTTAAAAGTTGTTTTTTTTTAAGTTTGTTTTTTGGCTGCCCTCTATATATTACATTTCACTTTTCAATTAGAAGAAAAAGGGCAAAAATAACCAAACAAATGATTAAATTCAAGAATGTACAAGCATCATCCATTATTGATGATAATGAAGCCATAGCCTTACATTGCTCTCTTGACCACCTGTTGGGATTAAGTGTTAAATATTTCACAGCCTTTCTCCCTTGTTATCCCTTTTTCTCTGGCCCTTTGATGTTTTTGTACCACATACTTTCTTTCCTAGAATAGCTGTGAAATAATCCTCTTTTTTTTTTCTTTTTTGCCTTTCATGCTTGAAACTTTGCATTGAATTTCAACATTTGTCTGGAGAACATCCTTTTCCTTCTTGTGTGAAGGATCATCTTTAATAAAAGGGGAGGGCTGAGAAGACCTGTAAATCTGTGCTAACCACACAGCGCTGAGGTCTCTGGGAGACTGATTAGCATCTGGGAGTCGACACATGGGTTCGTGATAATTATACACTGTGCTGGTCAGCTGCCGTACGACTCACCTCAGCCTCGATGCTGTTTCCCTGCTCGATCAGGAATTATTACAGACTAGATGTTTTTTGTTTTGTTTTTTGTCTGTGCCTGTCACAGCAGCCAGCCATTCAAAACAGCTTTTCACTTGAAGGGTTAAATCCCTTTCACCAGGGTGAAGATGTGACAGTGAGCTATATCTTGAGGTTCTATGACACATGGTCTGAAAAACATGGCACAGACCCTTGTGGGTGTGACACGTTGCTACCTCTAGGGTGCATAATTTTGAGCTTAAATCTGAGCTCTGAGTGCAAAGTGGGTCATTTGACATTGTTCTGATGGAGCACTTCAACGCACACATGGGCAATGACAGAGACACCTGGAGAGGCGTGATTGGGAGGAATGCCCTCCCTGATCTAAACTCAAGCGGTCGTTTGTTATTGGATTTCTGTGCAGTGGCGGCTGCTGGTCTTTCTTAGAAGGGAAGCTCATTGTCGGCTTACATCATAAAATTTGTAAATTTATTCATATGTAAATTCTGCCCTCCTGCTCCTTTTCAAGAAAATACATTGTGACCCTATCGTACCAAGTAGCCGTCTTTTCCAGGGACTTGACCAGTGTCCTCTCAATGGCACATACACTCACATGCTCACTGCTCTTTCCATGCCTTTTATATGCCCAGTCAAAGTTAGACAAATCCCCAAAACCCAGTTTGACCAGATTCTAAGTTTCTCCTCGTAAGGAAAACTATCAAATTGCTTTGACATAATCAGGTCAACAATATGAGTAGTCTGCTATTGTGTGTGCACTTGGCATGTGAATCTCATCACTGACAACAATTCGATACGCACCTCGATACACTACCAGCGATACGATACATATAGCGATACATAATGATGCTGAGCCTACGATGCAATGCAATTCACCCCTGTTACTGATTCAATGCGATTTGATATGTATTTGATGGCAATTCAATTCCTCACAATGCGATACAGTTCCATTTGGTGTGATACGAATATGGATGGGTATTGATAAGATTTTACCTATCTATTCCATTATCAAAACCTCTTGTGAATTTTCTGTGTACTAAAAGTAGGCTTTTCAGGTTTTCTATGTCAACAACATTTTATTGAGTCTTAAAGTAAATAAATATGAAATTGGTCACTGGATACTTGATGTCTGGACAGAAATAAAAATCAATTAAATCTGTACATGGTCACTGGATCCTTGATGTACATGATGGATTCTAGATCTCTGGACACAAATAGAAATAAACAAAATCTGTAGTTTTTGTCAAAAGCATTTCCTTTCAAATATTAATGACACAAATGTAACTCCATAGACTCTGAGCTGAGCTCTTGCAGCCAGCTGCGCCACACATCAGGATGTAATTTATAAAAAAAACGGAGGGCGAGGCTTCCGGTGACGTCATGGATGTAGCGGTAGCAAAATAACGGAGCTCCGCCGGACATAAAAGAAAATAAAGGTGACAACTATAATAATTCGACGCTAAAACGATAGAAACAGAATATTAAAACATGAGTTCCTCTGCGGGACAAAGAAGACAGGAGAAACTTGACCCCACGCGAGGAAAAGACGATAACAAGCCGAACCCGCCGAGCCCAACTAGCAAGAATTCGGCTAGTAGCAGCACAAGTCAACCAGATACAATGGTACTGGAAGAACTGAGAAAACTTCGAAAAGAAAACCAAGACGGACACAGTCAAACTAAACTGTCTCTTAACCGTGTGGAACAATCTATTTCCGACTTAAAAAACCAACTGGCTGAACACGAACAACAAATGGGGAGGTTGGAGGAGAGAATTAGCACGGTGGAGGACACGGAGACGCGTCACCACAGAGCACTGAGGTATTTGCTGCACCGCGATATTGAGCTTACAGCAAAGTGTGATGACCTCCAAAACAGATTGAGAAGAAACAATATTAGGATCTTTCAAATCCCAGAAGATAGTGAAGGAGGGGATGCGGCTGGTTTTATTAAGGACTTGCTCCTGAAAGAGCTTAAACTACCACCAAACATAAAAATCGAAAGGGCACACCGCTCCCTGGCGGCCAAACCCAAGGATCCAACAGCCCCACCGAGGTCGATAATAGTGAGATTCCTGGATGCAGCGGTAAAGGACATGATTATAAAGCAGGCATGGAGCCAGGGTAAGGTGGTCTACCAAGGTAAAAGGATTTACTTCGACCAGGACTATTCTCCCGATCTGCAACAGAAACGAATGAGGGTCCATGAAGTTATCAAACAACTTAAAAAGAAGAACATCCAGGCAAAGTGTGTGTACCCGGCACAACTGAAAATTAAGCTGAGCACCGGAGAGAAGACGTTCAGATCACTAATGAGCGCCGCCACATTGCTGAAGGAGCTGGGGGTCGAGGGGCGATACGAGGAGAAGGAACGCATTGAGGAAGAACTGAAGGATGGATGGAGGAGCAAAGAAAGGAGAAGGAGAGGGATGCCTTTGTCTTCAGCTGATCTCACAACCTTTCTGCAAGGAAAAGACTGAAGGGACCCTACCATTAAGGTGGACAATAAGCATATTTTAACTAATATAGAGATAAGGTTGGTGGACTTATAGTAGATACATCTAACGGACTTAAAGGAACACAATAAGCGTCACTATGTTCTATGATTTGAGTATATTTTGTTGTCACAAAACAAGGATATATGATAGATGGTCCAAGGCGGATACGCTGACCCTATGAGTGGTATACACTCTGTTGGATCTCTCTTACAGTTTAGTGTAACATTGGTCACATTTGCAGTGTATGTACTTTTTTCCACAGAGAAGGTAGGTCACACCTCTCTGCCCCAATACCAACGGGGATCTGACATGGTCATAGCTCAACTGATATGTCAGATTGATGTAGTGGAAGCGTTTTTTTCTTTTGCTTATGTTTTTGGTGTTTTGGTTCTCTTGACATACATAATTGATATCACTTGGTTGGGGGTTAACTTCAATATGATGTCTAAGGGTGAACAGGTAGAGAATTATATGGTGAGACTCTATGGGGACTATGACTGAGTTGAATTTCATAAGTTATAATATAAGAGGAATCAACAACCAGATCAAGAGGAAAAAAATTGTGGGACAATTAAAGAAACTACATTGCTCTGTTGCTCTGATACAGGAAACACACCTGTCAACGGTGGAGCATTTAAAATTGAAGAGAGAATGGGTAGATCAGGTTTATAGCTCATCATGCGAGAGGGCAAAGAAGAGAGGGGTTGCCATATTGTTTAACAAATCTGTGTACTACAGTAATGAGAAATTCTTTCAAGATGAGGAAGGAAGGTATGTGATGGTGATAGGCACGATTGCAGGAAAGAAAATAACTGTAGTTAATGTGTACGCCCCAAATGAAGACTGTCCACATTTTATTAAAAAAATAACATCTTTATTAGCGGAGAAAAGCGAGGGGATCATACTGATAGGGGGTGATTTTAACTGCACTCTAAATTCAAAGCTAGACAGGTTACCTACAATAAGATTATCTCAATCCAAAATGGCTAAGGGGCTGTCGGACATGATGAAAGAACTGGGCCTCGTAGATATTTGGCGCCAACTCCATCCTAATGAGAGAGACTTTACGTTTATGTCTCAAGCACACGGAAGCTATTCAAGGATAGACTTCTTCTGCTTATCAAAAACCGAATTCCACAGGGTAAAAGAGTGTACAATTGAACCAATAACTATTTCGGACCATGGCCCTGTGACCATGAAAATTAACCTGGGAGCAGAAAACTACTTTAAACACTGGAGACTTAATGTTTCATTATTAATGGACACAAATATTAGACAAGAAATACAAAAAGCTCTGACTGAATACTTTGCTGTTAATGATGATGATAGTGTTTCACCCTCAGTTGTATGGGACGCCAGTAAAGCCACAATTAGAGGGAAGATTATATCTATAGGATCTAGAATAAAGAAACAAAGGCTTGTAAAACAACAAGGATTGGAAGCAGAAATAAAAAAAAATTAACAGGGGAACACAAACAATATGGAAATAAAGACACCCTAAACAAAATAAAAAAGGTTAGACAACAATTAGACGAACTTTTGACATATAAGGCAGAGGGAGCTCTTAGATACACCAACAGAAAATACTATGAAATGGGTAATAAAGCCAGTAGGCTACTGGCCTTCCAACTTAGAAAAACCCAATCTAACCGCGCAGTTAAGGAACCCAGAAACTAACCAGATAGAAACCGACCCAATTAAAATATCAGACTCCTTTGCAACATATTACAAACAACTATATAGGACAGATGAATCAGAATCTAGGAGACAGGAGAGCGTAGAATTCTTAAAGCCCCTTAAATTGAATAAACTAACAAGTGAGGAAGCAGAACTATTAATAAAACCTATTACAGAAAATGAAATTAAAGAATCTATTACTAAACTGAAAAATAATAAATCACCAGGAACAGATGGTTTCTCAGGTGAATACTATAAAATATTTATGAATGAACTCACTCCTGTATTATGTAAAGTATACAATTACGCACTGAAATCAGGAAATCCCCCAAATTCGTGGTCAGAAGCCATGATAACGGTTATACATAAGGAGGGAAAGGATCCTCTTCAGTGTGCTAGTTACCGCCCAATAAGCCTTTTGTGTGTGGATTATAAAATCCTGACCTCTATATTGGTTACCAGAATTCAAAAAAATATTAAGAAATTAATACATCCAGAACAAACGGGGTTCATACCAGGACGTCATGAAACAAATAACATTAGAAGAGCTCTGAATTTGCAAACAATTGCAGCAAGGGAGAAACAATCATCGATGCTTCTCGGTTTAGATGCGGAGAAAGCATTTGACCGAGTTGACTGGATATTTTTGAGACAGACATTGTTAGAAATGGGTTTTGGAAAGGAATTTGTGACATGGATTAGTCTCCTATATAAAGAACCTCGTTCCAAAGTAAGAGTCAACGGCCATTGCTCTAGCTCCTTCGGGATTGAGCGAGGTGTGAGACAGGGAGACTCATTATCTCCCATATTATTTGCCTTAAGTATTGAACCTCTGGCAGAGGCAATACGCCAAAACACGCAGATTCAAGGGATAGCAGATGAAGGAGGGACAATCCACAAAATAGCCCTATTCGCGGATGATATTTTGCTCTTTATAAAAAACCCTGTCCTTTCCATTCCCACACTTATAAAATGCTTGCATAAATACGGGTCAGTATCGGGATACAAAATTAATGAGACTAAATCAGAAGCTATGATGATCTCGGGTA
Organism: Thalassophryne amazonica; assembly: GCF_902500255.1. Lineage (NCBI taxonomy): Eukaryota > Metazoa > Chordata > Actinopteri > Batrachoidiformes > Batrachoididae > Thalassophryne > Thalassophryne amazonica. The sequence continues at coordinate 21,389,536 of NC_047117.1, read as the reverse complement.
CTTGGCCTACACAATTGAATGATAGCGTCTCCTTTCACTGGTCCAAACAAGGATTCAGATATCTAGGAGTTATTCTTACACCCAACTCCACTCAATTGTTTGAGGCCAATTATAACAAATGAATTAGACAATTAAAGAAAGATGTGACACGTTGGGAGGTGCTTCCCCTGTCTTTATTTGGTAGAGACAATAAAAATGAACTTATTGCCCAGACTTCTTTTTTTGTTCCAATCCCTCCCAATAAGAGTACCTGCTTCCACCTTAAAAATGTTAGATAAACTAATATCAACATTTATTTGGCAAAGGATGAGGCCGAGGATAAAACTGAAATGCCTCCATCTACCTAAGGATAGAGGAGGACTGAGTTAACCAAATTTTAAAAACTACTATTGGGCAGCACAAATAAATGCAATTGTGGCATGGCTTAGAAACGATCAGGAAACAATATGGACTCAGATAGAGCAAAACTCAACTGAGGGTGTTCCTTTATCAATACTACCCTTTATGGACACAAAGTCAGTCAAAAAGATTAAATTAAAGAATGAATGGATAAAATACACCTTAAAAATTCGGACAACAGTTAAAAAAGCGCTTGGGGGGCCTCAGTCAATCTCAAGGGCTATGCCTATAGTAGGAAATATTGATTTTCCCCCTTCGGTGTGGGACAACGGGTTTAGAAGATGGGCAGAAAAAGGCCTCCATATAATTAACCAACTCTTTATAGAAACAGAACTCAAATCCTTCTCCCAACTTTGAGAACAATTTGATCTTCCGTCGAATGACTTCTATAGATATCTTCAGATTAGGCATTATATTACAAGCCATAAAGAAAAGGGAATGATTAGTGAAGCCCCAAATGAGATGGAGGAGTATTTTATCAGCATTGTGGAAAAACACTTTCCAACAAAAAGACACATATCTAATATATACAAAAGGTTGAAAACAGACACTTTACAAAACACAAATTATTTCAAAGAAAAATGGGAGATGGAAATGAATATAATAATTGAAGATTCTACATGGAACAATATATGTGTTGGGAAGGTGTCGTAGCACGGACCCACAACAGGGGGCGCAAATGAACGGACAATGAGTAAGCCAAAAGGTAACAATTTAATGTTGTGACAATACACAACTAAATATACAGAAATTGCAAAGTCAATTAACACCAGGTGACGTGTGGGCAGGCTCGAAGATAGAAGACCCCGACGAGAGAGAGGCCGCGTCCCACACGGCCTCCACCACCAACGGTCTGAAGAACACCGGAGCCGCCAAGTCCCGAGTCCCCAGGTGACCTCTGTCTTCGGCTGTCGAACCTGGTACTGCTGGCAAAAAGCAGAGACAAGATGAATGAGTGTAAGCCCTTACACTCAGTGGTCTACAGTCTGTACACAGTCAGGAGGAGGACCTCCACCTCCGAATCACACACTCGTGCAGCTCTTTGTTTAACCACTTATCTGTGGCGCAGTCGTCGTCGTCACGCCACACGCCAATTCCCCAGATAAGGGCGAACACAGGATACCGGCTGCAACAGAAGTTCAGAAATTACTCAACGATATGAGTCAGCAGAGAAATTGCCTCTCGGTAGTCGATTTCTCGGCGGGGAGGTGGAGTTGCAGTCCGGCTTAAGTACTGGTGTAGATGAGTGACAGCTGGTGTGATGAGTGACAGCTGTCACTTCCTCTGGGTCTGGCGCCCTCTCGTGCTTGGAGCCCGCACTCCAAGCAGGGCGCCCTCTGGTGGTGGTGGGCCAGCAGTACCTCCTCTTCAGCGGCCCACACAACAATATGTATAGGTTGCCATAAGGGAATTAACAGCCAATTGTGGAAGGAATTCGACTGGAAAGCGAAAACTAGATATTTTTATACCCCTCTTATCACCTCTTCATTTGCAAAGAAACCTACTACAGCACTTTGTTGGAGGAACTGTGGAAATATAGGCGATACAACACATATTTTTTTGGGAATGTCCGGTAATAAAGGAATATTGGGACAACATTAAAAAAGAGATAGACACTATTCTAGGAATAAATATTACCCCAGAACCTATGTTGTTCCTACTGGGAGTTATTCCTAGAGATCTATATAATACTAATCAGCGATACATATTGAGGATCCTCTTGCTGATAGCAAAGAAAATGATTACGGTAAATTGGAAAGAGGTAAAACCGCCAACTATAGAACAATGGAAACAGAAACTGAAAAATGTTTACATAATGGAGCGGCTGACTGCAAATCTCCAGCTATCTATGGACATCTTTGAACAAAAATGGACATGCATCTCGAGATACATGGAGGTTTGACGAGAAATGTAAGAAAATATCCCCCCATTAGATTGTGAAAAGTTTACCCTAGTCACCATGTATAGACTCTATCCACCATACCCCTAAATCATATATGTATGGAGTGTACCCTCTTACTTTAAGGGAAATGAGATGTCAAGAAATGTTCTGTTCAATGTCTTAAATGGCTAAATAAAAAGTAAAAAACAAAAACGGAGGGCGTCTCATTCTGGGGGAAAAACAGCTTTGGTCAGTTTTATTGTTTGTATCATAACATTTGGAAAGACGTGTCATTTGATTTAAAACGGTGATTCGCTCTGAAGTTATTAATTCTGACTGAAATCTGTGTGGCTCTTTGGAGCTGTGCACTTAGTCCCACAAAACAGAGGATATTATTGCTATTATTAATTATTATTATTATTATTTCCATTACCTGATGGACAAATTCAGTTTACGCACTGGCTAGTGCTCACACCAGAGAAACATCACGTAAAATGATTCTCATTTCTTGCCCGCAACAAGAGTCCCAGTTCATGACTTTAATCCACACAAAGGTGGCTCACGATTGACATCTTTAAATGGCTTTGAGAGGAGTTAATGAAGAAGTTTATTTTTTTTTTCCATAAATGGTAAATGGACTGCATTTATATAGCACTTTTCCATCTGCATCAGACGCTCAAAGCGCATCACAAGTAATGGCTCACATTCACCGCGATGTGAGGGTGCTGCCATACAAGGTACTCACTACACACCGGGAGCAACTTGGAGATTAAGAACCTTGCCCAAGGTCCCTTTGTGATTTTCGGGTCAGGCTGGGAATTTGAATCGAGGATCCTGTTGTCTCAAGCCCAACGCTTTAACCATCACCTCCCCTAAACGCCATGAGTTATTCCTTTTTGTATTTGTGTGTGATGAACACACTTCAGGTGCGTCTGACTCCTGCACTCTTAAAACATCAGGAAGTCACTGCATTATAGTTTTTACCTGCTTTTAGGAAGTGATGGTTGATAGGACCACTCCCACTTTGCACTTGACAAGATGTAGGTTTTAGCTGAACATGTATGATGAGAGAATTTAGTGTCAAAGGAAAATGGGCCTGGGAATGAAAAGGACAATTACTTAGGATGGAAATGTGCAATGATACTCATGTTGCATTGTGCACCACTTTGCACTGGGATTGTGCGCTTGTGTGACTACAACTTGGACCTAACATTGTCATAATGTAACACAGGATAGATATAAACACCAACTACTTTCTGTACATGCCAAACTACTGGAAAAAAAACATTCAAAGCAACAATTAGTGTAATCTGCATGTTTTGGGACTATGGAAGAAGAAAAACAGACAGTATCACACATCTAATGGAGAACAAATCCATACAGAAAAGCCCCAGCTGGAACACAGGACCATCTAATCATTTTGCAACCATCAAACACCTTTCTTCACATACATGAACGTTAAATATCATGAAACAAAAGAGATCAAACAAAAAGGTACCAATTTCAGTCCTACTTCAACCTGGCTAATTGGTCTTGTACAAGCGGCTACAAAGTTCACCTGTCTGGACATAATTCTAGTAACACACTGCAGACAATGTGAAAACATGCAAGAGGTTAACACGCTTGGCCAAAGTCATCCATACCCCACTCATGTACATCTAGAGCTGAGTTGCAAAGGGGAGTCTGGTTAAATCCTATGCCAAATTAACATGCGGATCCACACTGGATTTCCTGGGCAGTAGGCACCAAACATGAGTTAACTAACTCTAGCAGTCACCATGATAGGTCAGGTAAATGTTAGCTTTAGCTGAGGAGGTGATGGTCAAGTGGTTAAAACAGTGGGCCTACAACCAGAAGATCCTTGGTTCAAACCAGAAAATCACTCAGGGCCGTTGGGCATGGCTATTAATCCCCATGCTGCTCCCAGTGTGTAGTGAGAACCTTGCATGGCAGGATCCTGATATCAGTGGGAATGTGAGGCATTATTATAGCACTGACCATGAAAACACTATATAAATGCAGTCCATTTAAGGGCCTCTTCACACATAGTATGAATGTGGTCAAACTGCACATGAAGCAGGAATCGTATACAATATGTGTAAAATCGGAGCTTCCGCCAACGCCTCGTACACCTGTTGCTACAACTATTTGCACGCATCAGCGGCTGAAAGACAGTGTGCACTGTGAGAGCCCACTGAACCCTCTCTCGGCAGGTGTCAGCCAAATTCCAGGTGATACACACAAACATCTAACACCGCTCACTTGGTACTTAGAAAATGTGGAGCCATTCTCGCTATTAGCACAAAAGCAGTCAGCAGAGTTGGATGTGAAATTTGTCTAAGTGCCCCCACGAATGTGGCGTTGCAAAAAGCAACACACGTGTCTTGAATGTGTGCGCGTGTGTCACCTGCCCCCGCTCCCTCCAACACATCTGGGGTGCCGGGAGGACACACTTGCAAAAAATACTTATATGTATGTACAGATCTGATCACATGGGAGCCGGACAGCCAGATCTGATCACACACAGCACAGGGAGGGGCCTGTCAGTTGATCACAGCACACTGACAGCTGGATGACAGCTCAGTGCACACATAAAAAACACAGAAACCACCACCAGGACAGTTATATAAATAATGACAACAATACCTACATACGCAATTACATAACAAATAACGAAAATGAATGACCACATAACACAGAGTGACACGTTGGTCTGGGTGTTAAACGGACAGGGTGTGTGTCCGCCCACAGCCGCCGCTGTTGTGGTCTCTGCTCCTGGACATTCCAGCTGGAGAACACATACCGTGTTTTGAAGGACATGAACTTACAATATTCCTCCGTGAGGCGCGTGTCTCTGCCTGCTGTCCTCACGTGGAAATATAGAAAACATCTTTCGCCTTTGCACCGGGCTGCAGCGGCTGGACACAGCGCACCTCGTCTATGTCTTTGTTGAAGTTATTTTTCTGCACCATTTACAGGCCAGCGATGGTAGCACAGTGGTAAAGTTTCTGGCTGGCAATCAGAGCTTTTGTAAATTGCAGGTTCAAATCTCTTGGGTGGCATATATTTTTCTTTTTTTTTCTCCTGCCAGCTGAGTGATGTGGCTACACATGCTCCAGCTGCTCACACTGTGTTCCTGCTACGATGGTGTCCTGCATGAGCATGCACGACACTGTCGTGTGCACGAAACACTCGCAGCAGGATCGTTCATGCTGGCCGTCCGCTGTAAAGATGTTTATTTCTATTGTAAATTTGGACATATTAACATGGGGGTCTCCAGGGAGGGACTTGCTTTTGGAACCAGCCCGACGCGGCCAGTCAATGAACAAGATTTGTCACTCCCACAGTGGCTTCATTCTTCACTACCAGAGGTTTGACATGATTACAAGAGTCTTCCAGGCATATGTATTGGGAATATATTGTAATATTTATCATTCCAGGTAAAAGAACGATCTATACATCTTTCAAACCAACAAAGCATTGTTTTTATCTCTTTTGGAGATATCCAAATCATAACCACTACAGTTCTAAGTATATTGTTATCAATATGATTTTCCTCCCATTCTAAAAGAAAGGATCAATTAATTCTACAACTATATATTGTGGCGATGACAGTGATTATGATGAAGTTTAACATATTCTCAATAAAATTCAAAAGCTTACTGCTGGAGTGTCAGGTTTGACTAGATGATGTGATATAACCATGATTTTTTTTTTCTCCTCTCAGTCTATTCCCTAGACACTAAAAGGAAAGATCTAAACCTTTTCTTTTTGAGTGAATTTACATCTTCTCCTCATTTCTATTGCTTTCTTATCAAGAGAATTCTAATGAAGGGCAGAACCAGATATCTACAGGGATACAAGAGGACCTGGAGACAGGAGAGAATGCAGCCACTGATGGCAAGAAATTTACATAAAAGTACAATCAGGTTGGAATGTTAAAAGTGAATGTTTAAGTAGTCTAAGAGATGGGCTTTGATTCACACCCTGATCAAACCAAAGACATCTCATTCAGAGAATAATGATTTTCCCCCTTAATTTTCCTCTGTTTCTGTCTCATCTGTGAGTTTACAGGTAGAGCAAAGCCCGATGGTATTGTTTTCCCTCCAGTACTTGAGTGCAGGAGCCTTTCTTCTGCAGGATTAGACATGGCCAAAAAGAATGGCAAATGTAGAAATGCAGCGTTATTAGAGCTGCACTGTGCAGCTGACTGCATTTCACAGCCATTGTCTGCATTTCAGGCCAATGCTGCACTGCAAGTAAATAAATATGTATATTTTATACACTTTCACTTGAAATCTTTTTGTGCATGTCTTCCAATACATATGAGGGTGTGACTGAATATTTAATGTCTATTGTTTTTCCACAGTAATGATGGAAAATACATTGTGGTGTGAAGAAAGACAAGTTTCAGTGTGAGGAAAAGCAACTATGTGAGCCAAAGTCTATATTAAACGTCCATTACAATCCTCTGTTACCATAATTAGTTCACCACATAACAGAATATTGCAGGGGGATCTTTCAAATGATGGTACAAGCACCAAATTTGGCAAAAATACTCCTTAAACATCACTGTTTAGAAAATGCACATGGGCCTGACAAATTTTCAGAATGGTCGACATTTCCCAAACTTGGCTGCCATGTTTAGTATGGAAATTCTTTTGGTGATAATTCTGCACAGACTGTTGTGTGGGCCGCCAGAAGAGGAGGTACTGCTGGCCCACCACCAGAGGGCGCCCTGCCTGGAGTGCGGGCTCCAGGCACCAGAGGGCGCAGCCGCCTCACAGGAGCAGCCAGGGTGACAGCTGTCACACATCACCTGCAACAGCTGTTACCAATCAGCAGGGGTACATCAGCAGAACGACGTCTCCACCTCTTTGCCGATATCGTTCTACCTGGAAGGTAACATTCTCAGCTAACTGTGTGACAGTAACCTTTTGTGACTTTTGTGCGTTGTATAATGTTAAGGATTTTATATATATATATATATATATATATATATATATATATATATATATATATATATATATATGTTATCACTGTTAAACATTTGTACCTTTGTCTTCTTTCTTATGAAAACGTTATTGTGCTGTTATGCACCTGTCTTAAAAGTAACCCTGAGAATGTATTTGTTATTCAACTCTGTTTTAGCATGCTGGGGTCAATCTGAACTGGGAATGAAGAGCTGGATGTACTTATTATTATTATACAACTTGTTTTTGTAGCCGCTAACGACTGGGAGTGAAGCATGACGGGGTCAGGCTAAACTGGGAGTAAAAGAACTGAAGGTTGATTTGACTGTTGTGATGTGATGCTTAGTGTGAAGACCAGGAGACTCCAGGCAGATGCACAACAGCTGATAACTGCAACAGACGAACGGGATGTGCTGACCTTCGACGATAAGAGTAAAAGAAAGAAACTGTTTTTCCTTACAGCTGCACTTATTGACGTATGTGTTTATGTTACGGGAAGAAACTTGTCTCGCGTTGTCCCCCCCCCTTAGGACAAGTTTCATGATGTAATGAGGGCTTCTCTAATAAAAAGAGCGGGAGCACAGGCCAGACTTTAGTGTAGCCTTGGTGTACAGCCTGGACTGCACTCCGCGCGTGATTAATTTGACTTTCTGTCTCACTGGTGTTTCTTGACTCTGTTTGTCTTATCAAAGGTTTTAAGAATGTTTGGAGGAGAAAATACCCAACATTGACTGGGGGCTACGTCCGGGATCTCAACAATACCGGAGGTGTCCGGCGGGGGTCGCCAAGTCCAGACGTAAATCCTTGGCCAAGGTCCGATCGATTGATCGTGTCTGCAATTGTCGACCACCGTTGGCATCGTCTGGTTGACGAGATTTTCCCGAAGAAGACAGACAGGAGGTCGAGTCAGTGAGTAAAATTTCTTTGTAACAGTACTGAGTGAGTGGTGATCAGATCACATAAACAGTTAAATTCCGCAAGCGATGATACAGAATCGTCTGTTAATGAAACACAGTTAAACTCTGTAAGGAGGTCGGACTCCTCTACCATGGCGAGGAACGCACGTAGTTAAATTCCGAAGGAGGGTGCGGACTCCTCTGTTTATATACGCGTACCGGTAGGGGATAAAAGTGTGATCACATAAAACAGTTAAACTCCGTAAGCGATGGCGTGGAATCGTCTGTTAATGCAAAGCAGTTAAAATCCGCGAGGAGGGCGGACTCCTCTACGGTTGCGAGGGACGCACGTAGTTAAATTCCGGAAGGAGGATACGGACTCCTCTGTTTTAATACGTAAAGGAAATCCCGGGTAGAAATACGTGCACTGTAAAAAAGCAGTTAAATCTGGCAGGGACGGCGGAGTCCCCTAATGCAGGACATTAGTTAAATTTCACGGGAGGGCGAGCTCCCCTGGGCTAAGAATACGCGTACGATTATTAAAAGTGTTTCTATGTGTAAATAGTGTTTTGTGTAAGTGTAAATAACTGTGTGAAAGTGTAATACTTTGGACAACGTTAGTGACAACCATGTGTGTGGAAGCAGAGGCAAGTGATTCCGCTTCCTACGGGGAGGTGAAAGGAATCAACCACACGACGGCAAATTAATTGTCACGTCCAAAGAAAGTGTGAAAACTTCAGATTTAGAACACCCTAGGTGTGCCCCCGTCTGAAGTCCAAATTATAACAAGGGATAATAAAAATGGGGGGTAAGACGTCTAAAAATAAGGAAAATTTATCAACTGACGACTGGAAATTTATGGAAGCAAAAAATCCAAAAGCAACAAAGAAATTGGAGACCTGGATAAATAAACATGACTTTGACGGACGACTGAACCTGATCAGCATACAGAAGCTAAAGAAGGAGTTAGAACAGGAACATAAAGGTGATGACAAAAGATGCAGAAAGTAGGGGCAGATTTAGTGGCATTTTGGGAGGAGGAAGCAGAGAACAGACGGAAGGGAGCAGAGAAGCGACGATTAGAGAAAGCAAGGAAAAAGAAAGCTGTGGGTAAGGCAGAAGAAGATGTGATAATTCAGCACAGAGAATCAGAACAGCCTCAGCAACCACCGCCGGCTGGATCGTCGGTGACAACGGAACCTTTATATCCCTCTCTACCAGAGGATGACAATGTACCGCCACCACAGTATGATTTGGCAGTAAAACCTAAGGTAAAAAGTGAAAAAACAGAAAAACCAGAAAAACCACAAACACGCAGTCAAGCGAAAGTGCCCACAGCCCCTCCCATGGTGGAACACAGTGACCAGGGAGATGCCTATCCTATGATAGAAGTACCAAATCCTCGTGCAGGAACAGCAGGACATCGATCAACCATGCTCGTATATCGAACATGGAATGCTGATGATATCAAAGCAGCAGTCGACATGATACCATCGCCACGTGTCGATATTGAGGGATTTATGCAGGATATAGAAAACATTAGAAATTCTTACCACCTTAATGGACCTGAAGTCCAACAGGTGTGGATGAAAGCATGTGGCCCTAAATGGAGTCAGATACGCGGAGACTGGAATCCTGCAGACCAACAAGGCGTACCACTGACACATGATGATCTAGTCTTGAAAACAAGAGTGGAAGCTATGATTACACGTGCAAAAGGTGTGTTAGGACCAAAGATAAATTATACTGAAATTACCAGGACAACACAGAAAGAAGGAGAACCATGGACAGAGTTTAGATGCAGATTTGAGAGTGTATTTAGAGTCCATAGTGGCATATTGCCAGGAACACCTGTGTATGAACAACAATTGAAAAACGCTCTGATCCAACATTCCAACAAGGATATAAAAGCTTGGATACAGAAACATTGGATTGGACTGCCAACAGGCACATTGGAAGAAACACATACACACTGCTGTCATGCAGAAGGAGTCTTAAAGCAGAAAAAGACAGGGAACAGCAACAAAGGAGTGTATGTAGCACACGGAGATGGTGAAATATATTACCAACAGGGTAACTTAAGACAGCAGAAGCAGTGCAAACGCCCCCAAAAGCCATGGCAAAATAGACAAGGTGGACAGCCACAACGTCAAGGACCATGGCAACCACAACAGCAGCACAGACAGGGAGGGCCACCACGTGGTCCCCTGATTTGTTGGAACTGTGGAAGAGAGGGACATATGTATAGAAATTGTCCGAATCCACCTACTGATGGAGCAGCAGGAGGAATTCCACAACGGAATAATCCTCCGCAGCCACAGTATCCACAATGACTAGAATCCATAATCTATGATTCCACATCAGATAGGCAGTCTGAATGTGATATGGATCTGTGTGCCTTACTGGGAAATCCGGTACCAAAACCAGAAGTGACTTTGTTGGTAAATGGACGACCGGTGGCATTCCTTTGTGATACAGGAGCATGTAGAACCACATGTAATGACAACATACCTGTCCATCAATTGAGCAACGAAATTTTTAGGGTTCGCTCTGCAAATGGACAAACATCAGACGTCCCTATCACTAAACCCATAACGTTGACAGATCCATTTGGCCTGACATGTACTATGTCAGTGTTGAACATGCCACAATGTCCAGTTAACCTCTTAGGACGAGACGGCTTGACTGCATTGGGCTTGTCCATAATTGTGGAACAAGGGAAATTAGTTGTTGAACGCACAGGAGGCGTTAACATGGTAAGAGAAGAAAGCGATGACCCCACATTCCACTATTACTATACATTTGACATTTCAGAAGAAGATGCTGCAGGATGGGGTAAAGATGTCGTCTTGCAAGCGACAGCCCTACTAAAAAATCCTGAACAAAAGATGTCACCACCTGACCTGCATGTCACAATGTGGCATAAAGATCCTCCAGGTCCGGATAGTGACTATGAAAACAAATTGAAAAACGTTTTGCCTGTGAAGCTGACAATGACCGATTTGATTCATGATGGCAACTCAGCAGCTGTCATAACAGTGACAGGTGCCACTGAAGACATTTTAAAATTGAGATTCACAGGTATGCCATTACATGTGTCACTTTGTAAGCCATATTTGACAGAATGGCAAGAATTGGGACTGACAGTCATAACAGCTTTGTCAGCCACTGATTGGAGCAGAGTTGGACCACGAATGGAGTTCAGTCCATCAACTAAATTGTATAAAGTGCCAGTTAATGTCTCATTGGTGCTGACAGCTGGAACACATATTGATGTGCCCACTTCACAATCCTGAGTGTATCAGTTGAGTCCTGAAGAAGATGATCTTCTCTCTTCAGTACCATCAGGATTGTGGACAACAGGTCCTTCAGACGTAGGACTGATTAAAAATGCACAACCTGTAGTTATAAGACCAAAAACAGAATACAGACCATGTGTAAGACAGTATCCATTGAAACCTGATGCAATTGAAGGAATCAGGCCAGTAATAGAGAATTTATTAACAGCAGGAGTAATAGTGCCATGTCCAGATTCACCATGTAACACACCCATATTTCCTGTGAAAAAGGCTCCGCCCTCAGTGGGGTGGAGAATGATTCAAGATCTGCAGGCAGTAAATGCTGCTGTGATTAAAAGAGCACCATGTGTTCCAGATCCACACACCTTGTTAAATTCGCTGAGACCAAATTCTAATAGTTTCTCAGTAATTGACATAAGTAATGCATTTTTCTCTGTGCCAGTACATCCAGATAGTTAATTCTGGTTTGCTTTTACCTTTAAAGGACAACGATATACATTCACCAGATTACCGCAGGGTTACGCAGAAAGTCCAACTATTTATTCTCAAGTCATGTCAGCATGTTTAGCCAATTTCGTTCCACCGGCAGATAGCCAACTATTAGTGTATGTTGATGACATCTTGATTGCCTCTGACACACGAGAAAACTGCATAACTGACACAGTAGCATTATTATGTTTCTTATTTGATAATGGCCACAAAGTGAGTAAAAACAAAGTTCAGTTGTGTAGGGGTAAAGTAAAATATTTAGGACATGAATTATCAGCCACTGGGCGCACGATCCTGTCTGACAGGACGGAAGCAATTTTGCACGCTCCAAAACCACAGACCAAAAAGCAGATGATGTCATTTCTTGGACTGACTAATTACTGCAGGGCATGGATTCCTTGCTATGCAGAGTTGACTAGTCCACTTTCTGATTTGATGTACAAGGATGATATTTCAATGTCAACTGTGTTGGAATGGAACAAAGACGCTGAGGAAGCCTTTGTAAAAGTCAAACAAACATTAGTGTCATCCACAGTTTTGGCACTACCAGATTATAGTAAACCATTCATTCAAACAGTTGATTGTAAGAATAAGTTCATGACTAGTGTTTTGGTACAAGTGTATGGCTCAAAATTGAGGCCAGTTGCCTACTACTCATCTAAATTGGATGCAGTGGCAAGTGCTCTACCACCATGCGTACAAGCTGTTATTGCAGCCTCTATGGCTGTTCAAAGTAGCAGTAATGTTGTTCTATTCCATCAGTTGACACTGAAAGTTCCACATGCAGTTTCTGCACTTCTGTTGCAGACAAACATGAGCCTTTTGTCCCCAGCAAGACATCTTTCGTGCATGTCCTTGCTATTATCACAACCACACCTTACGGTAGAGCGCTGTACAACATTGAATCCATCCACATTGATACCTTTACCTGAGGATGGCGAGCCGCACAATTGTCTTGATGTAGCAACAGCCTGTATGAAAGCACGCCCAGACCTCCAGGACACACCCATCCCAAACAGTACAATTGTGTATGTGGATGGTTCTTCCACTAAAAACGCTTATGGACAAACACAATCTGGATATGCTGTTGTCACAAATTCAGAAGTATTGGATTCTGCTTCATTGCCATCCTCATTTTCAGCACAAGCAGCTGAATTAGTAGCTTTAACTGCAGCTTGCTATCTGTTTAAAGGTACGGCTGTAACGATTTATACAGACAGCCAGTACGCTTTCAGCACAGTGCATGTGTTTATGGGAAGAGCGTGGAATGGTGACATCATCTGGAAAGCCAGTGACTCATGCCACTCTCCTAACTGCACTACTGAAAGCTGTGAAATTGCCTAAACAAATTGCTATATGCAAATGTGCGGCTCACACCAAAGGCTCTGACAGTATTTCAAAAGGAAATGATTTTGCTGACAGAGCAGCAAAAGAGGCAGCAGCAGCTTCTTCTATTTTTGTTGTACAGGAAACCACTCCAGATTTGCATTTAGGTCATACACTGCTTGCTGACATGCAACAGCAGGCAACTGACAGAGAAAAACAAATGTGGATAACTAAAGGGGCTACGTATGCAAATGATTTGTACGTATGACCACAAAAGAAACCCATATTGCCAAAAAATATGTTTAAATGGGCAGCTATTATGAGCCATGGCGTGACGCATGTCTCATCAGGGGGTATGATATCGCAATTGCAATCTATTTTTTGTCTTTATGGGTTCGATGCATATGCAAAACAGCATTGTAGAGCATGCATGATATGTGCAAAACACAACTCACAAGGCAATTTGAGACCCCAAAGAGGCAAATTTCCAACACCACAATATCCCTTTCAAGTGATTCATATGGATTATATACAGCTGAGTAAACATGAAGGGAAGGAATTTTGTTTAGTCATAATTGATGCCTTCTCAAAATGGGTAGAATTGTTCCCTACAAAACATGCAGATGCACTTACAGTGGCTAAGGCATTGTGCAAAGACATCATTCCACGATTTGGAATACCAGAAACAGTTTATTCAGATAATGGAGCGCATTTTGTTAATACAATAGTGCAATACGTAGGAGAAGCGCTACAGGTTAATCTCAAAAATCATTGTGCTTATCATCCACAAAGTGCCGGATTAGTGGAAAGGACAAAGGGCACAATAAAAATAAGATTAAGGAAATGTATAGAAGAGACAAAACGAACCTGGATTGAATGTTTGGACCTAGTAAAATTGTATATGAGAATAACACCAACACCATCAGGGTTAACACCATTTGAGATACTTTATGGACGACCATATCGTCTACCAATTTTGACATGGATACTAAAACAGCAGATGAGGAACAAACATTAGCAAATTTTATGAAAAAGACATTAACACAGAAAGAGATAACTTAAACACATTTACTGCCGAATAATTTTGATCTTCCACAGGACGGCCTTCCAGTAGTCTAGCCAGGAGACTGGGTGTTCATCAGAGTGATTAAGAGGAAGAACTGGTCCAGTCCTCGTTGGGAAGGTCTATACCAAGTGCTGTTAACAACACCAACTGCAGTAAAGATAGCGGAGAGATCAACGTGGATACATCACTGTAAGATACAGCGTGTGTTGGCTGCCTTAAGAAACGTCTGTGTACCCAAACGTATGTTTTATCAAATAATTTAAGCCTAACCAAAACATAATATGTGGATGGTACTTATCTTCATCACATTGGACGGGGATGTAATTATACAGGCTCCTGTCCATGGGGAACGGATGAATCATGTGCTTATGTTAGTAAGTTTTTGCTACCACCTGTAAATGGTACTCCGGTGTATGATGACATCTATTGGCTTTGTGGTTCCAGACTGTACATGAGTCTCCCACCAAATTGGGGTGGTGTGTGTGCACCTACCCAGGTGACTGACCATACATATGTGGTAGTGCCAAGGACCTCCACAGAGAAGAATGGCAGCACCAGACGGAGGAGATCGATATACCCAGATGTGTTACCACATGATCACATGTGGGGCTCGGATGTACCAAAGGACCAAAAATTGTGGTCTGTAGGAGATAAAATAGCACATTCATTGTTCCCCTGGATAGGAGTGGGGAAAAAAAAAAATTCATTAATGATTGAAACACTGAATTATCGATTGGGTCTGTTCATGAATGTAACTGAAAAAATAGTAGCAGCTCAAAAACACTGAAATAGATGCTTTACGTACCATGATGAACCTCTTAGTGAAAATCTCAAGAAAGAAGTGCTAAGCTAGGTGATAACTACTACTATATGTTTAACAGGCGATAAACATGTGGGAAATGTTAAGGATTTTATATATATATATATATGTTATCACTGTTAAACATTTGTACCTTTGTCTTCTTTCTTATGAAAACGTTATTGTGCTGTTATGCACCCGTCTTAAAAGTAACCCTGAGAATGTATTTGTTATTCAACTCTGTTTTAGCATGCTGGGGTCAATCTGAACTGGGAATGAAGAGCTGGATGTACTTATTATTATTATACAACTTGTTTTTGTAGCCGCTAACGACTGGGAGTGAAGCTTGACGGGGTCAGGCTAAACTGGGAGTAAAAGAACTGAAGGTTGATTTGACTGTTGTGATGTGATGCTTAGTGTGAAGACCAGGACACTCCAGGCAGATGCACAACAGCTGATAACTGCAACAGACGAACAGGATGTGCTGACCTTCGACGATAAGAGTAAAAGAAAGAAACTGTTTTTCCTTACAGCTGCACTTATTGACGTATGTGTTTATGTTATGGGAAGAAACTTGTCTCGCGTTGTCCCCCCCCCCCCTTAGGACAAGTTTCATGATGTAATGAGGGCTTCTCTAATAAAAAGAGCGGGAGCACAGGCCAGACTTTAGTGTAGCCTTGGTGTACAGCCTGGACTGCACTCCGCGCGTGATCAATTTGACTTTCTGTCTCACTGGTGTTTCTTGACTCTGTTTGTCTTATCAAAGGTTTTAAGAATGTTTGGAGGAGAAAATACCCAACATATAACAGACTCCTTTTCCAACGAGAGGTGGAGGTAGTTTTCCTGCCGTGCAGATTGCTGGGTGCAAACGCGCCCACATTTAATTGTTTCTTTGTTCCTCGCCAGCAGTACCAGGTCCGACACGCGGAGGCAGTGGCCACCTGGGAATTCGGGACTTGGCGGCTCCAGTATTCCCGGGGTCTGGTGGCGGAGGAAATCGTGTGGTTCCGGTTCTGCTTTGGACAGACGTCTCCTATCTTCGAGCCTGCCCACACGACACATCTTTGTGAATTGACTTTTGTCCATTGTTGTAATCTGTTGTATTTGTTGTGCACATTCACAGCAGTAAAGTGTTGTTATTTGACCTACTCCATTGTCCGTTCATTTGCGCCCCCTGTTGTGGGTCCGTGTACCTACACTTTCCCAACACAGACTTGATCAACACTGAGGGCCCCTTCACACATAGTACGAATAAGTACAAATCAGGGCGAATCATGGCGGAACACCTCATATGAGCGAACCACGAAAACATTGAGCCGACGGGCAGGCGTGAACAATCCTGCTGCAACAGTTTTGTGACCGTGACGGTGTCGTGCACGAGCGACCTCTACTCCTTGTAACCGCACAATTCCACTGGGCCCCCTCTCATTCACACACTTACTATAAACTTACGTACTCAGCCTGGCTCCTACTGGCTTTCATTCTCCTTCTCTCCAGAGCATATCTTCACATCTCCAGACTAGACTCAACTTGCTCTCTACTCTCACTACAGATCACAATGTCATCTGCAGACATCATAGTCCATGGAGACACCTGTCTGATCTCATCTGTCAACCTGCCCATCACCACTGCAAACATGAAAGGACTCAGAGCTGATCCTTGGTGTAATCGCACCTCCACCTTGAATGAGTCTGTTATTTCTACCGCGCATCTCACCACTGTTACATTATCCTTGTACATATCCTGCACCACCCTCACATACATTTTTGTCAGTTCAGACTTCCTCATATAATACCACCACTCTTATCCTGGCACCCTGTCATAGGCCATCTCTATAGCAAAAACACAATGTAACTCCTTCTGGCCTTCTCTATACTTCTCCATCAGTACTCTCAGAGCAGCATTGCATCTGCAGTGCTCTTTGTCAGGATGAAACCATATTGCTGCTGACAGATCTTCACCTGTTTTCTAAGCCTAGCTTCTATGACTCTTTCCCATAACTTCAATCTGTGGCAGATCAGCTTAATGCCTCTGTAGTTACTGCAGCTCTGCACATCATCCTTGTTCTTAAAAATAGGAACCACCACACTCCGTCTCCACTGCTCAGGCATCCTCTCACTTTCCAAGAATTTATTAAACAATCTGATTAGAAACTCCACTGCCATCTCTTCTAGACCTTTCCATGCCTCCATTGGAATGTCATCTGGACTGACTGTCTTTCCACTATTCATCATCTTCACAGCTGTTCGCACTTCATCTTTACTAATCTCTTGTGCTTCCTTATTTACTCTTGCCACATCATCCAGCATTTTCTCTCCCTCATTTTCCTCATTCATCAACTCCTCAAAATATTCCATCCAACTTCTCAACACACTCTCCTCACTTGTCAGCACATTAACATCTGCAACCTTTATTGCCCTAACCGGCTACATATCCTTTCAAGCTCTGTCTCTTTGTCTGGCCAATCGGTACAAGTGTTTTTTATCCTTCTGTACTGTTCAATGTCTTGTACAGCTCGCTATATGCCTTTTCCTTAGGCTTTGCCTCTTTTCTTTTCACCTTACGCCACATCTCTTTGTACTCCTGTCTACTTTTTCATCTCTCTGACTATCCCAATCCTTAGCAAATTACAATAGTTGAGATGTAATAAAATAAAAGCATGGATGATCATCAGCCAAGGTTCTTAATCACTGAGGGAACATACTCCTCAGTGACACGAACTTCAGTTTTTGCTGTATTAAGTGACAGATACTTAGCAGCCATCCAGTTTTTTATGACATTAACACAGCTTTGAAGAACAGATATGTTAGTAACATTTTGTGGAGTAAAACAGGTGTACAGCTGTATGTCACATGCATAACAATGATACAGTTGTATGCAAATGTTTGGGCACCCCAGATGATTTCCATGTTTTTTCTTTATAAATCATTGGTTGGTTGGATCAGCAATTTCAGTTAACCCTATTCAGGACTTTAGTGAGCACAATATGGAGAAAGCAATTGCCATGGGGTCCAATGGACCCCAAAATTCCTGAATAGGGTTAAATATATCATATAGCAGACAAACACAGTGATATTTGAGAAGTGAAATGAAGTTTCTAGGATTTACAGAAAGTGTGCAATAATTATTTAAACAAAATTGGGCAGGTGCATAAATTTGGGCACCCTAACAGAAAAAAAATACATCAATATTTAGTAGATCCTCCTTTTGCAGAAATAACAGCCTCTAAATGCTTCCTATAGCTTCCAATGAGAGTCTGGATTCTGGTTGACATTGAAATTGCTGAAATTGCTGATCCAAACAACTAATGATTTATAAAGGAAAAAACATGGAAATCATCAGGGTTGCCCAAAAGTTTGCATACAACTGTATGAGACAACATCAAAAGAACTCAAGATGTGTCCAAGTGGGAACAAATACAATGCAAATAAAATAGGTCCCTGACTGGAATCTTGGGGCACACCACAAGACAGAATGACAAAAGAGGACATATATTTAGCTGCAGCAACTGAGAAACTCCTGTTAGATACGATAAAAACTAACTTAGGGTGACCCAGAGATGCCATCTCATCTCATGCCCTTTGTCTCTCAATTGAAACACCATGATCAGCTGTGTCAGAAGCTGTAGACAGATCCAAAAGTACAAGTACTGAGTATTCACTTGCATCTCTGTCCAGTAAAATATCATTTGAAACTCTAAGAAGAACTGTTTCAGTAGAGTGCATGTGACAGAATCCAGATTGAAATTTGTCAATAATATTGTGTTTGGCTAAAATGTTAAGCTGTTTCACCACCACTTTTTCTAAAATTTTGGAGATAAAAGGCAATTTGAAATTGGTCTAAAATTCTGAAGAAGAGAAGAGTCAGCATTAGGCATTTTTAAAAGATGAAGAATAACAGCCTGTTTAAAACACTGAGAGATACAGCCAGAAATCAGTGATCTGTTGATTACAGAAAAAAACAAATGGGCCAATGGTGTAGATAACTTTTTTGAATAATAAGGTGGGGACGAAATCAAGTGGGCAGGAAGAAGGTTTTATTCTCTCAACCAGACTGATGAGCTCTTTCAGTGATACTGGTGTGAAACTGTCCAGTACTGATGGCCTGCCTGGTGAGACATGGGACAGGAGAAGGAAGAGAGGGGTTGATGTTTGCCCTGATATCATGGATTTTACTGATTAAAAAAACAAACAAACAAAAACTTCTCACAGTGTTCATTCGACTGAGTGGTTGCAGCAGGAGATGCAGGTGTAACAATATCTGTGATTGTGTCAAAATTTTTGGATTCCATCGACTGTAAAAATTAGTTTAGAAAAATAAGCAGTCCTCGCATCTTGTACCATATTGTTAAAATAAATTAAATGGTCCACCTCCTTGAAATGAAGGAGGTGGACCTGGAGCTTTGCAGATTTCCACAAACGGCCCACTTTCCGAGAGGTTCTCTTAAAACTGTGGAATAATGTTATTCATCTAAAGGGATGAGTTATTGAAAGGGGCGTGTTTGGTTTTAAAAGGAGCCACTCTGTCTAAAATAGACAGGCAATGATGATTAAAAGAACTAACTAAAATATTTACATAATGTGAAATAAAAAATCTCATTGAGACCAAAAGCAGCAGAAAAATGCATCTGCAGAAAGATGATTAAAAACTGACAGAGCACATCACATGCAGAGCAGACAGACAATCCAAATTAAGATACAAATAAAAAGAAAACATGATCACAAATAAAAATGCCCTCAGAATAAGTAGTCGATACTTGAGCAGAGATTAACAACGAGATCTAACTTCAGACTTCAGACAACTTTATTGATCCCAAAAAGGGCAATTACGTTTACACTCCAATTACCTCAGACAAGATACAACAATTAATCCACAATTATTACTAGTTTATTGTAATAATGGCACACATCTAAATTAAAGACAACACATATACATTTGACATTTTTTATGTGTTCTAAACTTGAAGCAGTTCATCATCCGAATTGAGGCAAAGTGGGCGAAGGCCGCAGCAAACGTCCTTTGTTATGTGTGGGGACAGACACATGTTGGACCAGATTAAAAGATTCCATCAGAGTGTTGAATTTAGCAGCAGATGTATTTGAAGCATCATCAACGTGGAAATTAACATTTCCAACAATTAAAAGTCTGGACAGCTTCAGAGTGGCAGATAAAAAAAAAGTCATTAAACTCCAAGAAGGAGGTACATGGACCAGGTGGACAGTATATTAAAACACAATAAAAAGGATTAATTCTTCCAACTTTTAAGATCTGAGATTCAAATGATGAGAAAGTCTCTGTGCTCACCCATCGACACACAAAGCTACTCTTAAAAACCACAGCAAGTCCTCCACCATGTCCTGAAGAATGCGGCGAGCTGAAGAATCTGCCATTTTTGGGAGTTTGAGTTCAGTAGGGGGGGGTGTTCCATTTCCCTCTGCCAAGTTTCAGTCAGAAGCAAAAAGTCAAGATCTTTGGACAGAATATTCAGGACAAAAGTCTTATTTGTAACGGAGCGCGCATTTATCAGTGCCATCCTAAAAGAAGCTGGAACCAAGTTCTCTGCAGAGGACAGCCAGGGCAACGTGTGCAGGACCCACGGAGATGATCCACTGCAACCGTAGGTTTTGCACGCCAGCAGCGGGACCATGACAGCTGCGGGAAAGTCAGGTAACACCTGACGGAGACAGCAAACCTCATGTGATGATCCAGCGAGGGAAACATGTCGTATGTCCATATGTCTGGAGACAGCAAGTTGATCAAAACGGAACGAGGACATTTTCCCACAACTCCACATTTCCAGAGCAAACTCAACCTCACCTGGACTACAGCTCTTCTCCCCCTGCTCCATCTGCATCCATGGGACTTCTTGTAGTGCTAATTGGAGCTAGCATTGCCGGTTTAATGGCACAAATGGGGCCACCAAAAGGGCACATCACCAAAAGATGAAAATGGTGATTCTCCATAGCAACTCAGATATTTAGCAGAGCTTGACGGTCATACACCTAGCAAGCAGCAAAACATCAAAACAAACACAACAGGTACACAGGCAGCAGCGATGGCAGGGCCAAACACAGGTGCCATCTTGTCAAGTTACTGAAGGGTGATTTCAGTAAAAGCACCCTGTGAACCCTAAATGTACCCTGTAAATTCATTGACTGAATAGCTAGAGCAAATTAATTAGTCCATCCCCTCCAGATCATTAAGGCCATAGCTCCAAAACAATAAACCCTGTCATCTTGTATTCCTCCAAATCAAAAGAGGATTTAAAGTTGTGGTCAGAAGTAGACATACACTCATAATGGGCATGAATGTCAAGGTAATTTTGAGCTGTTAATGACGTCCGTGAACTCTTCGTTTGCTGGGTGGAATGATTTTACAGCACACATCATTAATAACTAAAAAAAACAAAAACAAAAACAGATTATTAATATTAAAGAGAACAATCTCTTGCAACTTTACTACTATGAAAAAATACTTGTTACAACAGAAAACCATGGACTTAAATACAGTTATAATAATTGTGTGGATGATTTTCCACCCCAGGGCTTTACTACTGTTTTAACTGGTTGATAATGTTGGCATTTTGAAACATTTAAGAAAAGAAAATGTTTAAATTGTGCACTGAAAGTTCTTGCAGTTGTCTAAAACTGTTCTCATAGAAGCTGAACTGCAAAGTTTGCCCTGTTCAACTGAGCCAACATTTCTCTCAACAGTATTGTGGAAACAGCAAAGGAAGCTATTTCAACTAGGCACAGTAGTTGTACTGCACATGGCGTAGGTCAATATACTTTCAGGTTCAAATGTGAATTGTCAGATGTGTGTTTTTTACTTCAAGCTATTACTCTTTTATGGCCCCTTTTTGGATAGAAAGTTCCTGGCCAATTACTTTCAGACAGATGCAGGGATGCAGAATGACGAGAAGCATCAGGTTTTTTCCCAGATAATGCCTAAGGTAAGGAGAGAATGGCCAGAGGCTATGGCAGCCCTCTAGGGACATCCAGGGCATATAAACTGTGAGACTGACATCTCTCATCCATTACTTTTGCTAAAGTAAACCTTTAAAAAACCTTGACAATCCTCTGTGTGCTTTTGCTAACCTGTGTATATTCAGCATTTTATGAATTTTGTTATGTTTGAAATATTGACCATGTATAATCTTGTGAATAATCACTGAGCCAAGGACGATTGGAAGCACACAAATTTTCTTTTTCATCAGCAAGCTTTCAGATTTCCTTTAGCGTGCTACTTTTCTGAAGCACAGTGTAGTACAGTTGACTTTCCAAAATCAATAAGCTGCACACTTTTGGGATGCTGCATTTCAGCATATCAACATGCATTTCCTACAAAAAAGTCATATTTACCAAACACTATGAAAACTTGACCAAAACCTTTTTAGATTTATAGCAAGCCTCCAAATGAATACCCTCCACTCCATCATACTACTTGCTTGCATGTATTATCTATCGGTGGCTGTGAATCTTTTCTAATGTAATACCTAAATTAACATATTCGATACGTGTAATTGACAGATATAATGTGCACAAAGGGATTTATGCTGGGTTTACAAATTAGCAAAATAGTAGAGGACTTTTCCCCATTGAGATCTTCCCCATATATTTAATGGATCAATTATCAGTTTGGTGACAGAATTTAAACTTAGGGCCCTGTCCCACTGGCATTTAGGAGGATTTGCGGATGGAATGCGCACAAAAGTGGCCCACATCCGCCAAACAACCGCAATAACCGTGTAATATTCCTGTATGAGTCGGCCGCCATCCGAACACGTCCGTGATCATCCGTAGAGGCACGCATGTCCGCAGCCAGGATTTTTGAGCAGCTCAAAAATCCTGCTGCGGATGAGATCCGCATCACTGCCTGAACACATACTGACATACGCAGGACATACACAACCAACGCGCCGCATATCCCCTGTCATCCGCTGATATCCACAACCAACGGGTTGGCGCGGCTTGGCGGCAGACCGGGACAGCATGTAAAACAGATATGACGCGTGCCCAGCACGGCCACATCACGGTTGCAAATGGTATGTCGGGCATGCAGACAGAGTGGGCACGGATGAAGCGAGTGCATCACGGCCGCTGTGCCCCTCATGGGGGCGCCTCCGCGGTTGCCTTCGCTTCTTTTCCCTGTTATATCCACTTTTCTTCCTCATGTATTCGCTGTTTCACCCCGGGACATTTGTCATTTCCGCCCACCTTTGATGCCGATGCTCAGCTTTTGTCTCCTCATTTCATGCGCAAATCCTCCTAAACGCCAGTGGGACAGGGCCCTTAGTTTATCTCCCAAATGATAATAGACTCCAACAACATTCAACTCACCATCTGTCCTACGGCCCGTTTACATTGGTTTATGTCAGAGTTATGCCCTGTTGTCTTAAGCGTGTTACACTATAGCTAACTTCAGAGTGCCATGTATGGGCTTTTTTTCATCTTTGCACCCAGTGATGATGGAGTCCACAAATAAGGTGAATTACTATATGCATATATGTTTAATGTATCAATCATCAGTTTGCCAACAGAATTTCAACATAGTTCATGCTCAGAACATGAGCAGACTCGAGCCTTTGCACCTTTTTGTACTTTTGGTTTTTTTTGGATTTAGCAGCTCAGATGTCAGGTGTGAGCAGGATCTACTCAGAAGGAATTTTAACACCACTAATGGATGGCGTGAACGCAGAGCATTTCATGAACACACTGTTGGGAAAGTGTAAGTACACGGACCCACAACAGGGGGCGCAAATGAACGGACAATAGAATAGGTCAAATAACAACACTTTACTGTTGCGAACGTGCACAACAAACACAACAGATTCCACAATAGATCAAAGGTCAAATTACAAGGTGTCGTGTGGGCAGGCTCGAAGATAGGAGACGCCTGTCCAAAGCAGAACCGGAACCACACGATTTCCTCCGCCACCAGACCCCGGGAATACTGGAGCCGCCAAGTCCCGAACTCCCAGGTGGCCACTGCCTCCGCGTGTCGGACCTGGTACTGCTGGCGAGGAACAAAAACACAATTAAACGTGGGTGCGTCTGCACCCAGCAATCTGCACGGCAGGGAAGCTACCTCCACCTCTCGTTGGAGAAAAAGTCTGTTATCACTCACAAAAATCACAACAAAAAGGCTTTCTATCAAGCAGTCAGGCTGAGGATATTACCTTTCAGGTAGAACGATATCTCGGCAAAGAGGTGGAGATGACGTCTTGCTGATATACCGATGCAGATCAGATGAGTGGTGACAGCTGTCACAGGTGATGAGTGTCAGCTGTCACCCCGGCTGCTCCTGTGAGGCGGCAGCGCCCTCTGGTGCCTGGAGCCCGCACTCCAGGCAGGGTGCCCTCTGGTGGTGGTGGGCCAGCAGTACCTCCTCTTCAGCAGCCCACACAACACACACATCTGGAGAGCAAACATGTTTTGGAGGTGTTCCGTCCAAATACTGTATGTGTTGATAGGAGTCAAAATATGTGGAGCAGATGTCCAATTCTGACATCTGATTCCGTCTGTTAAAAGGTGTGGCTGTAAATTAGAACTGGCACAGAGAGCAGAGAGAGTTTGTGTGACATATCAGCTGACTGTAAAGAGAAACAGCAAAAACAGTTCCCCTTTTGCTCTACCTGACTGGCTGCTTGAAAAGGAGCTGCAGAAGTATGTTTACATTACTGTGATCTTTGCGGAACCAATGGAGTTAAAATTTGGCAAAGGTCGATCACTGGAGTCAAGGTCAAGTCTGCCTGTTGTCCTATTCCTGCCAGGTCCTTTGGTCGATTTCTGCCAAATGTGTTGTGTGAATGAAGGTTTACCCTGGAATTGCCCTTAAAGGATTAATTTAAAATGTCAAGGCCAGAGGACTCAATGAATTTGTTTTTCAACCCCATTTGGACAAAACATGGCAATTATACGTACGTGGAGTCTGGAAATGCTCCAGCAAGATCAGCCAAAAGCCAGCCATTGGAGTGAAAGTCAAAATCATTGGGATCAAGGGATAGAGACCCCTCCGGCAATGGATTTTGTCATTTACCGGGGAGTTCTATCCAATCCCTGCTATTCTTAGCATACCTGCAGTTGTATGTATAAGTTTGGGCACCCCTGATGATTTCCATGATTTTCCTTTATAAATCATTGGTTGTTTGGATCAGCAATTTCAGTTAAATATACGGATGGGTATCGAGAACCAGTTCCTTTCGGGTATCGTTAAGAAATGATTCGATCCACCGACATCAATAAGCTTTGTGTTTAACGATTCTGTTATCGATCCTTCAGAGTGGCCGTTGTTTTGGGGGGTGTTTGTCAGGAAAATGATGATTTCTCTACATTGATTACAGACCCTGCAGTGGTTCTGTAATCAGCTTTTCTGCAGCGCGGCTTTGCTTTGAACCTTGAACCAATCAAAGCAGTGGTTCACAGATTGAAGCAGTGCTTCGATCTATTGCTTCGTTTATTCTTTCTTTCTCTCACTTAATTTTCCCCTGCTAAAACCCTAAAGAGCATACATCTATGAGTATTATTTACCTTTTCTATGTTAAACCGACCTGTTATGGTCTTCTGAAACAGTTGATAGATGTATTTTATAACTTAAAAACGGGAGCAATGCTAACGCGTTAGCAAGTCTATGGCATTTTCAATGTTAAAAGTTAGCATTAAGTAGTTGCAGCTGTCATCACGTTCGGGTGCATTTGTTTTCAAATTGTAACATTTCTTAAATTTATTTTTGTTTATATATTCATAATCTAATGATTATTATATACAATATATACTTATTATATACAATTTTAGAGAAAGAGACAAAAAGAACCTGAATAGAAACACAACAGAAAATATAAAAGCAACTAACAATGAACATAAATAAATAAATAAATAAATACATACATACATATATACAGAAATAAATAAGTGTTTCCTGTGAACACCTAGTGACTCTTACACCTCCATTTCATCCCTGTCTTATTTAAGTTTAATGACAGTTTGTGTCGGTCAAACCATATTTTCAATTTGTTAATTTCTTCAGTGAGTTCCTCCAGAACTATCTGCCAAGCTAGAAAACTGCTGCATCCAAGTAAGAGTAGAATACTACTGGAATGAATTTGAATAAGGAAAGTTGTTTTTTTTCTCACCTAAATGGATGCTGCACTCACTCCATTTTATCATGTTTATCATCTGGAATAGTCCCAGATTGCATTTCAGAGCTTCTAGAATTGAAACATTTTCATGCACATGGTGTTGGGGGGTAATTTTGGGTTTCAGCTTTTTTTTTGTTTTTCACCACTTTCATCCCTGAATATGTCAATCGTGAGTCACTTTTGTGCGGATTAAAGTTACTAACTGGGACTCCTGCCTTGTTGCGAGAAAGAAATGAGAATCGTCCTCTGTTCTGTTCACACAGCTTCAAATGTTGCGCGGCTCTCTGACGAGTAAAGTTAGAATGGTAGAATCCAGTCTGAATTAATAACTTCAAAGTGAAACACCGTTTTGTTTATTTTTATTTATGTCCAGAGATCAAGGATACAGTGACCAATTTCATATTTATTTACTTTAAGACTCAATGAAATACATAGAAAACCTGCAAAGCCTACTTTTAGTACAAAATTCACGAGGTATCGATAAGGGAATCGATAAGGAATCGGATCGATAAGCAGAATCGATAATGGCATCGATATTGATAAAATCTTATCGATACCCATCCCTAGTTAAATATATCATATAGCAGACAAAACACAGTGATATTTAAGAAGTGAAATGAAGTTTATAGTTTTTTACAGAAAGTGTGCAATAATTCTTTAAACAAAATTACATAGGTGCATAAATTTGGGCACCCCAACATAAAAAAAAAATACATCAATATTTAGTAGATCCTCCTTTTGCAGAAATAACAGCCTTTGAATGCTTCCTATAGCTTCCAATTAGAATCCAGATTCTGGTTGAAGGCATTTCGGACCATTCTTCTTTACAAAACATCTCAGGTTTGTTGGTTTCCGAGCATGGACAGCCAGCTTAAAATTGCACCACAGATTTTCAATAATATTCAGGTCTAGGGACTGAGATGGCCATTCCAGAACGTTGTACTTGTTCCTCTGCATGAATGCCTTAGTAGATTTTGTACAAGGTAGCAAGTGGTTTTCTTGGAATGCTGTGTTCTTTTTCAGCCATGCATAACGCCCCTTGTTATGCCCAAATAACTCAATTTTAGTTTCATCAGTCCACAGCACCTTATTCCAAAATGCTGGCTTACCCAAATGTGCTTTAGCATACCTCAAGCAACTCTGTTTGTGGCGTGTACGCAGAAAAGGCGTCCTCTGCATTACAGCATCATACAGCATCTCTTTGTGCAAAGTGCGCTGTATAGTTGAATGATGCACAGAGACACTATCTGCAACAAGATCATGTTGTAGATCTTTGGAGCAGGTCTGTGCATTGACTATGACTGTCCTCACCATCCCTCACCTCATTTTTCTTGGCCTGCCACTTCGGGCCTTAACTAGTACTGTGCCTGTGGTCTTCCATTTCCTCACAATGTTCCTCACAGTGGAAACTGGCTGCTGAAATCTCTGAGATAGCTTTTTGTATCCTTCCCCTAAATCATGATGTTGAACAATCTTTGTTTTCAGGTCATTTGAGAGTTGTTTAGAGGCTCCCATGTTGCCACTCATTAGAAGAGATGCAGAGGGGAAACATTTGCAAATGGCCACCTTAAATACCCTTTCTCATGATTAGATTCACCTGTGTAAAGAGGTCAAGGGTCAGTGAGCCCTCCAATAATTAGTGCTAAATGTATTCAAATCAATAAAATGACAAGGCTGCCAAAATTTATTCACCTGCCTAATTTTGCTTAAATAATTATTGCACACTTTCTGTAAATACTAGAAACTTCATTTCACTTCTCAAATATCAGTGTGCTATATGATATTTGTAACCGAAATTTCTGATCCAGACAATCAATCAATCAATCAATCAATTTTTTTTATATAGCGCCAAATCACAACAAACAGTTGCCCCAAGGCGCTTTATATTGTAAGGCAAGGCCATACAATAATTATGTAAAACCCCAACGGTCAAAACGACCCCCTGTGAGCAAGCACTTGGCTACAGTGGGAAGGAAAAACTCCCTTTTAACAGGAAGAAACCTCCAGCAGAACCAGGCTCAGGGAGGGGCAGTCTTCTGCTGGGACTGGTTGGGGCTGAGGGAGAGAACCAGGAAAAAGACATGCTGTGGAGGGGAGCAGAGATCGATCACTAATGATTAAATGCAGAGTGGTGCATACAGAGCAAAAAGAGAAAGAAACAGTGCATCATGGGAACCCCCCAGCAGTCTACGTCTATAGCAGCATAACTAAGGGATGGTTCAGGGTCACCTGATCCAGCCCTAACTATAAGCTTTAGCAAAAAGGAAAGTTTTAAGCCTAATCTTAAAAGTAGAGAGGGTGTCTGTCTCCCTGATCTGAATTGGGAGCTGGTTCCACAGGAGAGGAGCCTGAAAGCTGAAGGCTCTGCCTCCCATTCTACTCTTACAAACCCTAGGAACTACAAGTAAGCCTGCAGTCTGAGAGCGAAGCGCTCTATTGGGGTGATATGGTACTACGAGGTCCCTAAGATAAGATGGGACCTGATTATTCAAAACCTTATAAGTAAGAAGAAGAATTTTAAATTCTATTCTAGAATTAACAGGAAGCCAATGAAGAGAGGCCAATATGGGTGAGATATGCTCTCTCCTTCCAGTCCCCGTCAGTACTCTAGCTGCAGCATTTTGAATTAACTGAAGGCTTTTTAGGGAACTTTTAGGACAACCTGATAATAATGAATTACAATAGTCCAGCCTAGAGGAAATAAATGCATGAATTAGTTTTTCAGCATCACTCTGAGACAAGACCTTTCTAATTTTAGAGATATTGCGTAAATGCAAAAAAGCAGTCCTACATATTTGTTTAATATGCGCTTTGAATGACATATCCTGATCAAAAATGACTCCAAGATTTCTCACAGTATTACTAGAGGTCAGGGTAATGCCATCCAGAGTAAGGATCTGGTTAGACACCATGTTTCTAAGATTTGTGGGGCCAAGTACAATAACTTCAGTTTTATCTGAGTTTAAAAGCAGGAAATTAGAGGTCATCCATGTCTTTATGTCTGTAAGACAATCCTGCAGTTTAGCTAATTGGTGTGTGTCCTCTGGCTTCATGGATAGATAAAGCTGGGTATCATCTGCGTAACAATGAAAATTTAAGCAATACCGTCTAATAATACTGCCTAAGGGAAGCATATATAAAGTGAATAAAATTGGTCCTAGCACAGAACCTTGTGGAACTCCATAATTAACTTTAGTCTGTGAAGAAGATTCCCCATTTACATGAACAAATTGTAATCTATTAGACAAATATGATTCAAACCACCGCAGCGCAGTGCCTTTAATACCTATGGCATGCTCTAATCTCTGTAATAAAATTTTATGGTCAACAGTATCAAAAGCAGCACTGAGGTCTAACAGAACAAGCACAGAGATGAGTCCACTGTCCGAGGCCATAAGAAGATCATTTGTAACCTTCACTAATGCTGTTTCTGTACTATGATGAATTCTAAAACCTGACTGAAACTCTTCAAATAGACCATTCCTCTGCAGATGATCAGTTAGCTGTTTTACAACTACCCTTTCAAGAATTTTTGAGAGAAAAGGAAGGTTGGAGATTGGCCTATAATTAGCTAAGATAGCTGGGTCAAGTGATGGCTTTTTAAGTAATGGTTTAATTACTGCCACCTTAAAAGCCTGTGGTACATAGCCAACTAACAAAGATAGATTGATCATATTTAAGATCGAAGCATTAAATAATGGTAGGGCTTCCTTGAGCAGCCTGGTAGGAATGGGGTCTAATAAACATGTTGATGGTTTGGATGAAGTAACTAATGAAAATAACTCAGACAGAACAATCGGAGAGAAAGAGTCTAACCAAATACCGGCATCACTGAAAGCAGCCAAAGATAACGATACGTCTTTGGGATGGTTATGAGTAATTTTTTCTCTAATAGTTAAAATTTTGTTAGCAAAGAAAGTCATGAAGTCATTACTAGTTAAAGTTAATGGAATACTCAGCTCAATAGAGCTCTGACTCTTTGTCAGCCTGGCTACAGTGCTGAAAAGAAACCTGGGGTTGTTCTTATTTTCTTCAATTAGTGATGAGTAGAAAGATGTCCTAGCTTTACGGAGGGCTTTTTTATAGAGCAACAGACTCTTTTTCCAGGCTAAGTGAAGATCTTCTAAATTAGTGAGACGCCATTTCCTCTCCAACTTACGGGTTATCTGCTTTAAGCTACGAGTTTGTGAGTTATACCACGGAGTCAGACACTTCTGATTTAAAGCTCTCTTTTTCAGAGGAGCTACAGCATCCAAAGTTGTCTTCAATGAGGATGTAAAACTATTGACGAGATACTCTATCTCCCTTACAGAGTTTAGGTAGCTACTCTGCACTGTGTTGTTATATGGCATTAGAGAACATAAAGAAGGAATCATATCCTTAAACCTAGTTACAGCGCTTTCTGAAAGACTTCTAGTGTAATGAAACTTATTCCCTACTGCTGGGTAGTCCATCAGAGTAAATGTAAATGTTATTAAGAAATGATCAGACAGAAGGGAGTTTTCAGGGAATACTGTTAAGTCTTCTATTTCCATACCATAAGTCAGAACAAGATCTAAGATATGATTAAAGTGGTGGGTGGACTCATTTACTTTTTGAGCAAAGCCAATAGAGTCTAATAATAGATTAAATGCAGTGTTGAGGCTGTCATTCTCAGCATCTGTGTGGATGTTAAAATCGCCCACTATAATTATCTTATCTGAGCTAAGCACTAAGTCAGACAAAAGGTCTGAAAATTCACAGAGAAACTCACAGTAACGACCAGGTGGACGATAGATAATAACAAATAAAATTGTTTTTTGGGACTTCCAATTTGGATGGACAAGACTAAGAGACAAGCTTTCAAATGAATTAAAGCTCTGTCTGGGTTTTTGATTAATTAATAAGCTGGAATGGAAGATTGCTGCTAATCCTCCGCCCCGGCCCGTGCTACGAGCATTCTGACAGTTAGTGTGACTCGGGGGTGTTGACTCATTTAAACTAACAAATTCATCCTGCTGTAACCAGGTTTCTGTTAGGCAGAATAAATCAATATGTTGATCAATTATTATATCATTTACCAACAGGGACTTAGAAGAGAGAGACCTAATGTTTAATAGACCACATTTAACTGTTTTAGTCTGTGGTGCAGTTGAAGGTGCTATATTATTTTTTCTTTTTGAATTTTTATGCTTAAATAGATTTTTGCTGGTTATTGATAGTCTGGGAGCAGGCACCGTCTCTACGGGGATGGGGTAATGAGGGGATGGCAGGGGGAGAGAAGCTGCAGAGAGGTGTGTAAGACTACAACTCTGCTTCCTGGTCCCAACCCTGGATAGTCATCAACCAATGATTGATAAAGGAAAATCATGAAAATTATCAGGGGTGCCCAAACTTTTGCAAACAGCTGTATCTGTCATGGGCCACAGTGGTGCCCACATGGTCACAGGTACTATGGCTGAGTAGTTTAAATTGAATAGTACTTGTAGGATGTCCATAAGTTGAAACAAATCATCTGAAGATGGAACATGTTGGAAAGAACTTACATGTATACAGTGGTGGGCACAGCTAACCAAAAAGTTAGCTTGGATAACAGCTAATCAGCTAACTGAAAAGTTATCTTTTATGAAGCTAAACCGATAAATGACTCAAAAAATTATCGGAAACTACAGCTAACCAATAACTTTCAGTATTGTCTCCGGTACACTTGCAACTACTAACAAGCTGATTTTGAGTTTTAACACCACAATCGCTTCTGGTAGCATCAAAGGTGACCACAAACCCAAACAATAAGTCAGCACTTCTGTCTTTGTGCCCCCTGCTCACGGCTGGAAGCTCCTCTTTATTACATATCTTGCAGCAGTGAAGCAATTAAGAGGAGCTAAACTCAGCTGTACACACACACACACACACACACACACACACACACACACACACACACACACACACACACACACACACACACAAAATACATCATTATTCCTTAACAGCACATAGCGGTGTCACCATGAGGCAGAGGTCTTGGAAAATAAAGCAGTTTCGACTTATGGTTTTGATTTCTAAATCAAATTAATACAGATAGAATAACTCCATTAATGTCAATTCTGTCCTTTATACAAAGTTAAAATATAACATGGCTTTTAATTTTAAATAATGCACTAATTCTGAAGTTTTGTAACAAACACAGACAGATGCCAAAGGGATTATGAGTAAAATGTGCCTCCGTTAACACCGATTGACTCATTCTCATGTATGTAAAGATGAGACTCATGTCTCATCTATGTAAAAACCAACACGTTAATGAGAGGTGTGTGTTGGTGTTTACATATAAATGTGCTTTTGTAAAATACGCCATTTTTTTATTTGTAAAAAAGGCTTTTGCAAAAGCCAAAAGTCAAGTTGTGATTAGACAACCATCTGATATAACTGACCATCTGATATATAACCATCTGATATATAAAAGAAATGACCTTTTTTTCATTCTGTGACCAGTTCTCCTTTGTTTCCAGAGGATAGCGCAGTTTCTTCTGGAACTACCTCTCCTCTGTTTGCAGAGGATAGAACTGTGCATCTACTACAAAACATCTAACAGGTAGGTACTCAAATCTTTGATGTCAGATTTCATAAATGTTTGTAACTGTTAAACTTTGTTCACCACGCTTGCAAAAATATCTTAGCGGTCTAAAAATTATCGGACCAAAATTATCTGAAAAGCTAATCCGATAATGAAAATATTAACTTTGATAATTAATAGATTAGACGAACAGTGCCCACCACTGCATGTATAATACTGTAAATCTCCAAAAGTAAGTTAGCAGATCATATGGTTCCGAACACGTTCTAGAGCTGATGTAGCTAAATACATAATTGCTTTTCCTTTAGACACAGAATGCCCAGAAAGAAGTCATCAACCTGTTTTGCTGCTTTGGTGTTGCTCTGCTCTGCTATCTCTCTCTCTCTGTTCCCCAGGCGCCGTGAAACAGAGATGATTACTCGCACCTGTCATCAGTTATCCTCATCTGTATTTAAAGTTTGGATTAGTCACTCCACCTCCACCGGAAACTCAGTGTACATTTTGTCGTAAACTGAACTTCCGAGATAGTTATTCATGTTTCTTGTGGCCTTTTTTCTCACTTGTGTCTATTCTCCTCTGCTTTTTGTTCCAGCATTCCAACCCGCAGTCAGCTCCGTTTGTGGCCACCTGGTTCTGGTTCCCTACAACTCCCTGGTCCTGGCTCCCTGCAACTCCACACATTCTGGTCCAGCTGGTGTCTCTGAACTCTTGCACCTCTACCAACATTCCTGTATCATTATTCTGCATTGTACAATAAACTGTCATCTTATTTTTTCCCTTCCAGCTCCCAGTATTTTTGGGTCCAATCCTTTCATTCCAGTTAGACTCTAACACAACCAATATTTACCAATGATAACTTGAATTTAGTATCCACCATCTTCAATAAAAAAATAGTGTGTGGATATGGTTTGTCTTTACTTTAAAACATATCATATTATTATGTGAAATTATTCAAATATAATAATTATTATTTGTTTAGAAATTTCAATCAGTTATTCAACTTTGGTTGAATGATCAAACATAAAATAAAAGCACCAATAAATAGTGTCCACTGGGATATATGTAACAGTTTGAAATTTGAAGATGACTCAGTCATTGCAGGAGAATGTACTCTTTGATGGCACTTATAGTTATAAATGAACCTATCTCTACAAATGGCTTGTTTTGCATTTCATATAAATAGTCTATGTTTTAAAAAAAAAACAAAAAAAAACTTTCAACCCATAAAGATAAGAGAGAATGAATTGTTATCAATGAATCATGAGGTTTTTGTTTTTTTTTATCTAAATTCAATTGCTGTCTTTGGATCAGTCTGCCAAAGTCAAATGTAAATAGATTTATTGTTCAAAGAGTGATGCTCTACATCAAAAGAGATCAATGATTTTAAGGTCATTTGTACATCCAGAGCCACAGTTGTCATTAGGGCGACATTAATAATTCAGTGCACCCCAAGGTATACACAGAAAGTATTCAGCAAAAAAGCAAAATATAGGATAATTGTTTAATGATACCTTATGAAAGAATACATTTCACTTGTCACTCATTTGGAAAAGTAACATTCATTGTTGGGAGGACAATATTTCACCAGCGATACCTTTTTGTCCTTTCAAACAACATTAATCATGAAAATAGACTTCAGCAGTATAAACTGACCTCCAGTACACAGGAGACAAAATCTAATCAATTTTGCAGCTCTGAGTGCCTTTCAAAATAACCTGAGAATCTTATAGGAATTATCATTATTTGGAATACTTCTATAAAATATGAAAGGACATAATGCATATTCCAATACAAAATGTTTATAAAGTACTGTACAAGAGGACTGTACATGATTTCACTGCAGTGTCATGAAAACTTTCATTTCCATTTGCCAGCAAGCCTTATTGTAGATGTTGTGCATTGTCTATGTGTATCATTTGCATCTAAAACCTTCTAAATTTTAGTACGAAATCAAGTAAAACAACAACTCCTAGTGGACTCATTTCTGCACTTAGCTGTCATTCAATGATACATCTAGGGTTGAGGCAAAGTCATTTCAGTAAGTCTACCAAACAATTAGGACAGAACTATGGAAATGGCAGATGGTTTAGGATGCTGATGGTGTCAGAGCAGCAATGTGCACTGACTGGTTTTAATGCAACCTTGCAGACACAAGATCTTGCCATGGAATTCAATTAGTCCAGTCATTTTATGGTTTGACCCAGAACAAATTGCAACAGAAATGATTTTGGTGGCATTTGAACCGTGAAACTTTTTATAAAACATACTAAAAGTCTAGAAAGATAAAAAATCGGGAACACTCCCAAAATCCAAGATGGCCACCCAAAAACATGCAAAAATTTGTTTTTTCCCAAATAACTCAAAAAATATCAATATTTAAGCATATAAATGTATTGATGTTAAATATAAACTTGGGTATTGTGGACATTTTGACACTAAAATTAAGTCTCTATCTGTAACGGTTCTTGAGATACAGTCTATTTGTAGTTTTACATACACTCAAGGACGGCAATTTTGTGTCCTATTACGTTAAAAATATTGCAGTTAAGGCCCAGAAATGTATTGAAGTTGAATATAAACTTGTGTATTGTGGACATTTTAGCACCAAATGAATGGCTGTAGCTCTTACAGTTTTTTGAGATACAGCACATAAGCCATCTACACTTGGCCAAAAATGGTGAAATTGTTATGTTGAAACCAAGTAACTGAAATGTACATTTAAAGAATGTAATAATAATATTCTTAGTGCTTGTAAACTCTCACACTATGAAACTTGGCAGCTGCCGAAGTGGGTGGCAAACACTGTGGCTGCACATGAGTTGTCTTTGTTGCAACCTTATCACAAAAGCGCCTGTATCTGAGAGAATTGAGGCTTTCTCCAGGTTGTCCACACAGCAGTGGTGTCACCAGTGTGCCCTGGTTGTGCACTGACATCCACTCTATTATACATAATATATGAGTAACTTCTCTATACATATTCCAGTGAAATATTGACTCAAAAAGATTATTATTACCTTCTTTAGATGAACATTTCAGAAATGGTACTTAGTTTTCAACATAACAATGCTCAATTTCATCAATTTTTGTGCCAAAATGTCCACAATGCACAAGTTTATATTCAACTTCAATATATTTATGGGCCTTAACTGCAATATTTTTAACGTAATAGGACACAAACCAAATTGCCATCCTTGAGTGTATGTAAACTACATATAGGCTGTATCTCAAGAACCGTTACAGATAGAGACCTAATTTCGGTGTCAAAATGTCCACAATACCCAAGTTTATATTTAACATTAATACATTTATGTGCTTAAATATTGATATTTCTTGAGTTATTTTGGAAAAACTAAATTTTTGCATGTTTTCGGACAGCCATCTTGGATTTTGGGAGTGTTCCCGATTTTTTTTATCTTTCTAGACTTTTAGTATGTTTTATAAAACAGTTTGAGGGTTCAAATGCCACCAAAATCATTTCTGTTGCAATTTGTTCCGGGTTGACCCCTTTTTTTTTTATAAAATGACTGGACTACGAGGTCTATTAGAAAAGTATCCAACCTTATTATTTTTTTCAAAAACCATATGGATTTGAATCACGTGTGATTGCGTCAGACAAGCTTGAACCCTTGTGCGCATGCGTGAGTTTTTCCACGCCTGTCGGTTGCGTCATTCGCCTGTGAGCAGGCTTTGAGTGAGGAGTGGTCCAGCCCCCTCGTCGGATTTTCATTGCCAGGAAATGGCGGAATGATTTGGGCTTTTTTTCCATCAGAATTTTTTCAGAAACTGTTAGAGACTGGCAGCTGGAAACCATTAGAAAAATTTATCTGGCTTTCAGTGAAAATGTTACAGGCTTGGTAGAGAATAAGGAGTGTTACTGTCGCTTTAAGGATGGCCCCCAGTGGCTGTGGGGCACGCCGCGCTCCGAAGCCGCCATCGACAGGCTGAACGACCATTTCATTTCTAAACGGATGGCTGTCTGGATCCGTGACCATCGTGTGCCATTCCTCTGGTTATCACTAGAGCTGGACATCAACCATTTTCCGGCAGATTTCACTTTTAACAAGAGATTATGTCATGGAAAGCCGAGCGGCGGCTTCTCACGTCACGATGGATTCGCTACTGGAGCGAGACAAAACCACCTCCGTTTTGGTCTCACAGGACGGCTTTGAGATGGCGTTCAGACAGCTGTCGGTGGTTTTTCCATCGAGTGATTATCCGAGAAATTGTGGATGTGCCTGGACATGCCAGAACATGTCCCGTGAGGCTTCATCACAGCGTTGCTTA
This sequence comes from Thalassophryne amazonica, assembly GCF_902500255.1. Classification (NCBI taxonomy): domain Eukaryota; kingdom Metazoa; phylum Chordata; class Actinopteri; order Batrachoidiformes; family Batrachoididae; genus Thalassophryne; species Thalassophryne amazonica. The sequence continues at coordinate 21,352,433 of NC_047117.1, read as the reverse complement.
GAGCCATGTGGCACCACCGCGACGCGCGGAATTCCTCCGCACGTCTGTCTCAATGTGCCGAAAAAGTGCTGATGTCCACGTCTTTTCACAATTCCTGTGCTAGTCAGACGACGTCCCGGATAAAACACAGCATCCAGTTTGGAAATGAACGGCACATTCCACTGTTACAGTAGTTTTTGTCATGGAAAGAGGAGCGGAGGCTTCACGCGTCGCGGCGGTGCCACATAGCGCAAAGCAACTCCGTGATGAAGCCTCACGGGACATGTTCTGGCATGTCCAGGCACATCCACAATTTCTCGGATAATCACTCGACTGAAAAATCCACCGACAGCTGTCTGAACGCCATCTCAAAGCCATCCTGTGAGACCAAAACGGAGGTGGTTTTGTCTCGCTCCACTAGCGAATCCATCGTGACGCGCGAAGCCTCCGCTCGGCTTTCCATGACAAAATCTCTTGTTAAAAGTGAAATCTGCCGGAAAATGGTTGATGTCCAGCTCTTGTGATAACCAGAGAAATGGCACACAATGGTCACGGATCCAGACAGCCATCCGTTTAGAAATGAAATGGTCGTTCAGCCTGTCGATGGCGGCTTCGGAGCGCGGCGCACCCCGCAGCTGCTGGGGGCCGTCCTTAAAGCGACAGTAACACTCCTTATTCTCTACCAAGCCCGTAACATTTTCACCGAAAGCTAGATACATTTTTCTAATGGTTTCCAGCTGCCAGTCTCTAACAATTTCTGAAAAAATTCTGATGGAAAAAAAGCCCAAATCATTCCGCCATTTCCTTTCAATGAAAATCCGACGACGGGGCTGGACCCGTCCTCACTCAACGCCTGGTCACAGGCGAATGACGCAACCGACAGGCATGGAAAAACTCACGCATGCGCACAAGGGTTCAAGCTTGTCTGACGCAATCACACGTGATTCAAATCCATATGGTTTTTGAAAAAAATAATAAGGTCGGATACTTTTCTAATAGACCTCGTAAATGTCCAGTGGACAGAAACTCAACCAGGGTTGGACCAGCAGGGGGGTTGAATCAACCTGTCCTGTGATCATGGGAAAAATGAGTTGCTTGTTTTCTTCTATACAGTAAAAATGACTTTTGCACAAACCAAAGGTGATCAGGGAAACAATACAAGTCTATCTGCATGTACTCTGGTGCAAGACCAAAAATCTAATCCCCCATAATAACAGACGAGGGCCTTTCCTGCTTAGATGGGAAAAACTGAAGTGTTGCTAGATTAAGGAATACTTAATTTCAGTGTTCTGACACCCTTTCTGGGACAATTAGACATTTAAACAATCAAGACATCAAATCACTTAATCACTTCAAACAACTTTCTCTGAGCACTATACAGTACACACACACACAAACACACACACACACACACACACACACACACACAGTACAGCATGTACACTCACATACGGTTTACCAAACTGCAATGCTAATTTGTAGGTGTAATTGTATAATAATTACATGGGTGACATTAACAATGTCAAGAAAAGTTCATGTTTCTACCCATCATTTTAGAAATATCCTGGAGAAAAAATGGGCAGTATTTTGAGTTTCACCAACTCACCTTTTCTCCAGATAAAAGTAAGTGGAGGCCAGAGTACAAGGAGATGCCACCTCTCCCAGTGATGCTAATTATCCCTGTTTGCTATCAGGGTAGCTCCCAGGCATTCTGATTGCATTTACTTGACAAAATAAATAAATGATAGTCATAAAAGTGTTATGCCACCTCTCTGACCTTTCTCCACGCTCAAGCCATGTTTGAAAAGGTATGGTGGAGCAAACATCATTAGAATCTGTTGCTCTCACAGTAGATTCTTCCTCAGTTTTGAATCACTAGTGATACCTGCCAAGGAAAACTTTGTGTACATCTCTCAAATAGTTTTTACCTGCTGCTTCTGATTACCATTTGTGGTTATGACAAAACAGTTATTAGATAAGGTTCAGATAAAATATATATTTGACTTACATACCTCACAGAATTTGGCTGTGGGCTGGGAGTGCTTTCACAGAGCACAATTTTGTGTATAAGAAAGAGAAAAAAAATTAGTATTGTTCAAAGTGATTTTCCATCCAACATCTGCCTTTTATTTATACAACAGCCCCTGCAACCTTAAAGACAATACCAACAACAAGTGCACTTATTTTAAATGAATTAAAGTACGACTCAGATGTAAATATCTGTAATTAATAGGGTTTTAACAACTACATATATGAATTTAAAGCAACAGACACAAACAATATTGATACTCGGACCCCTGAATCAATCTAAATGAACCAACTGCATGCTCATCTATGAATATAAATGACAGGTTGGTCATCATTTGGGTGTCCCACAGCAGCCTATGCTCAGGGTTCTTAAAATGGAGCTATATCTCCACCTGATGGACATTTATCATTAATACAGATTCAGTAGAGTTTCACCAAGAGCTGAGTATTTAATGTTATGAATCACTTGCATGAAGCTTGTTTTGCAGCTACTGCCATGGCTTCAAACTCTCGTGAATTTCAGAAGGGTCATGCAAGGCTTTTGTGAGACTGCTCACAGGAACTGTTACATTTCTTGCATGGCAAAATCAAACAAAACATGCGCGAGATAAGGACAGGCAACATAAAAAAAAAAAATGGACATCTTTGAACTTTTTGTTCGGTTTACAATTTGTTAATATAGTCATAGTTTTCAGAACAGAAATGTTATGCCACACTACATATGCCATGCCAACAACAGCTGACTTCTTCTTCTGGGCTTCCTCTATGCTGCACTTTCTGTGACTACATGTGGTGCTGCCCCTAGTGGTGAACAAAAAGCAAGCAGAGGAAGAGCCAATGTGCACAGTAGCAAAAAGCTGAAGAAGGTCCTGGTCTCCAAGAAAAATAAGAATTTTAAGGAAAACAGTGCCATTTTTGGTTTATTCTAGTTCATCATGGAAAATGAATGTCTATATTAAAAAGAATTGTATCAGACTGCACTGTATTGCACCAAATCAAATAATCTCATCTCATTCTCAACGGCTTATCCAGGATTAGGTCACGAGTGAAACAGCTCCAGCAGGAAACTCCAAACTGCCCTTTCCTGGGCCACATTAACCACTTCTGACTGGGGGATCCTGAGTTGCTTCAGTGTGGAGATATAATCTATCCACCTAGATCTGGGTCTTCACCGGAGTCTCCTCCTGGTTGGACATGCCTGGAACACCGCCTGAGGGAGGCACCCAGGAGGCATCCTTACCAGATGCCCGAACCACTTCAGCTGGCTCCTTTCAATGTGAAGGAGCAGTGGCTCTACTCCAAGTTCTTCATGAATGACTGAGGTTCTCACCCTATCTCTAAGGGAGACACCAGCCACCCTCCTGAAGAAACCCATTTTGGACACTTGTACTTGCAATCTACTACTTTCGATCATGACCCAACCCTCATGACCATAGGTGAGAGCAGGAACGAAGACTGACTGGTAGATCAAGAAGCTCAGCTCCCTTTTCATCACAACAGTACGGTAGAGGAAATGCAGTACCGTCCCTGGTGCACTGATTCTCTGACTAATCTCACACTCCATTGTCCACTCACTTGTGAATGCCTTCACTTGGGGCAAGATCTCATTACCTACCCGGAGTAGGAATTCCATTGGTTCGCTAAATAAGCAAAAACATGAATAAGCAATAACATCCACAGCCAAGACGGAACCCGCATTGTCCCTGTTCAATCTCAGGTTCAACTATCATCCAAACCCTCCTTTACAGCACCCTGGAGTAGACTTTACCAGGGAGGCTGAGTAGTGTGATGTCCCTGAATTTGGAAAACACTCTCTAGTCCCCTTTTTAAAATATGGGGAGCATCACCCCACTTTGCCATTCCCTAGGTACTGTCCCAGACCTCCATGTAATGTTGAAGAGACATCTCATCCAAGACAGTCCCTCCACACCAACAGCCTTCAGCATTTCTGGTCGGATCTCATCAACACCCAGGGCTTTGCCACTGCGGCGTTGTTTCACCATGAAAATTGATGATGATCCCCCATCAGCTTCCAGCTCTGCCTCTACTTCACAGGGTGCTCCAGTTTAATGCAGGAGTGCCTCAAATTTCTCTTTCCAGCACCTGATTACCTCCTCAGTTGAGATAAACAGAGTCCCATCCTTAATGTATAAAGCTTGAATGGTTCCCTATTTTCATCTCCTGAGGTGCTGCACGGTCTTTCAGAAGCACCTTGGTGCCGACTGAAAGTCCTTCTCCATGGTTGCTTCAAACTCCTATAGCATCTGCTTTGCCTCCCCCACAACAGAGGTTGCCCCTTCAGTCCTGTCGGTACCTTGCAACTGCCTCCAGAGTAGGGCTGCAACAAACGATTATTTGGATCATCGATGAATCTGATGGGGTTTCGACACGATTAACTTATTAATCGGATTAGCGGGGAATTTTTAAAAAATGTGCCAGGGAAACAATTTTTCTCTCCTTCCATCACTTTATTTAACAACAGAACATTATTTGAAAACTTAAAATACTTGAAAATCAACAAATCATGAAATGTCCCTTGGCTGTTGAAATATAAAATAATAAAAAATAAAACAGTTTATAATAAAGAACAAAAATAATTATTTCAAATGACATTGCTTTATCAAAGTGCTGAGTTGCCATAAAACAACATTGAAACATATAAATGTTAGAAAATATATGGTGAAAAAAGAGGTATTTTTGTTGCTGCAAATGAGCAATTAGCATAACGGTTAACCATAAAACCTAAATCAAAAACTGTAGCCTGACTCATTATATGTGCAACATTCTCCGTATAACTTGTAAACTATGTGGTCATTTCACAATGACACATGTGACTCATGTCTCTTTCTCTAAAATTGTATTGTAGCATTATTATTAATTATTATTACTATTATTATTGTTGCTATTATTATTAATATATAAACATAAATTAAAAAATATTATAATTTGTAATACATTTGGCTCTTTTACGACAACAAACGCTGAGCCATTAATTATTATACATAAAACAAATGCACAAACATGCTGAAATGCCAGCAGCTTAATGCTAACTTTAACATTGAAAATGCCATAGACATGCTAATGCGTTAGCATAAAATACATCTATCAACTGTTTCAGAAGACCATAACAGGTCAGTTTACATAAAAAAGATAAATATTCCTCACAGACATATGCTCTTTAGGGTTTTAGTGGAGAAAAATTAAGATAAAGCGAAATAAAACAAATGAAACCAATGAAGCAGCAGCTCGAAGCACACCTTCATTGGTTCAAGATTCAAAGCAAAGCTCGGTTGATTATATAGAAGAAACGAAACATTTGCGGTAAAACAAAGTTATTTAGCAACTAATCAATGACTAAATTAGTTGACAACTATTTTAATAATCGATTTTAATCGATTAACTTGGTTAGTTGTTTCACCTCTACTCCAGAGTCCTCCAGAATAACTCATCCCAGAAAGATTCCTTCTTCAGTCGAACGGCTTCCCTGACCACCAGTGTCCACCATGGTGTTGAAGGGTTACCACCCCTTGAGGACCTTCAGTCCACAGCTCTCTCCTGCAGCTTCAGCAATGGAAGCTTTGAACATTGTTCATTCTGGTTCAATGCCCCAACCTCCACAAGGATGCCAGAAAAGCTCTGCTAGAGGTGTGAACTGAAGATCTCTTGGACAGTGGGCTCCTCCAGATGGTCCCAGTTCACCTGCACTATCCGTTTGGGCTTACCAGGTCTGTCCAAAGTCCTCCCTCACACCCGCCCGGCACCTCATACCCTGGACAACTCCAGAGAAGAATAAGGTCTAACCCCTATCAAGGATAGTGGATCCGGAGCGGTTGTGCGTGGGAGCGAGGCACAACAGATATAACTGGTAGTGCTCCAACTACAAGCGCCGGCTCCTTACCCCACAGCGAGGTGATGTTCCACGCCCCCAGAGTTAGCTTCTGCTGGCCAGGTCTAGTCTGTCGAGGCCCTCAACTTTCACTGCCACCCATAGGACAGCGCACCCAACCCCAGTGGTTCCCCCTGTGGGTGGTGAGCCTACAAGGTCCAAATCAAATCATTTCATAAGTATTGTTCCTAAATTGCAGGGCTTACAAGGTAAGTATCATGTGATGCAGCAACTAAACACTAAATTCAAGTTCTCCTCTTGAAAATGTCACAGCAAACCTTTTTTTTCCTCCTTTAATGTATGTCATCACATGGTGTACTACCACTCTGTGAAGTTTCATCGAAATCTGTAGAGCAGCTTATGAGGAGTTGTGCTCATGAAGTTAAGATATGTATGATACACCAACTGAATAAAAAAGTTCACTTATCTCCTTTTTAAGATATCAGAGTGGAATTATTTTCTGCTTGCACATCTTCATAGGATGTGTTCCTAAAGTGGGTCATTTCACTGAAACCCATATAGCAGTTAAGGAGGAGTTGTGCTTGCAAGGTCAACAAGAAGCCATACAAAGACACCTGTAGCTCCTATAACAGTAAGATAAAAACTGTTGACACTAGTTCATATTGGAAATGTTTGTGCAGGCTCTGGTGCAGATGCTCTCTGAGTGTTGGCTTGGCCTCCTAAAACATGGTCACTTAACTTAATAAACCAACTGGTCAAATACCCTTTAGTTTACAGTGTATTATGTTCATACTCACATGATGATGACAGGTCACACAGGAAATACTGATGGAAAAATATTGATGGTGTTCAATTCTGGTCAAGTATATATACACACAAACATCTCAGTAGCCTTCATTCTAATACATTTGCTTGGAAAAAGTTATGAGATAATCAATACGATGCTGTAGGATCAAACCAATAACTTACGAACAGCAAAGATGAAGAGCCGTTTTCATCAAGGAAGTATGAATGGCAAATGGACTGCATTTATATAGCGCTTTTGCATCTGAAGTTCAAAGTGCTTCACAATGATGCGCCACATTAACCCATTCACACACCGATATCAGGGTGCTGCCATGCAAGGCATTCAACTACACACCAAAACCAGTTGGGGGGATTAAGGACCTTGCCAGCAGTGCCCTAGTGTTTTCTGGTGTGGTGGTTGTTTAAACCGAGGATCCTCAAGCCCAAAGCTTAAATATTAGACCATCACCTCCCTATAGTATAAATAAAATGACACCATCAACTCAATGTTTTTCTGTTTTTTTAATCATGCATTTTTGCCACAGCTTGTTAATTTGTCATTAGTTAGCATTTGTATTTTCTCTAACTGTGAGCTTAACATAGTGAAGTGCATATAATAGCTCACCAACCATACTCTGTATCCACATCTCTGAATATGATATGATATGATGCAATTATATAAATGGAGCAAAATGTTACTTTTTCATGCTTAGCACCTGTTGTGAAATGGTAGAAACTTGTGAATACTGTGAATGAAGATCCCAGCCTTTTGTTTGTAAGTGTTACTTCCATTATCTCTCTCTCTCTCTCTCTCTCTCTCTCTCTCTCTCTAATGCTAGCATTTAACGTAATGCGAGTTAAAAAAACAAACAGCCAGGCACAGACACCTACATCAACCGTCCAGTATGTGCAGGAGGTAAAGACAAATAAGAAAAAAACTCTTGCACTTGCAAAACGCTACAACTCTTAAAAGATTTGTTAAGCACAAGACGGTGAATGCAACCAGTCAGCGCACTTAGCTCCAAGAAGAAGGTCCTCGGTTCAAGGCGGCTTGTGCTCCTTTCAACATGTACATTTAGTGTTGCATAGAAGGGCCTCCGGGGTAAAACCTGTGCCAAATCAGCATGCAGTTCCATATTAGATTCACTGTGGTAAAGATGAGAAAAATGGGAGGAAGTCAAAATAAATGAGTTCTTCTGCTAACAATGGGAGCAATCTTTGACAATCGACTTGTATGGAGCAGCGTCACCAAACAAGAAGAATAGTAAAAGTTAACTTAAAATGTTTCTTTACATTTAGTGGTAAACATGCACATGTGACTCTCTCCATGCTACCAGATGCATTGGCGTTTTTGCCTGTTCAGTAACAAAAAAACGCCGAGGGTTTATATTGTACAGCTGTTTAGCCCTTCAGGGTTGATAAATAACTTTTTTCCACGAATGTACCAGTGCCTTTTCTAATAAACTAAGAAGCTTATTGATATTTGACAAAAGTACAATTACCCGATAGTCACAATACCTTAAATCCGCCGTAGTGTCTCGATTTAAATTGCATGTCATGACTAAACTGTAACACCGTACTATTTTCCAGACAGATACAAACATTTTTAGGAAAACAGCAAGTAGTATGTGTTCAGCTGCATTTCAGTTAAGAAGAAACACCTCGGTATGTGAATACTCCAGTCTGTTTGATATGAAATAGATACTTTGAAATTTATCAGAGTCTGGGTTCTTATCAGCTGGGAACTTGCTACCATTTTGCATGCAGCGTCAGAGGGCATGGTCAACAAATGCACTTCTTTTTTTTTGCAAGATTGTATGAGGGCTGTACTGTTTTTCTGTCGGCTGTAGGACAACTCCTGCCATCTTTTGCCTCTCTCGCCTGTCTGTCACTTTCTTGCTCGCTCTGTGGCTCAGAGGCTCACTTTATTGTTCCTGTCAGTTGTGAGCCAGTGGTTTGCCTCCACTCACTGTCACCCTTCTGTCAGGCCTTGACCGATAAAGCTAGCACCAGAGCCAATCTCCCTTCTTCAGCTCTGTTGGCTGTTCCTAGACTCCATTCCATCGCTAATTAGCTCTTCAGAGAATTGTCTTCATGGAGTGGGGGGGTGGGGGGGGGGCTTGAGGGTTAGTGTGAGGTAAGAAGAGGAAGGGCAGAGGGATGGATTCTGAAGCCCAAGTCTTATTAAATATAGTGGCTCCATCACGATAGATAGATAGATAGATAGATAGATAGATAGATAGATAGATAGATAGATAGATAGATAGATAGATAGATAGATAGATAGATAGATAGATAGATAGATAGATAGATAGATAGATAGATAGATAGATAGATAGATAGATAGATAGATAGATAGATAGATAGATAGATAGATAGATAGATAGATAGATAGATAGATAGATAGATAGATAGATAGATAGATAGATAGATAGATAGATAGATAGATAGACTTTCCTCTTTAATGGTATCAATATGTTATGTTGTTGAAATGTAACACTTCGGTCAAATAGGGGTTGAAGTGCAGAGGAATCTTGTTAATGACCTGCCTCTACTGGACCAACATGTCTACTGCAGGTCCTCAGGTGATTAACATGTTGGCAGGGGTTCCTACATGAAAAGACCCCTGTTTCTTTGTCTTCTGGTGTGTAAATATTGTGCTAGCGGAATATGAAAGTAGTGCAACTATAAGGTACAAAAACATAGGGAAAAAAGATCAAGAGTGGGTCTCACATCAAGGAGGACCCTGAGGATGTCTTTGTTGTCAGCTTCAGAAGGGGGAAGAGAGGAGCAGAGGAGGAAACTGGCAGAAGGGGAAAAGATGCCAGAGAGAGCTCAAAGGATTCGGTCTGGGCAAGGTGATCGGTATTCCTCGGCAGTCTGCCTTCTGGCTCAGATCAGTGGGAGTAAGCTGGCAGCCAAGCCAGAGGGCATAACAGCACAAACACACCTTCAGTCCTACACTGCTAGAGGCTCGATTTCACAATCGGGAGGGGCAGGAGAGTCAGAGGGAAGAGCAGGAGAAAATAAATACGCTATAATTATCGTCAAATCATTAGCTGCTGACATCCACTGTAAATACATGCATGAGCCACTAAAGGTCACAACCATCTAGATGTAATAATGTGATTCTCTGAGCTGAGATGTGCAGTGAAATCACATTGGACAGACTCCTCTTCAGGCCAGCAACGTCAACTCTGTCATATCTGCTCTCATCATATGCCTCACCTTTGGGGGTGGGGGGAAATCCAAACTCCCTCTACAAGTGGAGAGACTCTACCACTGTTCAAGGACTTCCTACCATCATGCTGGGACACCAGCCTGACACACCCCTTGTGTTAGACACCTACACAGCCCTCGGTGATGTTCAGATACAGCTTTGACTAAAGGTCTAAACGGGAGCCTGATGGGTGGGCAGAGCTGGGCAGGGCACACCGATGAAGTGCTCACACTCACAAAGTACTGTGACAAGTACCAGATGTCCTGGCAGAGCCCACCTGTCTCCACTGACAAGTGCCTTGCTAACACATTGCATTTGGCGCTGATGTGGATTTCAGCAGTACAAGTCCAAAACACATGGTCTGTTAGATCGTCAGTGGAATGTGAATTCTGCCATCATATATATGGTAACGATTTGCTTAATACAAGGGGTGTAACAATTCATCAGTGCAAAATGAAGATAGATTTTAAAGTAATAGATACGACATTGATACCTGGACCTATAAATCCATTTGCTTAATACTGGGGGTGTAACAGTTAACAACAGAAATTGAAAATCCATTTTAAACTAATAGATACAACTGCAGCGATTCCTATAAAGCGAAATCTATAAAGCAATATGCTTAACACTATGGGTGTAACGGTTAATCAATGTCATCCCTTCAACTGCTGCACAATGGTATTTGGCACAAATTTTACACCGGATGCCCTTCCTGGCGCAACTCCAATTTTACCTGGAGAAACACACACAGCCCTTGATGTTCAACCATCCAAGTACTAATCAGGCCCTACACTGCTTAGGGCCCCTTCACACATAGTGCGAATTTAGTCAAATTACGGCGAAACAGCACGAAACAGTTCGAATTAGCACACCACGAAACATCGTGGTCGACGGGCAGGCGTGCACCATCCTGGTACAAAGGTTCATGCACGCGACGGTGTCTTTTGAGCAGGAACACAGTGTGAGCTGCTGCAGCTGCTCACACTGTGGGACGAGCTGCACCACATCGCGCTGCTGATGAGGAGGAAAATAAAATAAAAACCAGCTGTCTAATTAGTAAATATCAATGGGTTGATATAAATAATACATAAAAAGGGACGCAATACAGAACCCCACAGTTAAATAACCCTTGTTAAATTTAAAAAAAAGTGTCACTCACAGGATTTGAACCCACACACGATTACCAGATGGAAACTTTACCACTGCACCACAATCACTGTCTCAATACAGGAGCGTTATGGTTAAATGGCTAAAATCAACAAGCAGATAAACGTATTTTCTAAAAAAAAAAAGAAAAATAGCGCTGTCATAACTGACCATAACGGCATTTGGTATGGCGTATTTCTGCTGATATGTGACCGAAAGTGGCATATTTGTCATACTGTTGGCCTGTTATATGATCCTGCAGTGCACTGCTCACTGTCCCATCAGACAGACGTGACATTCAGATTGCCTGCTGCATGTCCACATGAACTGGCAGTCTGGTCCAGCTGGAACAGCTTGTCAATGTGCGCGCTCTCCAGCCCGTCGCAGAAGCGATATATGTTTTTATGCACAGTGGTCCCTCATTTATCGTGGGAGTTACATTCTAAAAATAACTCGCAATAGGCAAAATCCGCAAAGTAGTTAGTGTTATTTTTTTACAATTATTATAGATGTTTTAAGACAGTAAAACCCCTCATTACACACTTTATACACTTTTCTCAAACAGGCATTAACATTTTCTCACTTTTCTCTCCTGTGTAAACACTCTCTTTTTTCTTCTGGGCGAGAAGTGTTGTGAAAGTGTAGTGACACGGACCCACAACAGGGGGCGCAAATGAACGGTCAATAGATGAGCCAAAATATAACAATTTAATGTTGTGAAGGTGCACAACGAATACACAGACAATCTCAGAATATGATTACAGTCAATCCACAAAGGTGACGTGTGGGCAGGCTCGAGGATAGAAGACGTCTGTCCTGAGAAGAGCCAAAACCACACGATTTCCGCCGCCACCGAACCTGGTGAATACTGGAGCCGCCAAGTCCCGAATTCCCAGGTGATCACCGTCCCCGACTGTCGGATCTGGTACTGCTGGCGAAGAAGAAAGACAGTCAAGTGTGGGTGTGTGTACACCCAGTAACAATAACGGTGGGAATGCCACCTCCACCTCTCACTCAATATGCTGATGAATTTACAGTGATCCCTCAGAGGAAAAGAGTGCCGTCCTGCACTCACTCAGCCTCCACAGGAAGAGGGACCGGTACTCCTGCAAACACTCACAATATACAGCTTATAAGTAAACACAAATGGCTGAGGATATTACCTCCATTGAAGTACGATATTTCGGCGATGAGGTGGAGATGACGTCTGGGTTTTATGGAGTGGGATGATGAAGAATGAGTGACAGCTGTCAGGACATAATGAGTAACAGCTGTCACTCCCGGCTGTGTCCGTGGCGGCAGCGCCCTCTCGTGCCTGAAGCCCGCACTTCAGGCAGGCGCCCTCTGGTGGTGGGCCAGCAGTACCTCCTCTTCTGGCGGCCCACACAACAGGACCCCCCCTCAACGGGCGCCTCCTGGAGCCCGACCAGGTTTATCGGGGTGTCGGCGGTAGAAATCGGCCAGGAGGGCCGGATCCAGGATGAAGCTCCTCTTCACCCAGGAGCATTCTTCGGGTCCATACTCCTCCCAGTCCACCAGATATTGGAACCCCCGGCCCATTCGACGGACGTCCAGGAGCCGGCGCACTGTCCAAGCCGGCTCCCCGTCAATGATCCGGGCAGGAGGCGGCGCCAGACCGGGAGCACAGAGGGGTGAGGTGTGGTACGGTTTGAGTTTGGAGACGTGGAACACCGGGTGGATCCGCAGTGAAGCTGGGAGCTGGAGCTTCACTGCGGCAGGGCTGAGGACCTTGAGGATGCGAAACGGGCCGATGAATCTGTCCATCAGTTTCGGTGACTGTACTTGTAGAGGGATGTCCTTCGTCGACAACCACACCTCCTGCCCGGGCTGGTATGCAGGGGCCGGGGACCGCCGGTGGTCTGCATGGGTCTTGGCCCTCGTCCGGGCCTTCAACAAGGCAGAACGGGCGGTGCGCCACACCCGACGGCACCTCCGAAGGTGGGCCCGGACCGAGGGCACACCAACCTCTCCCTCCACCACGGGAAATAATGGGGGCTGGTACCCCAAACACACCTCAAATGGGGAGAGGCCGGTGGCAGAAGACACCTGGCTGTTATGCGCATACTCGATCCAGGCCAGATGGTTACTCCAGGCTGTCGGGTGCGCGGATGTTACACAGCGGAGGGTCTGTTCCAGCTCCTGGTTGGCCCACTCTGCCTGTCCGTTCGTCTGTGGATGGTACCTGGACGAGAGGCTCACGGTGGCCCCCAGTTCCCTGCAGAAACTCCTCCAGGCGTGAGAGGAAAACTGGGGACCACGATCCGAGACTACGTCAGTGGGGATCCCATGCAGACGGACGACGTGGTGGACCAGGAGGTCCGCTGTCTCCTGGGCCGTAGGGAGCTTCGGGAGGGCCACGAAGTGGGCCGCCTTGGAGAATCGGTCCACTATCGTGAGGATGGTGGTGTTGCCCTGGGACGGTGGGAGACCCGTGACAAAATCCAGGCCGATGTGGGACCAGGGGCGATGAGGCACAGGAAGCGGTTGGAGCTGACCTTGGGACTTCCTGTGGTCAGCCTTGCCCCTGGCACAGGTGGTACAGGCCTGGATGTACTCCCGGACGTCGGCCTCCATAGACGCCCACCAGAAGCGCTGCCGGACAACTGCCACGGTCCTTCGCACCCCTGGATGACAAGAGAGCTTGGAACTGTGACAGAAGTCCAAGACTGCAGCCCTGGCCTCTGGTGGGACGTATAGCTTGTCTTTTGGTCCAGTTCCCGGGTCCGGGCTTTGTGCCAGGGCCTCCCGGACGATCTTCTCCACGTCCCAGGTGAGGGTGGCCACGATAGTGAACTCAGGCAGGATGGGCTCCGGTGGATCCGACAGTGCAGTTTTGACCTCCTCTTCGTGTACCCGGGACAAGGCATCCGACCTCTGGTTCTTGGTCCCGGGGCGATAGGTGATCCGGAAGTCAAAACGCCCGAAGAACAGTGACCAGTGGGCTTGCCTGGGGTTCAGCCGCTTGGCGGTCCTGATATACTCCAGGTTCCGATGGTCAGTGAAAACCGTGAACGGCACAGACGCTCCCTCCAACAGGTGTCTCCACTCCTCAAGAGCCTCTTTCACCGCAAGGAGTTCTCGATTGCCGACGTCATAGTTCCGTTCAGCCGGGGTCATCCTGCGTGAAAAGTAGGCACACGGGTGAAGAACCTTATCAGTCTCTCCGCTCTGGGATAGCACGGCTCCTATCCCTGAGTCAGAGGCGTCCACTTCAACCAGTGAACTGGCGGCTAGGGTCGGGCTGCACCAAAACTGGCGCAGTAGAGAACCGTCATTTCAACTCCTTGAACGCGGCTTCGCACCGATCCGACCAGGTGAAGGGGACTTTTGGAGAGGTCAGGGCTGTCAGGGGGCTAACTACCTGACTGTAGCCCTTAATGAACCTCCTATAGAAATTAGCGAAGCCGAGGAACTGTTGCAGCTTCCTACGGCTTGTTGGTTGGGGCCACTCTCTCACCGCCGCAACCTTGGCCGGATCAGGGGCGACGGAGTTAGAGGAGATGATAAACCCCAGGAAGGACAAAGACGTGCGGTGGAACTTGCACTTCTCGCCCTTCACAAACAGTCGGTTCTCTAACAACCACTGCAGGACCTGACGTACATGCTGGACATGGGTCTCAGGATCCGGAGAAAAGATGAGAATATCGTCCAGATATACGAAGACGAATCGGTGCAGGAAGTCCCGCAAGACGTCGTTAACCAAGGCTTGGAATGTCGCGGGGGCGTTGGTGAGGCCGAACGGCATGACCAGGTACTCAAAGTGACCTAACGGGGTGTTAAATGCCGTCTTCCATTCGTCTCCCTTCCGGATCCGAACCAGGTGATACGCATTTCTAAGATCCAGCTTGGTAAAGATTTTGGCTCCATGCAGGGGGGTGAACACGGAATCCAACAATGGCAACGGGTATCGGTTGCGAACCGTAATCTCATTCAGCCCCCTGTAATCAATGCATGGACGGAGTCCGCCATCTTTCTTGCCCACAAAAAAGAAACCTGCCCCCATCGGGGAGGTGGAGTTCCGGATCAGCCCGGCAGCTAATGAGTCCCGGATGTAGGTCTCCATTGATTCGCGCTCAGGTCGTGAGAGGTTGTACAGCCTGCTGGACGGGAACTCAGCGCCTGGAACCAAATCAATGGCACAATCGTACGAACGGTGCGGGGGAAGGGTGAGTGCCAGATCCTTGCTGAAGACATCAGCAAGATCGTGGTACTCAACCGGCACTGCCGTCAGATTGGGAGGGACTTTGACCTCCTCCTTAGCCTGTAAACCGGGAGGAACCGAGGATCCTAAACACACCCGATGGCAGGTTTCGCTCCACTGAACCACCACCCCAGACGGCCAATCAATCCGGGGATTGTGCTTCAACATCCATGGGAAGCCCAAAATCACGCTGGAGGTAAAAGGAGTTACAAAAAACTCAATCTCCTCCCGATGGTTTCCAGACACCACCAGAGTTACTGGTTGTGTCTTGTGTGTGATTAAAGGGAGGAGGGTGCCATCTAGTGCCCGCACCTGCAATGGTGAAGGAAGCGCCACCAGAGGGAGCCCTACCTCCCTTGCCCATCTGCTGTCTAGCAAATTCCCTTCTGACCCCGTGTCCACCAGTGCTCGGGCTTGAAGGGTTAAATCCCCGCTCAGGATTGTGACTGGGAGTCGTGTGGCAATTTGTGTGTGTCTCACTTGAATGTCTTGACCCCCCCCTTAGCCCAGTCTCTAAGGGCGAGTGTTGACGTTTTGGCCGTTTGGGGCAGTCTCTCTGTGTGTGCTCTGTTGAGCTGCAGAGAAAACACTCTCCACAGATCAGCCTCCCCATTTTGGCCCTGTGCGTTTCCCTAACAACGTCAACAGGGGGAGCTGTTGCCCCACGGAGCGCTGCGGCTGTGGAGCGTGGGGAGGGCGGCCGCTTTTCGAACCCGGAAGGGAGAGGGACGGCGCGTATCCGGCCACGTCCTTCGCCTCGCTCCCGACAGCGTTCCTCCAACCGATTGTCTAACCGTATAACGAGATCGATAAGCCCATCTAAATCCCGCGGTTCCTCCTTAGCTACCAGATGCTCCTTCAGGACCAACGACAGTCCGTTTATGAAGGCGGCGCGGAGCGCAACGTTATTCCAGCCGGACCTCACAGCCGCGATGCGGAAGTGGACTGCATATTCGGCTGCGCACCGACGCCCCTGTCGCATTGACAGCAGCATTGTTGAAGCGGCCTCTCCTCTGTTAGGGTGATCAAACACTGTTCTGAACTCCCCCACAAACCCAGTGTATGCTGATAACAACCGTGAGTTTTGTTCCCAGAGCGCCGTAGCCCAGGCGCGTGCCTTACCCCGAAGCAAAGCAATAACATAAGCCACCTTGCTGGCGTCAGACGCGTACATCACGGGTCGTTGTGCAAAGACAAGCAAACACTGCATCAGAAAGTCCGCGCACGTCTCCACACAACCCCCGTACGGCTCAGGGGGACTTATGTATGCTTCAGGGGATGGTGGGGGGGTTTGTTGAACGACCAGTGGAATGTTAATACCCGGCACCGGGTCGGCAGGAGGAGGAGCCGCAGCAGCGCTCTGATTGCGCGCTTCCACCTGTGCGGTGAGAGCCTCCATCCTGCGATTAAGGATCAAAGCTGCCTGAATTTTACAAATGGTTTTCAACACAGAGGTGTTTTTCCTGTCGCGGCGCACACAGATTTGCGCGCACGTCTTTCATTACAAAATGTCCTTAAACAGTGGAATGTCCGCATAAAGTCCTCATGCCGGCCTCTTCTGAATCTTGTCTGTTCTCTCACGACGTCCTGGGTGAATTGAGCCTTAAATTAGGATGTTTTCAGGTCGAAACAGGCCGACGACGGCGCCTGGAAGCGCTGCACGACGTCCCGGTCCGTGGGAACTCCTTACACCAACAGAAACACCCCATAATCTCTCATCAGCCGTTAAACTTTTCACCGAAAACCAGCTTAATTTCTCGAATAGTGTCCACTCGGATATTCCTCACAGGTCCAGAAAAAATTTTTATAAAGCAACGCGCGCCATCTCAAGCAGCGTGTGAAACAAAGGAATTCAGCCGAGAGGGCGGAACCACATCTCACTCAAGGCCTGCCCACAGGGAAATGACGTCACCGACGCGTGAAAAAACTCACACATGCGCACGAGGGTTCAAGCATGATTGGTGTAATCGCACGTCATTCAAATCCATATAGTTAAAAAAAAATAAAAGGGTCGGTTTATTACCTAATAATACTCGGGGTGTAACAATTAACTAATACAAGTCAAAAATTTATTTTAAAGTAATAGATATGACGACAATGATGCCCAGACCTATAAATCAATTTGCGTAATACTACAGGTGCAACAATTAAGTAATACAAACTGAAAATCAATTTTAAAGTAATAGGTGCAACGACATCGATTCCAAGACCTATAAATTGATTTGCTTTTTACTGTGGGTGTAACAGTTAACTTACACAAATCGAAAATCGATTTTAAAGTAGCAGATATGACGACATTGATACCTGGACCTATAAATCGATTTGCTTAATACTATGAGTGTAACAGGTAACCAATACAAATCAAAAATTGATTTTAAACTAATAGATATGATTACATTGCTAACAGGACCTATAAATCGATTTGCTTAATACTCGGGGTGTACCAGTTAACCAATACAAATCAAAAATCTACATATTAATAGCCAAGTGGCCTCTGTGTGAAGTATGCGTCCATGCATGTTTATGGCTTCGGTCAAAAAAGAAACTGGGGAGAGGTGATATTTGCCGTTTGGTATGCTTATGCATTTTGGGTCAAGGATGAATGCTGCAAAAGCAGAATGTTGATAGGACTAATATTTTTGGAGAAGTTAGGGATATTACCTAACAACAGTGAACAGTGGAGTTTGTGCTTCAGTGTACCATGGGAGTTCAGGGTTTTGGGGTTTTAAATGTTGTTATTGTGGTTCATCTTAATTTAACAGGGTTGTTAGTGTTATTGATTTATTGTGTTTTTGTAGTTCAATTGATTTAGTCAGTTTAGTTAAGTGTCATGTTGCCGTTACCATGAGTTGAAAGTGTAGTGCATTTGATGTCTTCTACCACTGTCTCTGTATGTGGGTGTGTAAAAAATAAAAGCACCTGCTTGGGGCAGAATGCAGAAAAGACAAAAAGCTCTGATTCAGTATTTGTTCTTCCATGCAGCTTGTCACAATATATCAAAACCGAAGTGGCCTGTGTGTGTGCATATGCATGTACCTTTGAACATGGAGAAACTGGGGAGAGCTGACATTTTCCAGTTGGTATGCATACGTATTTTGGGTCAAGGATGAACACTGCCAAAACAGAACATTGATAGGACTAATATTTTTGGAGAAACTACAGATATTAGCTAACAAGATTGAACAACAAGACATTGATAATTACATTCTTGATTCACACACCATTCCAGCAGGAGGTGGTAAATCATCTATATATTAAAAGTGAAGTGGCGTCTGTGCATGTGTATGCGTGCCTGTGTGATTTTATTTAGTAAGTTCAATGTAAGTACATAATATAAATGTAAATACATTTAAAAATACAAGGATGAGACAAGAAAGTAAAAACACGTTGTGGTCCACTTAAAAATCAAATGACAAAATAGAGGTAATAATAAAATAAAATAAAAATAATAATAATAATAACAATAATAATAATAATGTGTATATAAGAACCTAAACAATGTATAAATACATTAAGGCAGTAAATTGTCATTAAAAATTATGTAATTAACAGGAAATAGAAGGGCTGAGTTTATCCTCTAAATACTGTTGAGGTCTAAAGTGTAAAGTTCTAAAAACATTATGACCTCACACGCCATTTCAACTCATCATAGAAACTTTAAATAATTTATTACCACCCTTGAAAAATGTCAGCTACCTATTTTAAACACTGCCCAATCTCGAGCCTGTGGGTCCCCACAGACAACGCGCTAGTCGACTTTAAAGTAATAGATATGATTACATTGAAAACCAGATCTATAAATTGATTTGCTTAATAACAGTTAACCAAGTTAACAGTAACAGTTAACCAATATAAATCAAAAATCGATTTTAAAGCAATAGAAAAGAAAAGGTTCACTGACCTTGACATTGCAGATGATTCTATGATCTTTGTGGACTCAGTGGATGTCCTGATTGCAGCACTTGAAAAGCTGAGTGAGGAGGAGAAATGTCTGGGTTTGATATTGTCCTGGATTTGGTGCAAAAAACAAACAAACAAACAAAAAAGAGATCAAATCTTGGCTTCAGTCTCTCATGTGTCCTCTGGCAAACTGTAGCTGACATCTGGTATTGTATTTTCAATAAAATGATGCAGTGAACAAAAGTTGCACTGTGAAGATACTCCAGTCACATCCACAGAAACCTATAACTCTTTGAAAGTTGTCAATGAGTATCGTGATAGTTTCCCTCAGTAGTCTACTTCTTGTATGGTGTCTCAGTTTTCAAGAACTGCCAACTCCACAGAATTACTGTGCAGTACGACACTGTCTGGATTTCTTTATGGGTGATATACAGACAGGTCCATAAGTATTTGAACATCCGAATCAAGATGCGGTTGTACTTTAACTTATCTGTTTTAATCTGGTTTTTATGTTTTATTATGTTGTTTTAATTGTAAATCATATTATGGGGATGTGCAATATGCTGATGAATGTTCCATAGGCATGCAAGCAGTGTACTGTTTTGTTGTTGTATTTATTGATTTTTGAGACAGAAATGTTTCCAAAGCACTTAAAGTCCAAGACAAATTTCCCTTTGGGGACAATAAAGTATATCGTATTGTATCGTATCTGCTTCATACTGCAGTACCCAGGATAAGCATTGGCACCAATCGGGACAAATGCAGGAATAAAGGTCACCCATATTTAAGCATTCCATTATTTTAAGCATAATAATTTTAATAAATAAATAGATTTGTTTTTACTGTGAGTTTAAAAGGCTTAATTTTCGAATTAATAGCTCATACTGGTTTAGGAAAAAAACAGTTTGTCCTTAATGTTTCCTCTGCATATATGCAAATATTTGATTATGAATTTCAAATGAAAGTGTCAGATATTAAATACATCTTCAGTGAAAATCACATCATTAGAAAAAGAAAATTCCCATATTAATGTGACATCTGTAAGAAATTAGTTATGCCTTTGATTATGCCCACAAACTTTAAACGAATTCTCCTCCTTTTGCATTCACCCAACATATAATCAAATATTCATGCACCAAGACCTTGACATTATAATTTATATGTAGAAATCCAACTTGCATTTAATGTAGGATAACCTTGATTATTATTGTATATCTGAGCTGTTGTTGCTGATGAAATAATAGTCATGAACCCACTATTATATCCACGGACACCTTCGAGAACATCACTTTTCAAGGCTCTTCTAAAACACGGTGCATCAATCAATGTCGTCTCAAGTCAGATTGCTATTCTGCTTGTGGTTTGGCACCTCATGAAGAGAACATAACCAAGAGAAGTCATTACTGTTTAAGGTTTTAAGTGGAATCCTGATGTGTGTTTTTCTTCCTGTATATTATGTGCTGCACAAGGTCAACACCTACACATGGACAGAGAAGGAATTAAATAAATAATTTCAAGAAACAGTTAGCAATGCATCAATAGTCTGATCGATAGCAATGTCGGTAATTATCGCTTTTGGGATACGGGAGATGGTCTTTCCTTATTGATGCCCTCTAATTCATGGGTATAACCTCAGGGCCTGCAGAATAAATCAAAACACATCAAGGTAAAGCGCATACCCAATTCTACAAGTGGAAATTCACAACACAAGTGGAAAAAAGATATTGTTCTAAAACCTAAAATATTAAAACAGCTATTTTCAGAAAAGCATGACAACCCTTCTCTCCAACAATGACTAATTCTTCATGTAAACATGAGTTATTTATTAAAGCTTGTGAAAATTTGAATACATTTTTCAAATTCAGAAATAATCTGGAAAAATGGGGTTGCTTTATGTAGGTACATTGGTGGGCACAGCTAGCCTAAATGTTAGCATCAATAACTGCTAATTCATTAACTGGAAAGTTAATTTTGGTAACAATAAACCGATAAACTGCTAAAGGCCCTGTCACACCTTGACGATTTAGCCTGCAAGTCAAGGTGTGACAAGGCCTTAAAATATTTGGCTGAAGCTGCAGCTAACTTTTAGAATATAAATTTAGCTTTGACTTTTGGCATGAAGGAAAAATAGGTTTGTGTATCTACAGTGATGAGCACAACTAACCAAAAGTTAGCTTTAATAACCGCCAAACCACTAACTGATGACACTAAACCATTAAACCCCGAAAACATTTGGCTGAAGCTACCGCTAACTGCTAACCTTTATGATATGAATTAAGCTTTAATTTGGTTTTTCAGTTCTAAAACCCTGAACAACAGACTTGAAGAGATGAAATTTCAGTTTGTCAAAGCATAAACATGGATGCTCATCACCCCTTCAATTTCCAACTTCACACTCGTCACGCTGTCGGGTACTCGCTTAACCTCCAACACACTCTTCCTTTAAAATGACCCCAACACCATTTCTCTTGCTATCCACACCATAATACAACAACTTGAACCCACCAACATGCTCCTATGCTCCTGCTCTTACTTCCCTTCCACTTGGTCTCTTGCACAGATAATATGTCTACATCATATCAGCCAGCTCTCTGCATTTACCAGTCATACTGCCAACATTCAAAGACCTAACTCCCACGTCCACCCTTTTAGTTTTTCTCTTCTCCAACTGCCTGTGGACATGTTCTCCTCCTCCTCTTCTTCTGTAATTCATAAATGGAAGAAGTTCGGATCCAACAGGACTCTTCCTAGAGCTGACTGCTTGTCTACACTGAACGATCAGGAAGAAGGGCCTTAGTCAGGGAGGTGACCAAGAACTCGATGGTCACTCTGTCAGAGCTCTAGCATTTCTCTATGGAGAGAGAAGAACCTTCCAGAAGGACAACAATCTCTGCAGCAATCCACCAATCAGGCCTGTATGGAAGAGTGGCCAGACAGAAGCCACTCCTCAGTAAAACGTGCATGGCAGCCCACCTCAAGTTTGCCAAAAGGCACCTGAAGGACTCTTAGACCATGAGAAACAAAACTCTCTGGTCTGATGAGACAAAGACTGAACTCTTTGGCGTGAATACCAGGCATCATGTTTGGAGGAAACCAGGCACCATCCCTACAGTGAAGCATGGTGGTGGCAGCATCATGCTGTGGGGATGTTTTTCAGCAGCAGGAACTGGAAGACTAGTCAGGAATGAAGGAAAGATGAATGCAGCAATGTACAGAGACATCCTCCATGAAAACCTGCTCCAGAGTGCTCTTGACCTCAGACTGTGACAATTGCTCATCTTTCAGCAGGACAATGACTCAAATCACACAGCCAAAATATCAAAGGAGTGGCTTCAGGACAACTCTGTGAATGTCCTTGAGTGGTCCAGCCAGAGACCAGATCTGAATCCAGTTGGCATCACTGCAGAGATCTGAAAATGGCTGTGCAATGACACTCCCCATCCAACCAGATGGAGCTTGAGAGGTGCTGCAAAGAGGAATGGGTAAAACTGCCCAAAGATAGGTGCACCAAGCTTGTGGCACCATATTCAAAAAGACTTGAGGCTGTAATTGCTGCCAAAGGTGCATCAACAAAGTATTGAGCAAAGGGTGTGAATACTTATGTACGTGTGATTTCTTAGTTTTTAGTTTTAATAAATTTGTACAAATTTAAAAAAAAAAATCATGCTGTTATTACGGGGTGTTGTGAGTAGAATTTTCAGAGAAAAAAAAAGAATCTGTTCCATTTTTGAATAAGGCTGTAACATAACAAAATGTGGAAAAAGGGAAGCGCTATGGTTACTTTCCAGATGCACCATATAACGACAATTAGGAGTTTTCAAAGTCCTCAAACTCTTCATTCAATCACCTTTCTTGTTTTCCTCTCACTTCAGTCTACATTTCCTTTACTTTTCTGCCTCCTTACAGTACTATCTCTCTACTTACATTCACTCACTGTGCAATAACTGAACATCAACTCTCCCCAGAGAGGCTTTGCTACTATTTATTATCAGTTAAACTCGAAAGGATTCGGCTCAGGTTTTCAGCTGCAGGCCTAATTGTAGTCTTGTCCTTACTTACCTCAAAGCTTTCCCAAGAAGCAGACACACAGGAGAGCCTGTGCATCATCTGAGCCCGGGCCCCTCAGGCCCTTCTGTATCAATAATGCAGACATGACCACACTGATTGGAGGAGACAACCAGTGTTCAGAAGCAGCAAACCCGACAGAATATCTGTGCACACGTTAGCGGCACTCTGCTGCTGATTTAGATGTACAACCCCTGGAATAGGTCAGGAATCATTCGGCTTTGTACAACAGCTCTCCATCATGGACATGATGTTACATGTTTCCAGGTACCACCACACCCAGGTGAGAGAACATGCAGGAAACACCCAGTGTTGATAGCTGGCCCATTGATTTTTGAAGGCCTCACTTGTTCTTCTCACTTTCTTTGATTATTAATTCACAGAAGCAAAAGAGAACTGCCCGGTGCTTTTAAATCTGAACTGTTCACACATGAACAAAGACACACTGGAATGATGCAGCTATGTATCTATGCTGGATGTGTAGAATTCAAACTATAAAGTTAATGGTGGGAACGTCAATACAACAGCAGGAATCAAAGAAATGAGTGGAGATTTTTTTTTTTCTGTATGCTGACTGATTATATCAAGAGGAAGAAATTCTAGTTCTGATCCAGATCTGCCTGATTTGTTTGTTTTAACTTTTTATTGCAATATGGCATTTTTAAAGAAACATCCTTATGGTGTAACAAATACATCCTGCTAACAGGACTTTTTATGGTTTAACCTGCACGGAAAAAAACCCCACAATACCTAAAGAAATTTCTTTACTTCTTAACAACCAAATTAATTAATTTTGTCTGAATTAAAATAAGAAATTAACTTAAGTATTTCATTCCATATGTACACTTATATTTGCAAGTGGAAGAGTTTAAGTATCTCGGGGTCTTGATCATGAGTGGGGGTGACTTGGAGCATAAGATCGTAGCATCTGACGTTGACGAAAGAGCTGAGCTGAGGTGAGACTCTCAATTTCGCAGTCGATTTACGCAGCTGTCCGTGAACTTTGGGTAACAACCAAAATAATGAGGTTGCAGATACAAGTGACTCCATCAAGTATCTGGGCTTACAATCCTGGAACAGGGTGAGAAGCTTGAGTATCTGGGAGGGACTCAGAGCACAGCTTGTGGCATTTACCCTCGAAAGTAGCCAGTTGAGGTGGTTAGGGTATCTGGTGAGGATCCCCACTGGTCCTCTCCCGAGGGAGGTCTTCCAGGCATGTCCAACTGGGAGGAGGCTCCAGGGAAGACTCGGGACATGCTGGACAGATGATATTTCCCAGCTCTCCTGGGAATACCTCACGATCCCCCAGGAAGAGTTAGAGGACTTGGCTGAGGAGAGGAAAGTGTGGATTGAGCTGCTTGGTCTACTGCCACCTCTATCCGGACCCGGGTAAGCAGCAGAAAACAAATAAATGAATGAGTTGTTTTAAGAAATTATTTTATTGTACAAGCTGGTCAAAAGTCAAGAACATTTTTCTTCAAACAATAAAATGACAAATGCTCATTTGGTTCAACAATGTTTCCTATGAACATTTTGTTACTATTGCATGTAGTTAATAATATTTAATAAATATCAAATCCATTTAAAGCTACAGTGTGTAAGATTCAACAAGGTGCCTCGACAGGACCAGTGACTCTAGTAAGAACAAAGGAGGAGGAATATGTATGTACAAACTGGTGGAACAACACAGTGACGGTAGCCAGCCACTCTTCCCCAGACCTGGAATATTTGACTGTTAAATGCTGACCATTTTACCTTTCTCTGGAGTTTACTGGAGTTTTGCTAAGGGCCCCTTCACACATAACATGAAAGACGCAAAAACTGGAAGAAAATTCACAAACCAAACACAAAATGGGTAACCACGAAACATTCCACCTGCTGTCGTGAGGGACACGCGGTCGCACAGGAGTGCACGGTCACACAGACGTACATACATACCACCGACGGTTTCCTGAATGCTGATGCGTGCACGAACACAGTGCGAGCAGGTGGAGCGTGTGAACCACATCGTGCAGCTGCTGTGGAAAAAAATAAAACCTGCTGGAAAGTGTGTTACCACATCGTGCGCTGCTATGGAAAAACAAAAAATAAAAAAATACATGCCACCCACTGGATTCAAACCTGCAATTTACAAAAGCTCTGATTAACAGACAGAAAATTCACCACTGCACTACCATCACTGTCTTATAACAGGAGCATAAAATGCCTAAAATCAACAAGTAGATAAACATATTTTAAATAAAATAGAAGGAAATTAGACAATGTAGATGAAGAAGATGTCTTTAATTACAGCGAAAAAGCACCGTAATAACTGACAAAACGCAGAGGTGTCCCGTGGGGTGATTTCCTGCATAGCACGATATTCACCAACATTGTGGTGAGCTGGTGCAGTGGTCAGCTGAAGCAATATGTGTTTTAATTTATTTCCACGCGAGGACAGCATGCCGGCATCCGCGCTAGTTATGTAACTTAATGTCCTACAAGCCAGTACAACTGTTCCTGAGCTATGACTTCAGAGCACAGATATCTGACCAGATGCACACTGCAGGAAGACATGCCTACCTCTGTCAGCAGAACTCGCAGCTCACAGAACAAAAAGGCTCACTCTCTGTTGCTTTGTTGTGTGATTTTAATTTAATGTATGTATTATTTTGCATTTGTCCTGTATCTGTCTGATGTCTGTGTTTTTAATTTGACAACTTGCGTGCACGGTGACGTCCAGCTGACAGTCTGCGGTCAGCTGACAGGCGCTGTATGTCCACAGCAAAGCATATGAGCAAAGCGACTGGACTCCGGGACCTTCAGCCACAGCTGACGACGTTGGATTCATTGTGTGTGTCTGTGCTGGTGGTGAGGTGACGACACACTCCACAAGCCACTTTTGTTGGGGGGAGGGGGGGCAATGACGACACACTCCACACGCCATTTATGTGTGTGTGTGCAGGGGGGGTTAGCACAGTTACACCCATGTGTGTTGCTAGGTGACGCTACACTCGTGTTGCACTTTGACAATTTTCACAGAGAGGACGAATGTGATCGCCTGCTGTCTACTATCGTACCAGGAGCGCGAATAGCCCCGCCTTTTCTAAATGTGCAGCAAGCGGTGTTAGATGTTCATGTGCAACACCTGGAATTTGGTTGACACCTGCCGAGAGGGGGATCAAATGAGCATGCGCAGGGCATTCGCTGTCTTTCGGCCTCTTGTGTGTGTGAATGATTGTAGCGACAGGTGCACAGGGCGTTTCAAGCGGCTCTGGATTTTCATGAATGGCATGCAATTTGTCCTTCGTGCGCTAGTCGGCTTCAATCGTGTTATGTGTGAAGGGGCCCAAACCGTTCTTTCCATTCCACCAGACTTTTACATAGCAATATCAGCCTACACCTGAACCTACATCCAGATGCAGTGCACATTATCGCGGGCAATTTTAATCATGTGGAATTAAAATCAGTACCCCCCAAACTTCATCAACATGTCAAATGTGTTACAAGAGGAGCAAATACACTGGACAAGGTTTGTACCAATCAAGCAAGGCTACAGGGCCAGATCTGCACCACATATAGGCAAGTCAGACCACATCTCTCTGCAACTCATCCCTGCATATACCCCCCTCCAGAAATCCACCCCCATCACCATGAAGATGGTCAAAATGTGGCTAAACGGTGCTTCTCAGTGGCTGCAATACTATTTCAACATTACTGACTGGGACATCTTTGAGTATGAGGACTTGGATGTGTTTACAGACACTGTGCTGTGGTACATTAAGAACTGTGCAGATACAGCCACAGTGGGGAAACACATCTGGGTCGACCCCAATCACAAAGGTGAAGCATTTGCCGAAGGAGAGAAACTCCGCCTTCAAAACTGGTGATAGGGTTCTCTACATCACAGCCCGCGCCAACCTGAAGAGAGGCATGAGGAAGGCCATGGAGGAATTCAGGATGAGAACTGATGACCACCTGGACCATGACTACAGCAGGCAGTCATGGAAGACAGTCCAGCACCTCACCAACTATAAATCCAGCATCAGAGCTGCTGAAGGTGACGCCGCATTGGCAGAAGAGTTGAATCTCTTCTTTGCTCAATTCGAGAGTGTATCACCAGGAGCCGCCCCGTCGCCGCCAGTGGCCAGGAGTAACTTCACAGTGAAGGAGCTCAAGGTGAGGTGCACGCTGAAGGTGATAGAATGTATTGAAAACTGGTTAGAAGTCGCATCATGACATTCCTAACCCCCACTTCAGACCCATACCAATTTGCTTACAAGGCGAGCAGGTCAACAGAGGTTGCTGTGACCGCTGCCCTCCACACTGCGCTGACTATCCTGGAACAAAAGGGTAACTACACCCGTCTTCTCTTCGTAGATTTTAGTTCAGCATTTAACACCATCCTCCCCCACTGCCTCGAGAGGAAACGGCTGAACCTTGGACTACCTCATTCTGCTTGTCTTTGGATTAAAGACTTTCTGTCAGATCACTCACAGAAAGTCAGGATTGGTCCCCATGTATCAACAGCTCTCACACTCAGCAAGGCTCATTTCAAGGCTGTGTGCTGAACCCGTTGCTCTTGACCACTGATACCACTGACTGTACCCCTATCCACACCAGCAACACCTTCACTAAGTATGTGGATGATACAATGTTAGTTTGTATCACTGGATGAGGAGATGAGTCCACCTACCAGGATGAGGTGAAACAGCCAACAGTGTGGTGTAGAGAAAGTAACCTGCTCCTGAACACATCCAGAACCAAGGCACTAATTATAGACTTCAGAAGAAATAAATGACATTCAGCCCATTCTCATTGGTAGGACCTGTGTGGAAAGGGTCAGGGGCTTCAGTTTCCTGTGAGTCCACATAAAGGAGAAACTGACCTGGAACAGAAACACCACACACTTTGTAAAGAAGGCACAGCAAAGACTCCACTTTCTGAGAATCCTCAGGAAAAATAACACAAACCAGAGATTGCTTGTGTATTTTTACTGCTCTACCATGGAGAGCATCCTCCCATACTGCCTCTGTACGTGGTTTGACAGGTGCATAGTGGCAAACAGGAAAGAGCACCAGAGGGTCATCAAAATGGCAGAGAAGATCATTGGGTGCCTTCTTCCCACACTGGGGGATCTTCATGGGTCTTACTGTCTCAGGAGAGCCAACACCATCCTAAAAGACTCATCCCACCCTGGCCACCCTGTGTTTGAGCTACTCCCATCAGACAGATGGTACAGGGCCTTTAAAGCAAGTACAAATACACTGAAAAATCATTTCTACCAGCTGCTTTTACAGCTTTGAATGCCACTGGAACCAAATAGCCATGTCACATGTCACACTGAAAAAAGTGCAATATCTATTAATGTGCAGTACCCACTGCCGCTGTGAAATATCCACGGTTTTTGTACTTACGAGGGCTGTCCATAAAGTATAGGTCCTTTTTATTTTTTTCAAAAACTATATGGATTTCATTCATATGTTTTTACGTCAGACATGCTTGAACCCTCGTGCGCATGCGTGAGTTTGATCCAGGACGTCGTGAGAGAACAGAGAAGTTTCAGAAGAAGTCGGTTTCAGCATTTTATCCGGATATTCCACTGTTAAAGGAGATTGTTTTAATGAAAGACGTGTGGGCGGATTGCAGCATCGGCTCGCAGCCGCCGCGACGCTCCGCCACAGGAAAAACACCTCCGTTGGAAGCCTTAAGGACAAGTTGGAACATGTCCAGCTGTTAAACAATTTCTCATATACTCACTCCACTGAAAGCCATTAAAAGCCGCCTGGATTTTACAAATGGTTATCAACACGGAGATGTTTTTCCTGTGCCGCCGCACCGCGCCGGCTGCGTCCCGACACGCGGACCCGTCCGCACGTCTTTCATTAAAAAATCTCCTTTAACAGTGGAATATCCGGATAAAATGCTGAAACCGACTTCTTCTGAAACTTCTCTGTTCTCTCACGACGTCCTGGATCAATAGAGCCTGAAATGTGGAGGTTTTCAGCTTGAAACAGGCTGACGACGGCGCCTGGGAGTGCTGCACGACATCTCGCTCCGTGGGAAGTCCTTAAAGCGACAGTATCACCTCAAAATCTCTCATCAGCCGTTAAAATTTTCACCGAAAACCAGCTTAATTTTTCGAACCATGTCCACTTCGATGTGTCTCACAGGTTTAGAAAAAATTTTGATCAAACAAAGCGCCAGTCTCTCAGCAACTTCTCAGACAAAGGAATTCCGATGAGGGGCTGGACGACTCCTCCCACAAGGAGTGCTCACAGGCGAATGACGTCACCGACAGGCGTGGAAAAACTCACGCATGCGCACGAGGGTTCAAGCATGTCTGACGTAAAAACATATGAATGAAATCCATATAGTTTTTGAAAAAAATAAAAAGGACCTATACTTTATGGACAGCCCTCGTACTTTTGTCATTTTTATATATATGTTTTGCTACTACATACCTATTATTTTTTTAACTTATGCTTTGTAGATGCCTTTTTGTTTTGTTAAATTTTATGTATTTTTTTCCCTAGATCTTGTAAGTCTGCATGTTTGTAGGTTTATACGAGGTCTGTTAGAAAAGTATCGGACCTTTTTATTTTTTGCAAAAACCTGATGGATTTGAATCACGTGTGCTTGCATCAGCCAACCTTGAACCTTCGTGCGCATGCGTGAATTTTTTCACGCCTGTCGATTGCAAGGAAAAAGACTTAACGACTGGAGCAGCGCCGCATTAAATTTTGCCAGAAACTGGGTGACAGCCAGGTGGCAACCATTCGGTTGATTCAGACGGCTTTCTGTGATGATGCTATGGGCATCACACAGATTAAGGAGCGGTACAACCGGTTTTAAGACGTCCGCACAACGGTGGAGAGCGAGCCACGCTCCGGTCGGCCATCAACATGCTAAAATGACCAGATCATTTCCAAAGTGAATGCTGTGGTGATGCGGGACCATTGTGTGACTATCCGAGAAATTGCGAAAGAGGTGGACATCAGCACTTTTTCGGCACATTCCATTGTGACAGAAGATTTGGCCATGAAAAGAGTGGCTGTGAAATTCATGCAGAAGCTGCTGACGGCGGAGCAAAAGCACCTTCGTGTTGAAGTCTCACAGGACATGCTGTGACATGCCCACCTCTTCCACAATTTCTCGGATAGTCACACGACTGAAAAGTCACTGAAAGCCATATGAATCATCCGAATGGTTTCCACCTGGCTGTTGCCCAGTTTCTGGCAAAATTTGATGCGGTGCTGCTCCAGTTGTTCCATCTTTTTCCTTGCAATGAAAATCCGCCGAGCGCACAACACATGTCCTCACACAAAGGCTACTTACCAGCAAATGACGCAATCGACAGGCGTGAAAAAATTCACGCATGCGCACAATGGTTCAAGGTTGACTGATGCAAGCACAGGTGATTCAAATCCATCAGGCTTTTGCAAAAAATTAAAAGGTCCGATACTTTTCTAACAGACCTCGTATTTGCACTGAAAAGGCTTGCACCGTACTTGTTACGACAATAAATAATCTGGATTTAGTGTCATCTAGTGGTGAGGTTGCAGATTGCATTAGGACAGCACTGCTTACTATTTTGTTTTTCTTCATGTTTTTGCTTATTTGGTGACACAATCATGCTTTCCTGCCTTCTGTTGTGATAAGCAACATGTATTGTGCTCAATTTCTCAAAAATAATGGTTTGCAAACCTGTTAGCCTACATTAGGAGTCAGTACCTAGTGTGTGTAACAGAGCAGCCACTTATTCTTCTCCTCCAGGAGGGGGCCCGCTCCCAGGTAGATATGAAGGGCTCATTATAAACTCATAAAAACATACTGATTCATTGTTACACTTATGAACAGATGGTTATGAAAGCTACATTCCATTTCTGCTAAGAAATGCCCCTAAATCCATGGATGTGTTTTATCTTCCAAAGAAAAAAAAATTTAAAAAAACTGCAAAGCAGCAATTTAGTGAACGTCAACATGGCTACTTCCTCAACAGTTTCAATTTTGTTGATTCTATAAGTCCAGTATGATGATGAAATCAACGTGTATAAGTACTGTGGGCTGGGTCACGGCCGAAGGGCGAGACATGTTGTGAAACTGCAGAGTTAGCCAGCTGAGCTCAGAGGAATTATTATTATTATTTTACAACCCCAAATCAGAAAAAGTTGGTACAATATGTAAAAACAAACAAAATAGCAGTAATACTTACATTTACTTTGATTTCTGTTTCATTGCAGACAGTCCAAACGCAAGATATTTCATGTTTTGTGTGGTCAACTTCATTTAATTTATTAATATACATCCACAAAAAGTTGGAATGGGATCAATTTTTTCCTAAATATAAAGATGAACTCATCATTTTTGCAGCCAGTTTTCTTAAGACAAGTCAGGGAATGGATGACATGTCATGAACATTTCCAAGTGACTGAATATGTCTTCAACTTCATTTTTTAACAATTATTAAGAAATATGAACAGTATGGCACTGTAAGATACATCTGTATCAAGTAGGCAGTTCTCATGTCATCATGCTGGAAGGAGATTAGCGAGGAAAGCCACCAAGACACCAATGGTTCAACAAATTCTAGGCTTCTGTGGATGTGATTAGAGAAACAGCTGGTGCAACATTTGCCTGT
Source organism: Thalassophryne amazonica (assembly GCF_902500255.1). Classification (NCBI taxonomy): domain Eukaryota; kingdom Metazoa; phylum Chordata; class Actinopteri; order Batrachoidiformes; family Batrachoididae; genus Thalassophryne; species Thalassophryne amazonica. Next base: position 21,320,620 of record NC_047117.1, on the reverse strand, counting down.
TGCATCCACATTCACAGCTTCACATTGGAGTGAGTTACAGAAGGATCGTTAAACAGGAAATCAGATCAAATCTAGGCTCAGGTTTCCATGTGCTTTCTGGCAAACTGCAGCTGAAATTTCATGTGTTCTTTTAAAGAAACTCCTACTCTGTACCATTTCATCATGAGACTGTATAACTGGTGATGCAACAGACAAAAGTTGCAGTATGCCCAGTTTTTCCAACGGCAAACACAGAAGACTGTAATTCTGTCATGGTTGTCTTGGTGGCTTCTCTCACTCGTCTTCTTCCAGCATGGTCACTCAATTTTTGAAAACTGCCTGCTTGACACAGATATACTGTACAGTACAATACTGTTTGTACTTCTTAATGACTGATGTAAATGAAGTCCAAGACATATTGAGTGGCTTGGAAATGTTTATGTATCCATTACCTGACTTGCCTCAAGAAAACTGGCTGTAAAAGTGATAATGAAATCCTTCTAATAAGAATAAACTGCCCATGTCTTTTTTTTTTTAATGTGGTGCCTTAAATTCAGGAATTGATGTATATTAACAAATGAAATGAAGTTGACCACACAAAACATGAAATATCTTGGGTTCATACCGTCTATAGAGAAATGGAAGTCAGAGGAAATCATTGTAAGGATCATTGCATTTATTATTAAATCCTCCAAACCGTGACTATCCAGGGTTGGGACCAGGAAGCAGAGTTGTAGTCTTACACACCTCTCTGCAGCTTCTCTCCCCCTGCCATCCCCTCATTACCCCATCCCCGTAGAGACGGTGCCTGCTCCCAGACTACCAATAACCAGCAAAAATCTATTTAAGCATAAAAATTCAAAAAGAAAAAATAATATAGCACCTTCAACTGCACCACAGACTAAAACAGTTAAATGTGGTCTATTAAACATTAGGTCTCTCTCTTCTAAGTCCCTGTTGGTAAATGATATAATAATTGATCAACATATTGATTTATTCTGCCTTACAGAAACCTGGTTACAGCAGGATGAATATGTTAGTTTAAATGAGTCAACACCCCCGAGTCACACTAACTGTCAGAATGCTCGTAGCACGGGCCGGGGCGGAGGATTAGCAGCAATCTTCCATTCCAGCTTATTAATTAATCAAAAACCCAGACAGAGCTTTAATTCATTTGAAAGCTTGACTCTTAGTCTTGTCCATCCAAATTGGAAGTCCCAAAAACCAGTTCTATTTGTTATTATCTATCGTCCACCTGGTCGTTACTGTGAGTTTCTCTGTGAATTTTCAGACCTTTTGTCTGACTTAGTGCTTAGCTCAGATAAGATAATTATAGTGGGCGATTTTAACATCCACACAGATGCTGAGAATGACAGCCTTAACACTGCATTTAATCTATTATTAGACTCTATTGGCTTTGCTCAAAAAGTAAATGAGTCCACCCACCACTTTACTCATATCTTAGATCTTGTTCTGACTTATGGTATGGAAATAGAAGACTTAACAGTATTCCCTGAAAACTCCCTTCTGTCTGATCATTTCTTAATAACATTTACATTTACTCTGATGGACTACCCAGCAGTGGGGAATAAGTTTCATTACACTAGAAGTCTTTCAGAAAGCACTGTAACTAGGTTTAAGGATATGATTCCTTCTTTATGTTCTCTAATGCCATATACCAACACAGTGCAGAGTAGCTACCTAAACTCTGTAAGTGAGATAGAGTATCTCGTCAATAGTTTTACATCCTCATTGAAGACAACTTTGGATGCTGTAGCTCCTCTAAAAAAGAGAGCTTTATTGAGTTATTTTCATTAGTTACTTCATCCAAACCATCAACATGTTTATTAGACCCCATTCCTACCAGGCTGCTCAAGGAAGCCCTACCATTATTTAATGCTTCGATCTTAAATATGATCAATCTATCTTTGTTAGTTGGCTATGTACCACAGGCTTTTAAGGTGGCAGTAATTAAACCATTACTTAAAAAGCCATCACTTGACCCAGCTATCTTAGCTAATTATAGGCCAATCTCCAACCTTCCTTTTCTCTCAAAAATTCTTGAAAGGGTAGTTGTAAAACAGCTAACTGATCATCTGCAGAGGAATGGTCTATTTGAAGACTTTCAGTCAGGTTTTAGAATTCATCATAGTACAGAAACAGCATTAGTGAAGGTTACAAATGATCTTCTTATGGCCTCGGACAGTGGACTCATCTCTGTGCTTGTTCTGTTAGACCTCAGTGCTGCTTTTGATACTGTTGACCATAAAATTTTATTACAGAGATTAGAGCATGCCATAGGTATTAAAGGCACTGCGCTGCGGTGGTTTGAATCATATTTGTCTAATAGATTACAATTTGTTCATGTAAATGGGGAATCTTCTTCACAGACTAAAGTTAATTATGGAGTTCCACAAGGTTCTGTGCTAGGACCAATTTTATTCACTTTATACATGCTTCCCTTAGGCAGTATTATTAGACGGTATTGCTTAAATTTTCATTGTTACGCAGATGATACCCAGCTTTATCTATCCATGAAGCCAGAGGACACACACCAATTAGCTAAACTGCAGGATTGTCTTACAGACATAAAGACATGGATGACCTCTAATTTCCTGCTTTTAAACTCAGATAAAACTGAAGTTATTGTACTTGGCCCCACAAATCTTAGAAACATGGTGTCTAACCAGATCCTTACTCTGGATGGCATTACCCTGACCTCTAGTAATACTGTGAGAAATCTGTAGGACTGCTTTTTTGCATTTACGCAATATCTCTAAAATCAGAAAGGTCTTGTCTCAGAGTGATGCTGAAAAACTAATTCATGCATTTATTTCCTCTAGGCTGGACTATTGTAATTCATTATTATCAGGTTGTCCTAAAAGTTCCCTAAAAAGCCTTCAGTTAATTCAAAATGCTGCAGCTAGAGTACTGACGGGGACTAGAAGGAGAGAGCATATCTCACCCATATTGGCCTCTCTTCATTGGCTTCCTGTTAATTCTAGAATAGAATTTAAAATTCTTCTTCTTACTTATAAGGTTTTGAATAATCAGGTCCCATCTTATCTTAGGGACCTCGTAGTACCATATCACCCCAATAGAGCGCTTCGCTCTCAGACTGCAGGCTTACTTGTAGTTCCTAGGGTTTGTAAGAGTAGAATGGGAGGCAGAGCCTTCAGCTTTCAGGCTCCTCTCCTGTGGAACCAGCTCCCAATTCAGATCAGGGAGACAGACACCCTCTCTACTTTTAAGATTAGGCTTAAAACTTTCCTTTTTGCTAAAGCTTATAGTTAGGGCTGGATCAGGTGACCCTGAACCATCCCTTAGTTATGCTGCTATAGACGTAGACTGCTGGGGGGTTCCCATGATGCACTGTTTCTTTCTCTTTTTGCTCTGTATGCACCACTCTGCATTTAATCATTAGTGATCGATCTCTGCTCCCCTCCACAGCATGTCTTTTTCCTGGTTCTCTCCCTCAGCCCCAACCAGTCCCAGCAGAAGACTGCCCCTCCCTGAGCCTGGTTCTGCTGGAGGTTTCTTCCTGTTAAAAGGGAGTTTTTCCTTCCCACTGTAGCCAAGTGCTTGCTCACAGGGGGTCGTTTTGACCGTTGGGGTTTTACATAATTATTGTATGGCCTTGCCTTACAATATAAAGCGCCTTGGGGCAACTGTTTGTTGTGATTTGGCGCTATATAAAAAAAATTGATTGATTGATTGATTATTATTATTATTATTATTACTTCATTTTCCATATAGTCCAAACTTTTTCTAATCTGGGGTTGTACTTTTGTTTTTGCCCTTTTTTAAATTTGCGCATGCATTTCTAGATCAAGGGAATATGCCATAATATTTTATAATTAAGCATTTGTTTAATGGTGTACTGTGAGTTCTTTTTCTGCTGATGAAAAATTCAAGTTTCTCTTCTTTTTGTGCTCGTGTCCACTTTTGTCATTCCCAATCCAAACCGCTAGAGGGAGCAAACACAAAGCTAACCAGTCTCACCACATTCAGAAGAATTGTTCACCTATTGTTAAGGAAAAAAACCTTTTATCACTTGTGCTCCTTCGAAACAAACTGCTCGCTGACTTTGAAAACTTTTGGATGAACGTCCCACAAATGACAGAGGGCAACATGTTCTCTCCAAAGTCTCCTGAGGGTGATGTCATAAAGTGAAGGCTTCTCAGTGCTGCACCCTTGTTTTTTGTTTGTTTGTTTGTTTTTGTCAGTTTTGTTGTTTGTGTTTGTTTAGCCACTGCTGCAACTCTGCTGATTAGCAGAGATGGAATCATAAAAGAGCCCTTAGAAGTGCCTCTTGCGAGAGACGCACCCGTTTGCTGGCGCTGAATCCCGTTATGCATTTTTCACGTTAGGCTGCGTGATTAGATATTTTGATGAATATTAACAATTAAGTCTTTCAAATGTCTGATTTTATCTAACGGCAGTTAAAGACCGTCACCGTCAGTGAATTCATTCCAGAGACATTCCTCGCTGAAACATCTAAGATTTACCCAGAAGGCCATGCTCAGCTTGCTCCATCATGGCTGCTCTGAGCTCCACGTCTGGATCCCTCAACCTTTCAATCTGCGTTTTCCCTCTATGACTTTTTCTTTCCTTTTTTGCTTGTTTGATATATTTCTTTCCACCCCACCACCATATTCAAAGACTTATACAATATACATGCTCCATCTGGTCAAACTTGGTGAACTTAAATATACCTGTCAAGTGCAACTTTAAAGTTTCCTTCGCAACCTCTACTGGGTTTCACCCAATCCACCAAGGCTTTAATTAAAAAGAAGCCCCAGTTCCAGGATGTGAGTCTAAATGAGGGAGTTTGCGCTGGCAGACGAGAAGCTGGGGTCTTGCAGTGGGACCCGGCTTGTGGCTTTCATCACTTCCACTCCACGGCTCTGAAGTTCCGGAGAGGCATCTGTCTGACTTGAATTGAAAAGATGGAGCGATGCACAGTGAGAAATAAAAATCAGACAGAGGAGAATCTGAAGAAGGAAGACAGGAAGTCTTGGCGGCGGAGGGGGGGGGGGGGGTCATGTGGAGGCTGATAGCAACCTTTTGTTTTCATTGTGTGCAAAGAAAGTGAAATGTTGAAGGTAGACTTTTAGATTGGCAGTAATACAAGACTCGCACACAAGTTTAAGGGGTTGTTTCAAACTTTACATTCACTTGTGATCTATTGAACGTTTTATTGAATGCATTCAGTGGGGTTTTTTTTTTGTTGTTGTTTTGTTTTAAGTTTGTTGTTTTTTAATTTCAAACAATGCAGGGAGTATTCCTACTTTTTAAACATTTTCATATTTGAAATTATGCAAAACTGAAATGAAATATGCATAAAAGTCATTAGATTGAGAGTCTATGCTCACATATTTCTGCAAATGCATCAATAATAGTAGCTACTGACATCTGTAATTTAGGATACAGACTATGATGTTCTTGACAAACGAGATCTGAATTATAAATAAAACTATTATTGAAAATGAATTGACTATTATATGAAATTGACTATTATATGAAAATTATTATTATTATTATTGTGATAGGCTCCAGCCCCTGTTGCCCTTTATTGGAGTATGTGGTTGAAGATGAGTGAGTGAGTGGATGAATATATTTCCATGAATAAACATTATTATTCTTAATAATAATAAAAAAGAACAATAGTAATAATGATAATGTATTGGTATGCATAAACTTGTAGTAGTAATAATAATAATAATAATATTAATTGAAACAACACTTTTCTTTCTTGATCTGTTTAATTCAACATATCTGTAATATTAATATTGCTGGAACTTCCATGAAAAGAAACAAGCACCACTGACATCTAGTGGCCATTTTATTACAACACAGTATTACTGGAGAAAGAAAAATCTCAGTCTTAATCAACATTACTGTCAAATTTGTCAGATATTTCGCATAACATTGGAAAAATTAGTTTTCAAATTTTATGCGAAATATCTGACATACATACATATAGGTATTTTTAACCCAAAATGTTTTATCACAAAATAAATGAAATATACTACATGTAAATAAATGCCAAATATCAAGCTCAGCAATTCATTTATGAAACAGAAATGAAACCCCATGACATGACAAAATGAACATGCCTCAAAAGAAAAAAAAAAGTGTTTTTCTAGTGCTGTTGTGGAGTAACGAGAAACACTTCTGCCTCACACATACACTGTCTAGAGTTTTTTACAAGCAGTGTTTGTCAAAGTAATACCTTATTTGATTAAAGTTTAGATTTATTTTTTCTTTCTTTAAAAATAATGAAACCTCATTCAGTACTTTTCCCATCCAGGCAGAAAGCCAAAATCTACTGAACCCCGACAAAGGTTAAAATTTTCTCACGCATGTCTATTGGTAGACCCCAAGCATTTTGTTTTTCTTAAAGTCTTTGCTTCAGCAGTTCATTCCCTCAGAGAAATGAAATGATATATTAACTTAGTTATGTCAACCAGACCTATAAAACGTGGTTGCTGAAATTGGAAAAGCAAACAAATTGATACAATTAATTGCATATTATGGTAGCCATTTAAAGAACCTGGTTACCATAACTAGAAAAAAGGAATATAGCATTACTTTTTACTGTTCTTTTTTCCTTGTGTTCTGTCACAAGCCGTACATTTTTTTTTAATTGCATGTTGGAAAATAAGGGCATTTGGAAAAGCAAGACACATGCACACCATGTAGTTCATGCACAATTGCATGTCAAATGAAAGAAACACAACATTAGACTACATTTCAAAGACGATTAATAGAAAAATCAATTGAACAAAATCCATGGTAGCATGAAAATGTCTAACAGACGTGGAGCTTAGGTTCTGCAGGCATTTTAGTGCGTTTAAGCAATGTTTAGCTGTGAGCCTGGGAACTGTGCAAGCTGCTCTCTGAGGTCGGCAGAGTTCAAAACAGGAGCGGCTCTCAAATGGATTTTTGGCCCTGGGCCATGCAGCGCTTTGACCAGCAGTTGTATTTTAATCTCCATTAAAGACAGTCAATCCGAGGTTGTGTTAGTATGAGTTCATTGTACAAGAGGACAGCGTGAGTCAGCCAAAAAGATCATCCCGGCTTGAATGCAACTCCCACAGTATCTCATAATTAAGCACAATGACAGAAATGTTTCTAAGTATACTTTGCACATACTTTTTCATTGACAAGCACATGACTGGTACTTCTACTGTTGTTGAGTGATTGTGTATCTGTCCCTATTGTGCTGTTGTACATCAGCTGTTCATCCCTGATAACAAGAGCTTCAACTGCCAAATACTTCAGGCAGCCACTTCATTATAGGGGAATACAGAGGTAGTCTGCTCCATATAATGATGACTGCTTTTTTTTTTATTATTAAGTCACGATAACCTTGTGCAGGCTTTGTGTTTTTGTTTGTTTGTTTGCTTGTTTCCTTTTTTTTTTTTGGTTGTGTAGGAATACAAACACATGTCATGGATTTGACCCAGTGGACCACTGCAGGATTTTTTGTTGTTGTTGTTGTTGGGTTTTGAAGGTATAGTCACCTTCAATTTTCCATAAAATTGACAAAATTTACATTATGTTGAAGTTTAGTAATTATAGAATACTTTCATTTTTGCTGTATATCGCAAAATTACAGCTATTTTGTGTTGCATGTGAATTACTTATTTTTGATTTATTCCATTCCAGATGTAGGAGAACCTGCAGATGGCATGAAGGAGGATGCACATGTGCAAACACTCAAAGGTTTGAAGTTTATGAAGTGTAAACATGTTTTCTCATGACTCACATTGGCAAACCAAGTAAAAATGTCATTCGTGTATTTAACTTTGACAACTGACACAGTAGACCCGTGTGTAGACTCGATTCACTGCACACCCCACTCTGCCATCTTTCTCTCTCTTTTTTCCATCATGGCTAAATCCATACAAAATTCTTTCTGTAGGGTTGTGTGAACTTATTGTGTTATTTGAGTATTCAGTAAATTTCTCCCTCCCTCACAGACCCCATTCACTGCACACCTCATTCAGCCATCTCTCCCTTTTTCTTTTGTGGTTAAATCATACAAAATCCTTCCTGCAGAGTTGTGTGAACTTCTACCAGTGTTATTTTACTCTTGGAATTTGAGTGCTCATAAACAATCAGAAAGTATCAGTTTACTTCTATGATTTAGTGCGTTATTTCTGTGCGATAGTGGACTGGTTCATTCACGAACCACCACACCTACTCCCAGTGCGTCATTGATCACGTTTCTACCAACCATCCAGCAGTTGGCAGATATGTTTTTCATCTGCAAGCAAAACAAGGTTGCTTTTTCAATTGATTTGGTCGATTGAAGTTCACTACATGTGAAAAGTTTTGTCCTGGTTTAGTAAATTGCAAGATCATATCATGTATTGCTTTTGCATTATTGTATTAACAAGCAGGAGGGAATGGGTTCATTTATCTATCTCATATTCATATTATTTTAGAGTGTACATGCATACTTGCATAGTCTCTTCCAAAGCCTAGGAAAATTGTTGCACAATCCTCCACCTAATCCTTTTTCCTTTGATAGAATTCTGTGCTTCGGCATGCCAAGGCACCATTACTGCCTTCAAGCCTTCACCGATTAAATGCTCCCACATGTTGGGGAAGGATATTCTTGAAGCTGCCACATGTTTGTGATTATAGACTAATGAAGCAATCACGAAAGCATCAATGCATTAAGGTTTCACTTTATTAGCATGTTCTTAATGAGTATAAAAAGTAAGAATGTGTTTATGAAGAGTGAGCGCCTGGAAGTGTGCCACTTTATATCATCTCATCGCTGAATAAGTTTCACCAGACGAACATACCGACACTTTCTTTTTTTAACTTTCGCATTTGCACTTTTAATGTTTAAACTTTTGTATGCGCATTAGGACCACTGTTGATAAAAGAGTTAATTTGAAGGCAAGTACAATTTAGGGACTAATTAAAAAGGGGGGGGAAGTCCCAGTGACTTCTTAAATTGTAATTCTGTTTGTACCTTCTTTATGAACACAGTTGATTCTGCAGAATACTGTGCATAAATACAAAACATATTTTTAATTGTTGGGTTGGTGTGGTGTGAAATGATGTGATACCCAGAATGTGTTTGCATGTAAACTGATTGCAATACATTAATCAAATGGCACAAAACCACTACTTTATAACAGGCTCCAATTATTGAGGAGGTAATGCAGGATCTAAAATTTCAGTAGAGCCTGTTTAATTTTTTTTATGTTACCAGTGTTGAATATAATAATGTTTAATAATATACCTGTTTGTCTCTCTTTGTCATGTTGAGAAAAATTTGCAACTTGCAGGGTGGAGGACAAAGACCAGAACAGCACCAAATTTATGGACAGGGTTCCTACGGCGTAAAGATAGATAGGTTTAAGACTTTTTAATGTCAGTTGTTATGAAATTTAAGATCAAACATTACAAGAACCATCCATTACATCAACTAGTTGTACGTATGTCTCTGCAGAGCGTTCTGACAACAAACAAAACACATTTCTTGATTTCACTCTCACTTTGGGTGCCTTTACTAAAGTCTTTCACTGAATTAATACCTACTTTTTATCGTTATTGAACAACAAACAATAAAGGTGGATGCCAAATCACCCATGGAAGTTTACACTGGGAGTTCCACAAGTGGGTAAATATTCCAGAGAGAAATTTAATACCAAGAGCAGTATATGTTGTAAGTAATCATAAAATATCAGAATACATTGATAACTTAAAAACAGTAATAGTCAAAAGTTTGGACACACTTTCCCATTTAATTGAATGGGAAAGTGTGTCCAAACTTTTGGTCGTGTATGTAATATTTAGGTTCAGAAAAACACATCTTAAGTTCATCTAATATTCTGTTGCTGGTGCCCTTTTTGACACACAAATATTGTATTTCTTTCAATAATTTGTGGAAAAATGCAAGAACCTCTTTACAAAGAAAAACGCAAGTTAAATGCCAGGACCACTCTTCTTAACAGTAAGCAAGTTTACTATTTAGGCAAGACAACACTCCCTCAATTTCTCTGAGAGAAATTAATAAAGTTCTACCTAATCGAATTTAATATCTATGGATAAAGGATAAATCTTCCCCTACAATGAATACATAAATGAAATAAGACAAAACAGAATTCAGTTCTTGTCCATTGCATAAATCTTGCAGTGTTACATCCTATCGCAAAATAACAATGGCCTGTGCAGACAGTTAAGCTAAGCAGGGAATCCAAAGCACGGTTCCACATATGCGTGTGCACACATAGTGTTTTGATAGTGTAATTAAATCATCCAGTGCTCGGTCCATGTGCTCTCCCATGGGGACCACAGGCCCACACAGGTCACGGAGTCCCTGTTTTTCTTGGAAGTGTCTCATGAGACTCCATGTGTTTTCAGTGGGAGCTGGCTGTTCTCTGGTGGTGAGCTGGATTCTGGATACCAGCTCAATGTTGACCACAAACTTATTTCAGTATCCTCAAATCACAGGCATCACAGGTCTCAGTCGGTGCCGTTGCACTCACAGTCTGCCAGAGTCCAGTGCCAACAATCATGCCAAAAGTATAAGCAGCATGACTTTGAACAGTTATGATTTGGGACAATTGATGCAGAATATATAAAAACTAGAGTTTCTTATTTTAGATTATTAAAATCTTGTTAACATTTAACAAACAACCAAAAATGTAAGAATTGCAAGTACCGCTTGCCAGCACAGTGTAGAGCCAAGGCTTATCAGAAGAACAGAACAAATGAACGTCGAGATTGCAAGTAAAACAAGACAGAATTAACGTAAATAATAACCTTGGACTGATGTCTGAAGAACACCACATGTGTATACACTTATTAAAAAATTCTTTAACGCATGGCTGCTACTACTGATGAGAGCAATCACAATGAACACAATGAAAAAGATGCTGGCCTGCAGCTTCAAGTCCATCCTCAGGTTAGATATACTGATGACTGGCTGTTTGAGGATGGAGCCAGCAGGCTGGGATCATTAGCCAGGCTGCTGTATCTGCAACACCAGACAGAGTTGGAGGTATAACTGTGGGCTACACTGTGCCAAGACTTCTAAACAAGTAGCCTGCTCTCATTTGAGGGTCCCAAACCACAGGAAGCCTCTCATCCTCTTCCACTGATCTGCATCTTATGGCTACAGTTCACCTAAACACACTTCAACCAGTTTCACCAACTACTGAATGTGTCATTAGACTTTCTATGCCAATAAAGGGTGCATGCTAGTGAATAACTTCAAAAATATTGATTCATCTTGGATTCTAATGTTTATGATGCCTGTTTTTCTCTGCTGGCTGTAGTTAGTTTATGGATTTTTTGATGTTGATCATTTGTCAAGACAAAAAATAATAGAATTTCCTTTAGTGGGGCTGCGTAACATGAGAGATTTATCAGATTAAGGCTGCCATTCAGAAATTTTATTGAAGTTGTAAATCAGACTTAAACAGGGCAATTATCTGATTTGGAAAACATAGGTTTGTCTTTTTGAATATGTACTCTTTGTTTAATGATTCTGTCCATCATCCAGCAGAGGAGGGTGAAATACTTGGATCTTTTCTTCAAAAATTCAAAAAAGTTCAAAATTTTGAGCATGAATTCAGAATTTAATGTTGCTAATAAGTGTAAATATCATATTTACATCCATATGAAAGTAGCAAAAGATTCTAAATAAATCAAAGTATGTCCCTATGGTTTCTCCCTTTTTTCACTTGTAGTCGCTGCACCAGATCCAATATGGATCTGCATGGTGATCTGGTGCAAGTTTTACTCAGCATGCCCTTCCTGAAGCAACCCCACACTACATGAAGAATGGGCACTGGATGGTCCTGAATGGGGAATTTTCTGCTCTGGAAACAACTGCACAATCTGCTTGGCCACCACATGATTAGAAATAAGTGATGATGCAGAATTCATCCATTTTCTATACCTGCTTACTCCAATGATGCATAATCAATTATTATTATTATTATTATTATTATTATTATTATTATTATGACAATAGGTAAAGCAAGTATACTGTATAACACTGAATATTCTTGTCACGGTTTGAGTTTTGCTTGGTGTTCTGGGTTGTTTGTTCTCTTGTGCTGTTAGTTATTTTTTGTGTTTCATTGGGTATGCTTGGCTTCTTCTCTTGCTGGGTGTTTCTCTCTCTTTCTCTGGCCACGCCCTGTTCTGGTGCTTTCCAGGCACACCTGTCCCTGATTTGCTGATTAGCACCTGCAGTTATTTTAGCTCACTGGGTGTGTTTGTCTCTCGCCAGTTTGTCGTGCCTTGTGCCTTCAATCCAGCTCTGTTCTTGCGTTCCTTAGTTCTGCCTGCCTCTTTGTGTGTACCTGACCTCCTGCCTGTTGCTTTGACCACGCCTGATTGCCTGATGTTTCTTGTACTGCTGCTTTTCCTGGACTGCCTTCTCGTGTACTGACCTCCACTGTCTTCTACAGTAAAACCATCTAAAAACCAGAGCTGTTCTCTTGAGTTGTGCATTTGTGTCCTACAGTTCCAGACCATTCAGCCTGACAGTACAAACTGGCCAACAATGGACACAGCCGACTCAAACTCATTTCAGCTGGCGGTACTACACCACGGTAAGCAGCTCGCACAGCAAAAAGATCGCTTCACCGCACTCTCTTCCCGGTTTAGCGACCTCGCTAAACGCCAGAACTCATTCATGAAGTCAGTGAGCACCCAGATGGGTCAACTACTGTCTATGTTTGATCATCAGGCTTCTACTGTTCCAGCCACCGGCAGCACCAGTGTGCCTCCTTCAGGTCCATCAATATCTGCATCGACCTCCATACCTGAACATGAATACTGTAATCTGCTGTCACCTCCTGAATGCTTTTCAGGTGAGTCCGGTGATGTCACACCTTTCATTACATAGTGTGAATTGATTTTTGAGCTCACGTCATGTAAGTTCCCGTCCGACAGGGCGAAGATAGCTTACGTGATCACTCACCTGACCGGTCGTGCGCTGGCGTGGGCAACAGCGGAGTGGGGTCGCCGATCTGCAACCTGTGCCTCTCTTCCGGCTTTTACAGCTGCACTGCGATCCATTTTCCAGCACACCTCTCCGGGGCGAGAAGCAGCCTGTGCCCTCATGAGGCTGAGGCAAGGGGGACGCCGAGTCGCCGACTATGCAGTGGACTTCCGCATCCTGGCAGCCAAAAGTGATTGGCATTCTGCGGCACTCCATGATGTTTTTCTTCAGGGGCTTGCCGAAAACATTCAGGACCAGTTGGTGGCCGTTGAATTGCCTGGGTACCTCGACCAGCTCATCGCACTCGCCATACGGACCGACCAACATCTACAGGACCTTCCTCGCCGTGCCGTCTGGCTTCCTGCTCGACTTGCCGCAAGACCTCCCGCCCACTCGTCTTCCTACAGCCGTGTCTGCTCAGAATCTCCACACTGCAGCCCTGAGAAGCCAGTACAGTTGGGTCGCATACATCTCTCCTCCGCTGAGAAGCAGCGATGCCGTGAAAAAGGACTTTGTTTTTACTGTGGGCGTTCCGGTCACATGATAACCTATTGTCAAGCCAGGGGTGCCACCATGCAGCCCTGCATGCAGCAGAGTCAAAACACAATTTCTCCTTCCTCAGCACAAAATGTGATTTTGGCTAAATTAATTTCGGACCATTCATCAGTATCTGTGCCTGCATTTGTGGATTCTGGTTCAGATGCAAACTTGATTTTGTCTTCTCTGGTCGAGTCTTTACATCTTAAATTATATGAGCTCTCGCGCCCTCTGGTGGTGCGCGCCGTTGATGGTCATAAAATGGGGTGCATTACCCATTGCACGCAGTCAGTTCAGATGATAATTTCTGAAAACCACTCTGAATTAATCAGTTTTTACGTTTTTGATAAAATTACTCACCCGGCTATTTTGGGGCATCCCTGGTTACAGAAACATGGTCCCAATTTTGACTGGGCTAGGGTAGAAATTATTTCCTGGGGGCCTGCTTGTTACGATTCATGTCTGTCTGAACCTACTAGTGCTCAATCTACTTCCAACCCGGACCTGGTGGGGGTGCCATCATCCTATCATGACTTGGCACCAGTGTTTAGTAAAAGCAAAGCTAAGTCATTACCACCTCACCAGGAATACCATTGCGCAATAGAACTACTCCCCGGGGCTAGCCCACCCTGAGGGAAGCTCTATTCTCTGTCGGCTCCTGAACGCAACGCCATGAATGAGTACATTCAAGAATCTCTGGCCGTAGGCTTAATAAGACCATCATCGTCACCTGCATCATCTTTTTTGTAGAAAAGAAGGATAAATCTCTTCACCCGTGTATTGATTACCGGGGGCTAAATGACATCACGGTAAAGAACCGATATCCGCTGCCACTCATCTCATCTGCTTTTGAGCTCCTAGAAGGAGCAAAGATTTTCACAAAACTCGACCTTCGCAACGCATATCATTTGGTTCGTATAAAGCAAGGCAATGAATGGAAGACCGCTTTTAATACGCCCTCAGGACACTACAAGTACCTGGTCATGCCTTTTGGTCTCACTAATGCCCCGGCGGTGTTCCAAAATCTGGTTAATGATGTGCTGCGCGAGTATCTGAATAAATTTGTTTTTGTTTATCTTGATGATATCCTGATTTTTTCCCCCGATCTGGAATCCCACACACGCTACGTCCGCACCGTACTGCAAACTTTGCTGCAAAACAATCTTTTTGTTAAAGCCGAAAAATGTGAGTTCCACAAACCCACAGTATCATTCCTCGGATTTGTGATCACACAGGGAGAGATTAAGATTGATCCAGAGAAGGTTGCGGTTGTGAGGGATTAGCCGGTGCCTACCTCCCGCAAAGAAGTCCAAAGGTTCCTCGGTTTCTCCAATTTCTACCGAAAGTTCATCCATAATTTCAGCACAGTTGCAGCTCCACTTCACGAGGTCACGTCATCCCTCCGGCCGTTCGTATGGACACCGGGGTGTGACGAGTTCTTTTAGGGTCCTAAAACATCGCTTCACAATGGCCCCCGTGCTGCTCCTCCCTGACCCAGCTCGACAGTTCGTGGTTGAGGTAGATGCTTCAGATACTGGAGTTGGGACTGTCCTGTTGCAGGTTAAAGCCTCAGACAATAGGCTGCATCCATGCGCCTTTTTGTCGAAGAAGTTGACCGCAGCTGAACGTAATTATTGCAGCAGCGACCACGAGCTGTTGGCTATTAAAGTGGCCTTGGAGGAGTGGCGCCACTGGTTAGAGGGGGCACAGATTCCCTTTTTGGTCTTTACCGATCATAAGAACCTAGCCTACCTTAGAACCGCTAAGCGGCTTAATGCACGCCAGGCCAGGTGGGCCATTTTTTTCAGCCGTTTTGACTTTGTAATCTCTTTCCAACCTGGCTCCAAGAATGGCAAGCCAGACGCGTTATCACGGCAGGGTGACCCAGTCAACACGCCGGCCGATCCGGGGACTATCCTGCCAGCATCCTGTTTCGTGTCGACATTAACGTGGGACATAGAATCCAGGGTCCAGTCTGCCTTAGGCAATACTCTGGTTCCTCCAGGTTGTCCCCAGGGTAGGCTTTTCGTTTCCAGTTGCGCTCAGAGGGGACGTGATTAGGTGGGGGCATAATAGTCGGTTCTCTTGTCATCCGGGAATCAAGAAGACTGAGTATGTAATTCAACAGAGGTTTTGGTGGCCAGGGATGTTGAAAGATATTACAGAGTATGTTAATGCTTGCTCTATGTGTGCAAGTCACAAATCCTCTAACCGTCCGCCCGCGGGCTCTTTAATGCCACGTCCTGTCCCTACTCGTCCCTGGTCACATATCACATTGGATTTTTTATCCGGTCTGCCGCCTTCTAGAGGTAATACTGCTGTTTTAACCGTGGTGGATAGATTATCCAAGATGGCTCACTTCATCCCTCTGCCTAAACTTCCCTCAGCTAAGGAAACTGCAGAAATAATGCTCACAAATGTGTTCAAGTTACATGGATTTCCAGAGGATATAGTGTCTGATAGAGGACCGCAGTTTGTGTCTAATTTCTGGAGGGAATTCTGCCATCTCCTCGGGGTCTCTGCCAGCTTAATCTCAGGTTACCACCCCCAGGCCAACGGGCAGACGAAGCGTCTCAATCAAGAGTTGGAAAAAGGACTCCGGATTCTCGCCTCCCAGCATCCTGCCTCATGGTCTGCTCAACTGTCCTGGATAGAGCTGGCACACAATAGTCTTCCTTCTGCATCCTCTGGTTTTTCACCATTTCATGTAGTTTATGGTCATCAACCTCCACTGTTTCTGTCCACTGCACTTGATTCTTCTGTTCCCTCTGCCTTAGGACTCATTCTCCACTGCCGACGAACCTGGAAGCGGGCCCGTAGGGCCCTCCTACGGTCCTCTGTGGCCTATAAGACAGCAGCTGATCGTAGGAGATCCTCCCCACCTGCGTATAAACCTGGACAGAAAGTTTGGCTCTCAACCCATCATCTTACTCTGCGAGGACTGCCCAGGAAATTGGCTCCCAGGTTCGTGGGTCCATTCTCTATTTCCAAAGTTATAAATCCGGTTTCTGTTCGCCTCCACCTCCCAGCGTCTATGCGCATCCACCCTACCTTTCATGTGAGCCACGTCAAGCCTTCTCGTTCCAGCCCGTTGTGCCCTCCGGCCGTTCCCCCTCCCCCCGCCCAGTGTGTGGATGGGGGCCCTGTTTTTGCCGTACAGCGGCTCCTCGACTCTCGTCACCGTGGTTGTGGGGTTCAGTATTTGGTTGACTGGGAGGGTTATGGCCACGAGAAGCGGTCTTGGGTTCCCTCCCGCTTCGTCCTTGATCCTGCTCTGATCCGTGAGTTTCATGCCTCTCATCCTGCTGCACCTGGGCCGTCCGGGGCCGGCCGTAGGGGGGGGGTACTGTCACAGTTTGAGTTTTGCTTGGTGTTCTGGGTTGTTTGTTCTCTTGTGCTGTTAGTTATTTTTTGTGTTTCATTGGGTATGCTTGGCTTCTTCTCTTGCTGGGTGTTTCTCTCTCTTTCTCTGGCCACGCCCTGTTCTGGTGCTTTCCAGGCACACCTGTCCCTGATTTGCTGATTACCACCTGCAGTTATTTTAGCTCACTGGGTGTGTTTGTCTCTCGCCAGTTTGTCGTGCCTTGTGCCTTCAATCCAGCTCTGTTCTTGCGTTCCTTAGTTCTGCCTGCCTCTTTGTGTGTACCTGACCTCCTGCCTGTTGCTTTGACCACACCTGATTGCCTGATGTTTCTTGTACTGCTGCTTTTCCTGGACTGCCTTCTCGTGTACCGACCTCCACTGTCTTCTACAGTAAAACCATCTAAAAACCAGAGCTGTTCGCTTGAGTTGTGCATTTGTGTCCTACAGTTCCAGACCATTCAGCCTGACAGTACAAACTGGCCAACAATGGACACAGCCGACTCAAACTCATTTCAGCTGGCGGTACTACACCACGGTAAGCAGCTCGCACAGCAAAAAGATCGCTTCACCGCACTCTCTTCCCGGTTTAGCGACCTCGCTAAACGCCAGAACTCATTCATGGAGTCGGTGAGCACCCAGATGGGTCAACTACTGATCATCAGGCTTCTACTGTTCCAGCCACCGGCAGCACCAGTGTGCCTCCTTCAGGTCCATCAATGTCTGCATCGACCTCCGTACCTGAACATGAATACTGTAATCTGCTGTCACCTCCTGAACGCTTTTCAGGCAAGTCCGGTGACGTCATACCTTTCATTACACAGTGTGAATTGATTTTTGAGCTTTCGTTTTGGGACTTTAGCATGCAAACTACTCATCACAATGGTGACAAATAGATGTAATGTACACAACATCAGGAAGATACTACTGTCTTTGCACATACCCAGTATTTGAATATTTACAAAGAATTATTATTCTATAAGAAGAAGAAAAAAGTCTACTGTAGCAGCAAGTATATGTATTGTATAACACCGAATATTCTTTACAGCACAAACGTAGTTTTGGGTTTTTAGCATGCAAACTACTCATCACAACGGTGACAAATAGATGTAATGTACACAACATCAGGAAGATACTACTGTCTTTGCACAAACCCAGTATTTGAATATTTACAATGAATTATTATCCTATTAGAAGAAGAAGAAACTATACTGTAGCAGCAAGTATACTGAATAACTGAATAATATTCTTTACAGCACAAAGGTAGTTTTTGGGTTTTTAGCATGCAAGCTACTCATCAAAATGGTGACAAATAGATTCAATATATATATATAATAATATAATAATATATATATCTGGAAGATACTACTGTCTTTGCATATACCCAGTATTTGAATATTATCAAAGAATTATTATACTATAAGAAGAAGAAAAAAGTCTTGCCTATCTCGGCTTTCAATGCTTACCAGCCCAGTGAGTATAAGAGAAATTGTGGAGAGCTGGGCATGTCCCAACTTGTCCCCTGGCACTCCAAAATGGAGGTGTTCCTTTGTCTCGCTCGATCAGCGAATCGGTCCTGACACGTGAAGCCTCCGCGCGGCTTTCCATGACAAAATCTCTTGTTAAAAGTGAAATCTGCCGGAAAATGACTGATGTCCAGCTCTTGTGATAACCAGAGAAATTGCTCACGACGGTCCCAGCTCCACACAGCCATCCGTTTAGAAATTATGTGGTGTTTTCTGCCTCTCGATGGCGGCTCGGAGCGCGGCGCGCCGTGCGCCATTGTGGGGCGTCCTTAAAGCTGTAGTAACAGTCCTTATTCTCTGTGAAGCCAGTAAAATTTTCACCGAAAGCCAGATAAATTTTTCGAATGGTTTCCAGCTGTAGCAGCACATACACTGTATAACACTGAATATTCTTTACTCCACAAAGGTAGTTTTGGGTTTTTAGCATGCAAACTACTCGTCACAACGGTGACAAATAGATGTAATGTACACAACTTCAGGAAGATACTACTGTCTTTGCACAAACCCAGTATTTGAATATTTACAATGAATTATTATCCTTTTAGAAGAAGAATAAAATATACTGTAGCAGCAAGTATACTGAATATTCTTTACAGCACAAAGGTAGTTTTAGGATTTTAGCATGCAAACTACTCGTCACAACGGTGACAAATAGATGTAATGTACACAACTTCAGGAAGATACTACTGTCTTTGCACAAACCCAGTATTTGAATATTTACAATGAATTATTATCCTTTTAGAAGAAGAATAAAATATACTGTAGCAGCAAGTATACTGAATAACACTGAATATTCTTTACAGCACAAAGGTAGTTTTAGGATTTTAGCATGCAAACTACTCATCACAACGGTGACAAATAGATGTAATGTACACAACTTCAGGAAGATACTACTGTCTTTGCACATACCCAGTATTTGAATATTTTCAAAGAATTATTATCCTATAAGAAGAAAAAAGTATACTGTAGCAGCACATACACTGTATAACACTGAATATTCTTTACAGCACAAAGGTAGTTTTGGGTTTTTAGCATGCAACTACTCATCACAACGGTGACAAATAGATGTAATGTACACAACATCAGGAAGATACTACTGTCTTTGCACAAACCCAGTATTTGAATATTTACAATGAATTATTATCCTATTAGAAGAAGAATAAACTATACTATAGTAGCAAGTATACTGAATAACACTGAATATTCTTTACAGCACAAAGGTAGTTTTGGGTTTTTAGCATGCAAACTACTCATCACAATGGTAACAAATAGATGTAATGTACACAACATCAGGAAGATACTACTATCTTTGCATGTTTGAATATTTACAAAGAATTATTATCCTATAAGAAGAAAAAAGTATACTGTAGCAGCACATACACTGTATAACACTGAATATTCTTTACAGCACAAAGGTAGTTTTGGGTTTTTAGCATGCAAACTACTCATCACAACGGTGACAAATAGATGTAATGTACACAACATCAGGAAGATAGTACTGTCTTTGCACAAACCCAGTATTTGAATATTTACAATGAATTATTATCCTATTAGAAGAAGAATAAACTATACTGTAGCAGCAAGTATACTGAATAACACTGAATATTCTTTACAGCACAAAGGTAGTTTTGGGTTTTTAGCATGCAAACTACTCATCACAATGGTGACAAATAGATGTAATGTACATAACATCAGGAAGATACTACTGTCTTTGCACATACCCAGTATTTGAATATTTACAAAGAGTTATTATCCTATAAGAAAAAAACAATACTGTATACTGTACACTGTCGACTATGCTGTTTACAACTGCACTGGAAATAATAAATTGTAAAGAATATGCACAGAGCTAAATTGTCTTTGCACATGTGTCTGATTTAAAAATTGGGTGAGTGTTAGACTGACACTTTTGAAAGCGCTAACACTTTGACAGTGTTATCTGGCGCATTCTTAAAGTGTAAAATACAATGATAGTCCCTAAGCCAGGGTGGCTGGTGTCGCCCTTAGAGATACGGTGGGGAGCTCGGAGTACAGCCGCTGCTCCTTCGCATTGAAAGGTGGTTTGGGCATCTGGTAAAGGTGCCTCCTTGGTGCCTCCCTAGGGAGGTGTTCCAGACATGTCCATGTGGGAGGAGACACTGGGGAAGACCCAGGACTAGGTGGAGAGATTATATCTCCACACTGGCCTGGGAACACCTCGGGATCCCCCAGTCAGAGATCGTTAATGTGGCACAGGAGAGGGAAGTCTGGGGTCCCCTGCTGAAGCTGTTGCCCCCGTGACCTGATCCCAGATAAGCAGTTGAAGATGATGAGTGTTAACGTGATCAAATGTTAATTAAACACCCTACTGGGATTTACAGTGCATCTGGAAAGTATTCACAGTGCCTCACTTTTCCACATTTTATGTTACAGCCTTATTCCAAAATGGATAAAATTCTTTTTTCCCCTCAAATTTCTAAACACAATACCCCAGAATGACAATGTGAAAAGGTTTTGTTTTTTAGATTTTTGCAAATTTATTAAAAATAAAAAACTAAGAAATCACATGTAGTATTCACAGCCTTTGCAATGCAGCTCAAGATTTAGCTCAGGTGCATTCTGTTTCCACTGATGATCCCTGACATATTTCTACAGCTTAATTGGAGTCCACCTGGGGTAAATTCATTTGATTGGACATGATTTGGAAAGGCACACACCTGTGTACATATAAGGTCCTATAGTTGTCAGTGCATGTCAGAGCAAAACCAAGCATGAAGTCAAAGGAATTGTTTGCAGACCTCAGAGACAGGATTGTCTCGAGGCACAAATCTGGGAAGGGTACAGAAATGTTTCTGCTGCTTTGAAGGTCCCAGTGAGCACAGTGGCCTCCATCATCCATGAATGGAAGAAGTTTGGATCCACCAGGACTCTTCCTAGAGCTGGCCGCTGGTCGAAACTGAACGATCGGGGGACAAGAACCTTAGTCAGGGAGGTGACCCTAAGCACACAGCCAAGATATCAGAGGAGTGGCTTCAGGACAACTCTGTGAATGTCCTTGAGTGGTCCAGCCAAAGCTCAGACCTGAATCAGATTGTACATCTCTGGAGAGATCTGAAAATGGCCGTACACCAACACTCCCCATACAACCTGATGGAGCTTGAGAGGTGCTACAAAGAGGACTAGACAAAACTGCCCAAAGATAGGTGCACCAAGCTTGTGGCATTATATTCAAGACGACTTGAGGCTGTAATTGCTGCCAAAGGTGCATCAACAAAGTATTGAGCAAAAGGTGTGAATACTTATGTACGTGCGATTTCTTAGTTTTTTTATTTTTATTAAATCTACAAAAATTTAAAAATTTCATGTTGGTAATGGACTGCATTTATATAGCGCTTTTCCATCTGCATCAGATGTTCAAAGCGCTTTACAATAATGCCTCACATTTACCCCGATGCGAGGGTGCTGCCATACAAGGTCCTCACTACACACCGGGAGCAACTATTGTCATTATGGGGTGTTGTGAGTAGAATTTTGAGGGAACAAATGAATTTACTCTGTTTTGGAATAAGGCTGTAACATGACAAAATGTGGAATAGATGAAGCACTGTGAATACTTTGTGGATGCACTGTGTGTGGGAGCCAATAGTTCTATGTTCATTTTAACATCTCTAGAGTTAAAATGACCATTGAACATTAAACTCCTCCAGAATTACAATGAGTGAGTGACTAATTAAAGAACCATTCTGCATGAGGATAATGTATAATCACAGTTTCAGAAAGCAGCTGAATTCCTGTAAGTGCATTCATGATAAACATGCACAGAAAATGATGAACATGTTGAAGTCTGCCTGTGACTTTCCGGGAAGGTGGGGCGGGGGGAGCACACTGCGAGAGGCATTTGCGTGTTGACATCTTAACTTTCAGACATTAATTAAAGCTTATGTGAATCCTCACGAGTGGAAATGGCTGTTCTCGTTTGCTGGAGTTAAAGTGTTGTGTGACTGCCAGCGTTTGGCCTCCATAACCACTGCAGTGAATCAAGGGCACCTTCGAAAAGCAATTGAGATTGCAGTTTGCTATGGAAATGAGCTCTTGGTGACCAACTGAAGATAAATTATGATTATCTGATACCATTATGATTATCTGATAGCATTTGTTTGGTTTACTTTTTGCCCTATTTTTACTCAAAACACAGCACAAGCTTTAATCTGGGTGCCCACTTCGATCATCAGTGACCTCAGCAAACCTCTCAGTGAAAACAAGCCCAACAAAAAGAACAAAGTCATAACAACATGAAGCCTACAGTTAATAACCCGTATCTCCACTCATACAGTAAGTTATGTGGTAGCCCCGCCCAGTCCTGGCAAGCCTGGCGGTGGCTGTTTCCTCGGCTTTGATCGCTAAACACCGGAAATAGCAGTTAATGTGAAACTGGGTCTGTATTACTTTTACGACTGCAGAGATACTGGAATAAGGAAAGAGCAGAAACAACTGTTACAAAAAAAGTTGGCAACATGTATGAGTCATTATACCAGTGTTTGCTTGTTTTTTTTATGGCCCCTGTTTATAAAGTTATATCCATAGCAGAATAAATCGCACACAATCAAGCACAATCTTGCAGAGTATTACATACCTTTCAGTGTTCTGCTTTTGAAATCTGCAGGTTTACCTCTATCACAAAAGTTAGAAAGAAGTCACTGTCTCCAAGGCATTCTGATATTGTGCTGTTTTTAAGTTGAATACTCTGCCTGCTGACAGTCAACTTCTGTTCAGGCTTTTAAGCCAAGACTTGAAACACATTTACTCTGCTTTCTATAATTAGTAACCCAAGGCCTTACTTTATTTAGTTTAGTCTTATGATACACTTGCATGTACAGTAGTGTTCAGAATAATAGTAGTGCTATGTGACTAAAAAGATTAATCCAGGTTTTGAGTATATTTCTTATTGTTACTGTTATGGATAAGACGCGGATTGAGGAGCGGTCCAGTATCTGACTGAACCCAGCATGAAATAATCAGAAGCAGTTCCAAAAAGAAAACACCTTTATTTTTCTCCCTTTGTGCTATACATGAAATACTAAATAATTTAAGTTCTGGTGAGGTGAAAAGGCGGCGCGCTCTCTCAGCGTCTCAACAGTCGGAGTCCGAACATTCAGGACTCCCCCCCCCCCCCCCCCCCCCAAGGTGACTTTCCCAGACTGTACTCTGCGAAGGAGGAACAGAGATGAGATTATTCAACACTTATTACTACGAAATATTGTTTAGAGGCAAACTTATCAGCTACACATTTAGGTCTGGTTTCAAACTTAGTTCAAAGAGGCTGCTGCTCACAGCTAGTGGAGGATCATTAATCCGCACGCCACTGCCGTGAGGAGCACACCAAACAACTTTCACCAATAATTACTTATAGCTGCGTATAAACGCCAATTTACATTCACGGATAAACTTTTCAGAATATTCACCTCTGTCGTGTGCTGACAACGTTTGCCTCTCACCCTCGTCCTCCTTCACAGGCACGATGTCAGACTCTGAAACGGCCCTCAGCGTCCCCACACGGTCGTCACAAGGTCATATTCTCCGGCAATCTTATCCAACTCACTGCTGGTTTAAATGTAGTTCTTCATCACTACATTGGTACCAGCTGGAAGTCCTCAGATCAGCACGTGAACATCACAGGAGTCGTGGATTGTCCTGATAGAGAGCCACACGAGAATGCAACAGGTGTAGCCATTCATCGTAACAGAGGAGAGAGACTCTTCTGCAGCACATTTTCCTCAGAGAACAGCCCCAAATCACCTGGGAAGGAAAATAAACACAAAACAACCCAACCTTGTCCAGCCAAACCCCCCCCCCCCCCCAACACACAACAGTTACATGGGAAACAAGGTACCGGTAGATTCAGTACATTCTCACAAATCCAACAAGACCAAGCATTCATGATATGCACATTCTTAAGGCAATGAAATAGGGCTATTAGCACAAAAAAAGTAGAAAAGGGGGTGTTCACATTAACAGTAGTGTGGCATTCAGTCAGTGAGTTCGTCAGTTTTGTGGAACAAACAGGTGTGAATCAGGTGTCCCCTATTTAAGGATGAAGCCAGCACCTGTTGAACATGCTTTTCTCTTTGAAAGCCTGAGGAAAATGGGACATTCAAGACATTGTTCAGAAGAACAGAGTAGTTTGATTAAAAAGTTGATTGGAGAGGGTAAAACTTATAC
Source organism: Thalassophryne amazonica (assembly GCF_902500255.1). Classification (NCBI taxonomy): domain Eukaryota; kingdom Metazoa; phylum Chordata; class Actinopteri; order Batrachoidiformes; family Batrachoididae; genus Thalassophryne; species Thalassophryne amazonica. The sequence goes on along the minus strand of NC_047117.1, from coordinate 21,296,032 downwards.
GCAGGTGCAAAAACTTATAGGCTGTTCATCTACAATGATCTCCAATGCTTTAAAATGGACAAAAAAAAAATCAGAGATGCGTGGAAGAAAACGGAAAACAACCATCAAAATGGATAGAAGAATAACCAGAATGGCAAAGGCTCACCCATTGATCAGCTCCAGGATGATCAAAAACAGTCTGGAGTTACCTGTAAGTGCTGTGACAGTTAGAAGACGCCTGTGTGAAGCTGATTTATTTGCAAGAATCCCCCGCAAAGTCCCTCTGTTAAATAAAAGACGTGCAGACGAGGTTACAATTTGCCAAAGAACACATCAACTGGCCTAAAGAGAAATGGAGGACTATTTTGTGGACTGATGAGAGTAAAATTGTTCTTTTTGGGTCCAAGGGCCGCAGACAGTTTGTAAGACAACTCCCAAACTCTGAATTCAAGCCACAGTTCACAGTGAAGACAGTGAAGCATGGTGGTGCAAGCATCATGATATGGGCATGTTTCTCCTACTATGGTGTTGGGCCTATATATCGCATTCCAGGTATCATGGATCAGTTTGGATATGTCAAAATACTTGAAGAGGTCATGTTGCCTTATGCTTAAGAGGACATGCCCTTGAAATGGGTGTTTCAACAAGACAATGACCCCAAGCACACTAGTAAACAAGCAAAATCTTGGTTCCAAACCAACAAAATTAAAGCCTTGCAGATGTGAAGAAATCATGAAAAACTGTGGTTGTACAACTAAATACTAGTTTAGTGATTCACAGGATTGCTAAAAAAGCAGTTTGAACATAACAGTTTTGAGTTTGTAGCATCAACAGCAGATGCTACTATTATTGTGAACACTCCCTTTTCTACTTTTTTTCACTAATAGCCCAATTTCATAGCCTTAAGCGTGTGCATATCATGAATGCTTGGTCTTGTTGGATTTGTGAGAATCTACTGAATCTACTGGTACCTTGTTTCCCATGTAACAATAAGAAATATACTCAAAACCTGGATTAATCTTTTTAGTCACATAGCACTACTATTATTCTGAACACTACTGTATGGACCTATAGTATTCAAATTAATGTGGATTAGAATTCTAATTTTTGTTGCTTTTTTTGTCTTAAGTTTATTTTTCTTTTACAACCCCAATTCCAATGAAGTTGGGACGTTGTGTGAAATGTAAATAAAAACAGAATACAATGATTTGCAAATCCTTTTCAACCTATATTCAATTGAATACACCACAAAGACAAGATATTTAATGTTCAAACTGATATACTTTTTTGTTTTTCTGCAAATATTTGCTCATTTTGAAATGGATTCCTGCAACACGTTTCAAAAAAGTTGAGACAGTGGTATGCTTACCACTGTGTTACATCACCTTTCCTTCTAACAACACTCAATAAGCCTTTGGGAACTGAGGACACTAACTGTGAGTATCATGATTGGGTATAAAAGGAGCATCCCTAAAAGGCTCAGCCGTTCACAAGCAACGATGGGGCGAGGTCCATCACTTTGTGAACAACTGCGTGAAAAAATAGTCCAACAATTTAAGAACAATGTTTCTGCAAACTGCATTTTTTGTTTTTATTTTTTGGTATTGCTACTGGAAATGTATTACAAATATTTACTGTTTTACAACTGTCATGTTATAGCATTAATCCTGTCAATTTATACTGTCACAAGTAACATTTTACACTGTGACTACTGGAAATTTATAGTGCTATAAATAACATTTTACAGTTTTACAGCTGTCATTTAGTTTTATTCCTTGTAGTTTGTAGTGTTACAAATGACATTTTACAGTATTTCTACTGGAAATTGATTGTGTTACAAATGGCATTTTATGGTGTTACAAGTGACATTTTATAGTTTTACAACTGATATTTTATAGTGATATTCCTGACCATTTGTAGTGCTACAAAAGACATTTTATAGTATTTCTAATGGAAATTTATAGTGTTGAAAATAACATGTCATAATGTTACAATTGGCATGGTGCTACAACTGACATTTTATGATGTTACTCCAAGCAATTTATAGCATTACAAATAATATTTTACAGTGTTACAAGTGGCATGTTATTGTGTTATTTTATAGTAAATATACATTTTGGCTGATATGATGTCCAGGTGTAAGAAGCTTAATGGGATATTGTAAATTGGAAACACCAACAACATTGATGAACGTAGATCTTTGACTTTAAATACACCCGTAAGTTTGAAGTACTTTGATAACTTGAATTTTACGTTATTACAAAAAGCATTTTTTGGTTAGTTAGTGGTGTTGATATGGAAAGAAACTGACAAATAAGTTGTTTATAATTTATGTAACATACTGTAACCAGTCCTTACACACATGTAAAGTATTAATAAATTATACATAGACTATTCATGAACTGAGCAGAGCTATATAAGCCATTTAAACTATTCCACATGATGTGCTGTTAACACAAAATAAAATATATTCTCATTAGTTTTACACACATGATGTTACTGCATGTTAACATGTTTTAGTTTGAAAACAAGCTATGTATATAAACCATTTAAACGATTCCACATGATGTGCTGTTAACACAAAATAAAGTATATTCTCATTAGTTTTACACACATGATGTTACTGCATGTTAACATGTTTTAGTTTGAAAACAAGCTATGTATATAAACCATTTAAACGATTCCACATGATGTGCTGTTAACACAAAATAAAGTATATTCTCATTAGTTTTACACACATGATGTTACTGCATGTTAACATGTTTTAGTTTGAAAACAAGCTATGTATATAAACCATTTAAACGATTCCACATGATGTGCTGTTAACACAAAATAAAGTATATTCTCATTAGTTTTACACGCATGCTGTTACCGCATGTTAAAATATATTCTCATTAGTTTTACATGTATGCTGTTACCGCATGTTAACGTGTTTTAGTTTGAAAACAAGCTTCCTGGATTTAATTGTCAATACAGGTGGGCCTCTGACCCTCAGGGCCAAATAAGGTCCCCATTATGGAAGTCAAAGGTCAGTTTAGTGCCTGAGGCTAATTGATCTGAGCGGTGCTTAGATATGCATATTTCATGATGAATCACAGCAATCACAGCTAATCAGCATGGTGATTATCCAGAAATTTTAGTAGATGTGGCGTCAAAGGAATTATGTTTTCTTCAAGGTTATAGAGTTTTTAGACACATACCTGATATACACATGAAAAATTAAGAAAATTATCACTTTTTTTAATTCACTGTATAAATCGATACATTAAATATCATTTTGTCAACACAGTCCTTAATAAGTTATTAGAACCAAAAACATATTCATTGCATAAATTGTTCAGTGCATATATGATCGTTCAGCCTCTGATCACGGACATAATCTCTACCAGATGGTGTCAGTCTTCTCCCCTCTAACCTTTGACACACGGCCCCTGTCTCACACACACATACATGTGTGCACACAAGCCAGACGATAATGTCCGGGAGTTACTGCCCAGTCTTTTGGAGGTGTAACACTCAGGTCATACAGTATAAAGGGCCAGTTGAGGCCAGGAAGTCCATGTGGACTGTTAATCAACATTGAAGATAAACAAAATACTTCCACGGAAGCCAGTGCCTCATGCATGAAGAACTAATGAGACAGCAATAGTCTCTAACAGTGTCACAGTTTACCAATATGATGACTGAGACTTCAATAAAACAGCAATAATGCAACACTGTGTTCTTCTACTATCAAATAATAATAGATATAGCTCTATAGAGATATGGGCATAGCATGTCAAAAATCTATTTTTAACATGTGCTCAAATCCAGAACGTGTCAATTTTTTTGCAAGGGTTACGAGAGCATTCTGTCAGCTAGTGGGGTGTTCAAAACCAAACATTTTGACCAATGAGAATGAAAAATAAACTACTACTAGTGTTTTACCCGTGGGGATCCACGGGTTCTAGATTGGGTAGCATGTAGAAAATAGGTAGCTGACTTTTTTCAAGGGTGTTAATAAATTCTGCAAAGTTTCTATAATGATGATTTTAACTGAAATTGCAGGAATTTAAAATGAGAAAGTTTTGTGAATAATTGTATTTATTATTTTGGCACATTTAGTTGATGTCATGTTTTACAACTGGCAAGGTTGAGATATTTTCGTTGTTCAGAGCTTGTCTGGTTACCAGGGACCGATTCACGGTGATATATCCATTGTTCACTGTTGTTACCTATTATCCCTAATTTCTCCAAAAATATTAGTCCTATCAATTTTTCGTTTTTGCTGCGTTCATCCTTGACCCAATATACATAAGCATTCCAAACAGCAAATGTCAGCTCTCCCCAGTTTGTCCGTGATCAAAGTTACACACACACATGCATGCACGGATACACATACACAGAGGCCACCTTGCTTTTAATATATAGATACTACTGTAACAAAACCAAACAGGAGTTAAACAATTACAAAATGAATTTTATAATTAAAGGCAGTGCGCTGAACGAGGTCTGTCCATAAAGTATCGTACCTTTTTTTTTTAAACTATATTGATTTGATTCATATGTTTTCACGTCAGACAAGCTTGAACCCTTGTGCGCATGCGTGAGTTTTTCCACGCCTGTAGGTGACGTCATTCGCCTGTGAGCACGCCTTGTGGAAGGAGTGGTCCCGCCCCGTCGTCGGATTTCCATTGTCTGGAAATGGCGGAATGATTTGGGGTTTTTTTCCATCAGAATTTTTTCAGAAGCTGTTAGAGACTGGCACCTGGAAACTATTCGAAAAATGTATCTGGCTTTCGGTGAAAATTTTACGGGCTTCACATGTCTATCTCGGCTTTCAATGCTTACCAGTCCAGTAAGTATCAGTGAAATTGTGGAGAGCTGTCCAAATGTCCAAACTTGTCCTCTGAAAAGGAGGTGTTCCTTTGTCTCGCTTCCAAAGCGAATCGGTCGTGACGCGTGAAGCCTCCGCGCGGCTTTCCATGACAAAATCTCTTGTTAAAAGTGAAATCTGCCGGAAAATGGCTGATGTCCAGCTCTTGTGATAACCAGAGAAAGAGCACACGACGGTCTCGTATCCACAGAGCCATCAGCTCAGAAATGGTCCGGTGGCTTGTACCGCGTCGTCGCAGCTCGCAGCGCGGCGCGCTGAGCGTCCTTAAAGGGGTCCATAAAGCTGTACTAACAGACCTTATTCTCTGTGAAGCCCGTAAAATTTTCACCGAAAGCCAGATAAATTTTTCGAATAGTTTCCAGGTGCCAGTCTCTAACAGCTTCTGAAAACATTCTGATGGAAAAAAAACCCAAATCATTCCGCCATTTCCAGACAATGAAAATCCGACGACGGGGCGGGACCACTCCTTCCACAAGGCGTGCTCACAGGTGAATGACGTCACCGACAGGCGTGGAAAAACTCACGCATGCGCACAAGGGTTCAAGCTTGTCTGACGTGAAAACATATGAATCAAATCCATATAGTTAAAAAAAAAATAAAAAGGTACGATACTTTATGGACAGACCTCGTAGTATCTTGTAAAGTAGAAAGATTCTAAAAGTGCTGATCTGTCACGATTGTGTTTTACTTAATTTTTAGAATTAAATTTTTAGAAGAACTTTGAATTTGAACCACGATTTAAAAAAAAAATCTAAAATGTGGTATATTTTAAAAAGCGTAGAAGGGTGAACAGAGTGGCACAAGCCCCTACCCCCCTCCACCAACGGAGCAACAGCAAACACTAATGGGCCTATCATTAATGATCTGCAGTACGCAGTCTAATGTGCGAGCGCAGTTTGAGGTGTGTGCAACACCACTTTGTTATTTACATGCCACATAAGCCAAGTGCAATGTAAGGCACAGGGTGCAAAAGGGTTGTAGTTATTCACATAATTTGCCATAGGTGTGTTTTGGGTGTAACAATAAATAAACCAATAATATTTATATATGTACAGCAATGCACCGACACTGTGCCTTATCCCAGCTGATTTTTAAGACCAACCCACCTAGGGGGGAAAAAAGGGGGAATTACACTTGTTATTGGGTGCTGGCCATGAACATGACAACTGCAGTGGGTGGAAACTATCGAAGACACTTTTGCTACACTGTGCACGGCTTTGTAAACCAGCACAGTGACTGCATGTGATGAGCAACTTGCATCCAGAGTGGGAGAGATGGTGTCACAGGAAGGCAAATTCTGAAATACAAGCACTGACATTGCACCCTCCAGACAACACAAAAAAAATTTAGAATCATTTTTAGCCACCTGTCGCTAAAAACAGAACTGCTGGACTTTGCCAACTCTGCCATCTTTCACGTCCGTGATGCTTTCTTTGCAACTAAATTGCTTCCAAAAATTCCTGCCCGTATGACTGTAGGCTTGATAAAAAAAAAAATTAAAGTACATTAGAAAAGTCATGCCTGGTATCAGATGTTTATCAGGTAACAATCCAAAATTGGGAACATCTGGAGTTCTTGTGAGAAAAGTGCATCAGTCTGTACTGAATGAGGTTTGTTAACCTTCAGTGTTGCCCATTTGGGCCACAAAGCTGTTTACAGTTTGCACGCCATTTTTAAATTGTCTACAGATGTGTTAGTTTGTGGTAGTTTTTTCTATTAAGAGGCGGACCTTAAGAACCAACTAAGGAATCTTGATTAGAGCATTTAATGGTATAAAGTTTGTGCAAAAATGTCAAGATTTACCTTTAAAATGAAATTATTTTGGGTGAAGTAGGAATAAGTGTTGGGAAAGTGTAAGTACACGGACCCACAACAGGGGGCGCAAATGAACGGACAATGGAATAGGTCAAATAACACACTTTACTGTTGTGAATATGCACAACAAGTACAACAGATTACAATAATGGACAAAGTCAAATTCACACAGGTGTCGTGTGGGCAGGCTCGAAGATAGGAGACGCCTCTCCAAAGTAGAACCGGAACCACACGGTTTCCTCCGCCACCAGACCCCGGGAATACTAGAGCCGCCAAGTCCCGAATTCCCAGGTGGCCACTGCCTCCGCGTGTCGGACCTGGTACTGCTGGCGAGGAATAAAGAACAATTAAAGGAGGGCGCGTTCGCACCCAGGAATCCGAACGGCAGGTAAGCTGCCTCCACCTCTCGTTGGAAAGTTCTCTCAGAGTAATGCACAAAGTCACAAAGATCACTGTCAAACAGTTAGCTGAGTACGTTACCGTCTCGGTAGAAACGATATCTCGGCAAAGAGGTGGAGACGTCGTCCTGCTGATATACTCCTGCCGATCAGATGATTGGTAACAGCTGTTGCAGGTGATGCGTGACAGCTGTCACCCTGGCTGCTCCTGTGAGGCGGCTGCGCCCTCTGGTGCCTGGAGCCCGCACTCCAGACAGGGCGCCCTCTGGTGGTGGGCCAGCAGTACCTCCTCTTCTGGCGGCCCACACAACAGGACCCCCCCCTCAACGGGCGCCTCCTGGCGCCCGACCAGGTTTGTCCGGGTGGCGGCGGTAGAAATCGGCCAGGAGGGCCGGGTCCAGGATGAAGCTCCTCTTCACCCAGGAGCGTTCTTCAGGTCCGTACCCCTCCCAGTCCACCAAATACTGGAAGCCCCGGCCCATCCTACGGACATCCAAGAGCCGGCGCATAGTCCAAGCCGGCTCGCCATCGATGATCCGGGCAGGAGGTGGTGCCGGACCGGGAGTACAGAGTGGTGAGGTGTGATGGGGCTTAATCCGGGACACGTGGAAAACGGGATGGATCCGCAGTGAGGCCGGAAGCTGAAGCCTCACTGCGGCTGGACTGAGTACCTTGATGATCTTGAACGGACCGATGTACCGGTCCTGCAGTTTGGGGGAGTCCACTTGAAGGGGTATGTCCTTTGTAGACAACCACACTGCCTGCCCTGGCCGGTACGTAGGGGCCGGGGTCCGCCGACGGTCTGCATGGGCCTTCGTCCTCATCCGGGCCTTCAGCAAGGCAGAACGGGCGGCACGCCACACCCGACGGCACTTCCGTAGGTGGGCCTGGACAGAGGGCACACCGACCTCTCCCTCAACCACCGGAAACAAAGGAGGTTGGCACCCCAGACACACCTCAAAAGGGGAGAGGCCGGTGGCTGCCGACACCTGGCTGTTATGGGCGTACTCGATCCAGGCCAGATGGGTACTCCAGGCCGCCGGGTGCGCGGCTGTCACGCAACGCAGGGCCTGCTCCACCTCCTGATTGGCCCGTTCTGCTTGCCCGTTGGTCTGGGGATGATACCCGGATGAGAGACTCACCGTGGCCCCCACTTCCCAGCAGAAGCTCCTCCAGACTTGCGAGGAGAACTGGGGACCACGATCCGAAACGATGTCCGATGGTATCCCATGCAGCCGGACGACGTGGTGGACCAGGAGGTCCGCTGTCTCCTGGGCCGTCGGGAGCTTCGGGAGGGCCACGAAGTGGGCCGCCTTGGAGAATCGGTCCACTATCGTGAGGATGGTGGTGTTGCCCTGGGATGGCGGGAGGCCCGTGACAAAATCCAGGCCGATGTGGGACCAGGGGCGATGGAGCACGGGCAGCGGCTGGAGCAGTCCCGAAGCCCTGCGATGGTCAGCCTTGCCCCTGGCGCAGGTGGTGCAGGCCTGGATATAATCCCGGACGTCGGCCTCTAGGGACGCCCACCAGAAGCGCTGCCGGACAACTGCCACGGTTCTTCGCACCCCTGGATGACAGGAGAGCTTAGAGCCGTGACAGAAGTCCAGGACTGCAGCCCTAGCTTCTGGTGGGACGTAGAGTTTGTTCTTCGGCCCAGTCCCGGGGTCCGGGCTTCGTGCCAGGGCCTCCCGGACGGTTCTCTCTACGTCCCAGGTGAGGGTGGCCACGATAGTGGACTCCGGGATGATGGGTTCCGGTGGATCCGACAACTCCGTTTTGACTTCATCTTCATGTACCCGGGACAAGGCATCCGATTTCTGGTTCTTGGTCCCGGGACGGTAGGTGATCCGGAAGTCAAAACGGCCGAAGAACAGTGACCAGCTCTGGGAAAGCACAGCTCCTATCCCTGAGTCCGAGGCGTCCACTTCAACCACTAACTGGCGACTAGGATCGGGCTGCACCAGAACGGGTGCAGACGAGAAGCGCCGTTTCAACTCCTTGAACGCGGCATCGCAACGATCCGACCAGGTGAAGGGGACTTTTGGTGAGGTCAGGGCTGTCAGGGGGCTAACTACCTGACTGTAGCCCTTAATGAACCTCCTGTAAAAATTAGCAAAGCCGAGGAACTGTTGCAGCTTCCTACGGCTAGTGAGTTGGGGCCAGTCTCTCACCGCCGCAACCTTGGCCGGATCAGGAGCGACGGAGTTGGGGGAGATGATGAACCCCAGGAAGGACAAAGAAGTGCGGTGAAACTCGCACTTCTCGCCCTTCACAAACAGCCGGTTCTCCAACAACCGCTGCAGGACCTGACGTACATGCCGGACATGAGTCTCAGGATCCGGAGAAAAGATGAGGATATCGTCTAGATATACGAAGACGAATCGGTGCAGGAAATCCCGCAAGACATCATTAACCAATGCTTGGAACGTCGCGGGGGCGTTTGTGAGGCCGAACGGCATGACCAGGTACTCAAAGTGACCTAACGGGGTGTTAAATGCCGTCTTCCATTCGTCTCCCTTCCGGATCCGAACCAGGTGATACGCATTTCTACGATCCAGCTTAGTAAAGATTTTGGCTCCATGCAGGGGGGTGAACACGGAATCTAATAATGGCAACGGGTATCAGTTGCGAACCGTAATCTCATTCAGCCCCCTGTAATCAATACATGGACGAAGTCCGCCATCTTTCTTGCCCACAAAAAAGAAACCTGCCCCCATCGGGGAGGTGGAGTTCCGGATCAGCCCGGCAGCTAATGAGTCCCGGATGTAGGTCTCCATTGATTCGCGCTCAGGTCGTGAGAGGTTGTACAGCCTGCTGGACGGGAACTCAGCGCCTGGAACCAAATCAATGGCACAATCGTACGGACGGTGCGGGGGAAGGGTGAGTGCCAGATCCTTGCTGAAGACGTCAGCAAGATCGTGGTACTCAACCGGCACTGCCGTCAAATTGGGAGGGACTTTGACCTCCTCCTTAGCCTGGGAACCGGGAGGAACCGAGGATCCTAAACACACCCGATGGCAGGTTTCGCTCCACTGAACGACCACCCCAGACGGCCAATCGATCCGGGGATTGTGCTTTAACATCCATGGGATGCCCAAAATCACGCGGGAGGTAGAAGGAGTTACAAAAAACTCAATCTCCTCCCGGTGGTTTCCAGACACCACCAGAGTTACTGGTGGTGTCTTGTGTGTGAGTAAAGGGAGGAGGGTGCCATCTAGTGCCCGCACCTGCAATGGCGTAGGAAGCGCCACCAGAGGGAGCCCTACCTCCTTTGCCCATCTGCTGTCTAGCAGATTCCCTTCTGACCCCGTGTCCACCAGTGCTCGGGCTTGAAGGGTTAAATCCCCGCTCAGAATTGTGACTGGGAGTCGTGTGGCAATTTGTGTGTGTCTCACTTGAATGTCTTGACCCCCCCTTAGCCCAGTCTCTAAGGGCGAGTGTTGACGTTTTGGCCGTTTGGGGCAGTCTCTCTGTGTGTGCTCTGTTGAGCTGCAGAGAAAACACTCTCCACGGATCAGCCTCCCCATTTTGGCCCTGTGCGTTTCCCTAACAACGTCAACAGGGGGAGCTGTTGCCCCACAAAGCGCTGCGGCTGTGGAGCGTGGGGAGGGCGGCCCCTTTTCGAACCCGGAAGGGAGGGGGGCGGCGCGTATCCGGTCACGTCCTTCGCCTCGCTCCCGACGGCGTTCCTCTAACCGATTGTCTAATCGTATAACGAGATCAATAAGCCCGTCTAAATCCCGCGGTTCGTCCTTGGCCACCAGGAGCTCCTTCAGGACCAACGACAGTCCGTTTACGAAGGCGGCGCGGAGGGCAGTGTTATTCCAGCCGGACCTCGCAGCCGCGATGCGGAAGTCGACTGCATAAACAGCTGCGCTCCGGCGCCCCTGTCTCATTGACAGCAGCACGGCTGAAGCGGTCTCTCCTCTATTTGGATGATCGAACACTGTTCTGAACTCCCTCACAAACCCATCATATGTCAGAAGGAGCCGTGACTTTTGCTCCCAAAGCGCTGTAGCCCAAGCGCGTGCCTTGCCGCGAAGCAGATTAATTACATAAGCTATCTTACTAGCATCAGTCGCGTACATGACGGGACGTTGTGCGAAGACGAGCGAACACTGCATAAGAAAGTCCGCGCATGTCTCCACACAACCCCCGTACGGCTCTGGAGGGCTTATGTATGTTTCAGGGGAAGGTGGGAGGGGTCGTTGAACGACCTGTGGAACGTCACTGTTACGCACAGGGTCGACAGGAGGGAGAGCCGCAGCAGCGCCCTGAGGGCGCGCTTCCACCTGCGTGGCGAGAGCCTCCACCCTGCGGTTAAGGAGGACGTTCTGCTCGGTCATTAAATCCAACCGAGCCGTGAAAGCAGTGAGGATCCGCTGCAACTCACCGATCATTCCTCCTGCGGACGCCAGTGTGCCCTGTTCTTCCATTGGCCGTTCAACAGCCGGTTGACGCCCCACGGGGTCCATGACGTTGGCCGAGATATCCTGTTGGGAAAGTGTAAGTACATGGACCCACAACAGGGGGCGCAAATGAACGGACAATGGAATAGGTCAAATAACACACTTTACTGTTGTGAATATGCACAACAAGTACAACAGATTACAATAATGGACAAAGTCAAATTCACACAGGTGTCGTGTGGGCAGGCTCGAAGATAGGAGACGCCTCTCCAAAGTAGAACCGGAACCACACGGTTTCCTCCGCCACCAGACCTCGGGAATACTGGAGCCGCCAAGCCCCGAATTCCCAGGTGGCCACTGCCTCCGCGTGTCGGACCTGGTACTGCTGGCGAGGAATAAAGAACAATTAAAGGAGGGCGCGTTCGCACCCAGGAATCCGAACGGCAGGTAAGCTGCCTCCACCTCTCGTTGGAAAGTTCTCTCAGAGTAATGCACAAAGTCACAAAGATCACTGTCAAACAGTTAGCTGAGTACGTTACCTTCTCGGTAGAAACGATATCTCGGCAAAGAGGTGGAGACGTCGTCCTGCTGATATACTCCTGCCGATCAGATGATTGGTAACAGCTGTTGCAGGTGATGCGTGACAGCTGTCACCCTGGCTGCTCCTGTGAGGCGGCTGCGCCCTCTGGTGCCTGGAGCCCACACTCCAGACAGGGCGCCCTCTGGTGGTGGGCCAGCAGTACCTCCTCTTCTGGCGGCCCACACAACAATAAGATGAACATCAAGCTGATCACTTTGTTCATCTTTAATTATTATGCCCTGTTTGTTACTCTGTGCACCAAGGTAGTGTACAAAATAATTTCTAAATGAAAGGCACCAGAGGGCTGATGTACTGTGTACCCTGTGCACTCCACATACTACAATATATATGCAAAAGCAAATAGAAATATATCTGTAATGGTGTTTTTTGTTTAACTATGTACTGTATGACTTCATCATTTGACCTCTGTGTCTTTATGTTGAATTCATTTACACCAATCACAAATATTTTGCTGATCAACATAAGCTTTAGATCACTGGTCAAAGCAGTTGGTCACTCCTCTGAGTCTGGTCTGCTTGAGGTTTTTTCCTCAAAAAAAATGCTTGAGGGAGGTTTTTTCCTTACTACTGTTGGTAAGGTTAGACTTTACCCTTGTGAGGCACCTTGGAGCGATTTATGTTGTGATTTGGTGCTATATGAATAAACTGAATTGAATCCATCTGGGCTTCTTGGTTGTCGAGATGTACAAAAAAGGTGTTTTTGGAAGTATGTTTTCCTTGACATTGACCAAATTACTCCAGAATCTAATCACTTCTAGATATCTGTCTACGTAATATTCCCAAAAGGTGGACCAATCTAGGCTTCATGGTTCTTGGCATGTATTGAAAAAAAAGTTGTTGTTTTTTACTAGGTTTTCCTTGACCTTGACCTTCAACTTTTGACCAAATTACTCCAAGATCTAATCACTTCTAGATATTTATCATGGTAATATACCCACCATGTTTGAAGGAATTCTGTTGTGTGTTGGGGGGTTTGGCTGGATGTTTTTGTGTTGTTTTCTTTTCTTTGCTCTCCAGGTGGTATGCAAACTGGTTTTTGTCTGTGGAGAAGGTGCTGGCAGAAGAGTCCTTCACCCTCATCAGCATTATTAGCTGCACCTGTGGAGGATGTTCACGTGCAGGCCTACTGACTCGCAGCACCTGTGGATGATGCTCACGTGTAATCTTAAAGAATTTTAGCTGAAGCAGATAATGAGATGGCGCTCTGCATTTAAGCCATGAGTGGTTCAAGCAGAATTGCCGGGAACTCGACCTTGTGACGTTCGTTTATGAGACGCTGAGGACCGCGCCAGGGTTTGACACATCGTGCCTGTGAAGGAGGACGGGTGAGGGACACATGCTGTCAGCACACATCAGAGGTGATTATTGTCTGAATGATCGTTAATAGTAATTTGGCATTCTGTTATGCAGTATATTTGAACATTGATGAGAATTGTGCAGTTTGCTTCTCACTGCCGTGGCGTATGGACTGATGATCCTCCACCTGTTGTGAGAAGCTGCTCATTTACATAAAGCTTAAATTCAGACCTGAATGTGTTGCTGATAGTGTGTGCCTCTGAAGGATATTTGCTGTAGCTCTGTTGACGTTCCTCACCTTTTCCATCCTTCACAGAGTCAGTTTGTCGTGTCCACCTGGGGGGTGTTTGGCGGTGAATCTGAGTCCAGAAGCACCGAGGCTTCGATCCTTTTGGGCGCTGGAGAGCGCGCCGTCCTTCACTCCACCAGACAAACTATATATTTATGTTGTACACTAATTATTGCACTGAGGGGAAATAAAATCGTTTTGTTTGTGGAACCGCTTTCTGGTTATTTAGCGCTGGGTTCGGTCAGACGTTGGTCCGCTCCTCAACCTGCGTCTGCACATAACAAATTCCGCCAAACCATTTTTGATTTACCTTGTCCAGAGGCACACAGACACACCAGTGAAAATAATACCCTGTGCGCTGCTTTGTCAATGCCCAGGATAAGAAGAGAACAAATTTTTACTAAATTTGACTTATTCATTTGGTGAGTATCTCATGATGGTAAACAGTGGGAGCCGATCAGTTAAAAGTCAAGAGGAATAGAAGGAACTCCTATAAATAGGCCCTGAGGCCCATTGGCGCCAGTGCCTATCCCCAGATAGCATGAAACAGATCAGAGTCTACAACTGCTACCAGGCAGGATGCCTGTCCATCATAGACTGTTTACATATACAGTCTACGGTTATGTCTCAAGCCAAAGCCAGTACCTATTTGCAGCTGGATAGACTGGGACAATCAAGATGAAGTATCTTATTGAAAGACAGAAAATGTCCTGTAAAGGTCAAGGTCATAAAAAAAAAAAAAAAAAATTTAGGACATCTCCAAAATCAATAGGACTATACAGGTGATCCAAAGCTTATATCGATTATGGGATAATTGAAATCGCAACCACGTCACTAAAACATCATAGAATGATAGATACCTACAGTGGGGCTAGATTAGCAATGTCTGACTTATTATTGTTCCACAATTCCAGTAACTTGAAATGACTATGATATCCTTAAAGAGCAGTACGATGTGCACACATAGGGTGTGCATCACCCCTCCAATACCTTTCATTGTTTTTATACAACTGCTCATTGGGCTGTAAACCAACAAAGTAATATGGATTTTAATTCATCTGTAAAGATCTGTTATAATTATAGGGTGACCAAAAAAAAAAAAAAAAACAGAACCCACAAAAAGGTCCAAACTTAAAAAAAAAAGATTGAAAACTAATATTTCTGAAGTTAAAATTTTTACAAATAGCAATTTAAAAAACTCTCATAAATGGAACAGATTTTTTATAGTGCTTTATAATGATGGCTCACATTCACACATAACAGGCTGCTATCATATAAGGCATGCAATTTGGGGATTAAGAACATTGCTCAAAAGTATATTATTGATTTGCCCTTCTGACTGAGGAACTGAACCTATATGGCTTTCTGTCACAAGCCCACTTCTCGGACCTTTAGGCCACCCTTTTGAGACATGAATACTTGGGTGCTTAATATTTTTGCACAGCACTGTCACTTATATTATTATTTGATGTATTTGCTTGAAAAGTAAATAAACCTAAATATGTCACACAGCATGGTGACTTTATGACAGGAAATGAGAATACATAACTAAAGATGTAATGGATGTGTACAGTATGTTAACAGACATATATGGAGTTGTAAGCGTGCATTTGTGTGTTTTCTGATGCCTAAAGTGTGCCGGGATTGGAGTCTTACTTTTATCAGTGCGTTGAGAGTCTGACTGTGAAAGGAGGAATGCATCTTGATGTAACTTCACTATCAGCCTCCCTGTTGTCCGACAGCTCCATGTTTAGCCTGGGAACACTGCAAGGATTTCATGTGCATGTCAAAGTGTTAGAGCATACTTGGGGGGAGCACCAGATTGGAATTGGGATGAAATATTGCCTTTATTGTTTTATACTAAATTCTTTCACAGAAAATATGAACTTATTTCCATATTTGGTCACTTGCTGGAAATAACATTAATAATGAGTTGAGTAATGACTTTGCAGATTAGATTACAAGGTCTGATACAATAAGTCTAAGACCCAGAGCCAATTTTAACCCAGTCAGTACCACATAAAGTGGCAAAACAACACTTATATTCCAGTCTCAGTATACCATGGCCTACACAAATGTGTAGGATAGTCTTCCTAGAATGACAGAATTACACAAGGGTCAAATTATTAAAAATGCTCCAATCAAGTTCATTATTTGTCTGATCATGAGGATTACAAAAGGTATAGTTTGTACTACCTATGACTGTAAATTTTAGAATTAGGGCTAAAAACATAAAAAAAAAAATTATGTGAAAGGCTGATTTCAGTTTGTATAAACGTCAAAAATTATAGTTGCTTCGGGATCCCCTTTTGCTTTCAGAACTGCCTTAATTCTTCAAGGTGTTGGAAATATTCCTCAAGGATGTTGGTCCATATTGACATGATGGGATCACACAGTCACCCATTCAGCCAGTCTGCCCATTCTCTTCTGACATCAACAAGGCATTTTCGTCCACACAAGTGCCGCTCACTAGATTTTTGTTTTTCAGGCCATTCTCTGTAAACACTAGACACGGTTGTCCATGAAAATCCCAGTAGATCAGCAGTTTCTGAAATACTCAGACCAGCCCATGTGGCACCAACAACCATGCCACATTCAAAGTCACTTAAATCCCCTTTCTTCCCCATTCTGATGCTCAGTTTGAACTTCAGCAAGTCGTCTTCACAACGTCCAGATGCCTAAATACATTGAGTTGCTGCCATGTGATTGGCTATTAAAGTGGCCAGTGAGTGTAGATGTGCCTGTTTTCAATGCTTGGTTTGCAAAGCAACAGGCAAACACGGTCAGAGACTGGATACACTTTATTTTTTGCAGTATAAGTTGCACATTTTTTTCCTGAATCATCAGTTCTTTAATTTTGGATTTTTGTGCATTGCTGTTGTGTACTTTTTATTATTTGTCATTTATTCTTTCATTATCTGAGGTATTTTTAGTACTTCGAGTCCTGTGAAACTCTTATATAAACAGTTACATTAAAAAAAATCACATGTTCCTTATTAATAATAATAATTCTAATAAGTCGCACTGGAGTACAAGTTGAAAGACCTCACAAATGAGTAGAAAATAAATAAATGAAAAACAACTTATACTCTGGGAAATTCGACAAGATATTGTCCATCCATCCATCCATCCATTTTGTAATCCTGTTTATTCCAGATCAGGGTCCTGGGGGGTGCTGGAGCCTATTCCAGCTATGACTGAGCGAGAGGTGGGGTACCCCAGGTAGGCTGCCAGTATATCACAGGGTCACCACGTATAGACAGACAAACACAATCACACCCACGGTCAATTTAGTGTCACGAGTTCTCCTAACTTGCAAGTTTTCGGAAGTTGGAGGAAGCTTGAGTACGTGAACAGAACCCACGTAAACTCCTCTCAGAAAGGACCAGGTCTGAAGCAATCACACAGCTTTCTTGCTGTGAGTGTTATGTGTCGACGCGGGTTGAGGAGTGGACCTGCGTCTGACGGAACCCAGCGCTAAAATAACCAGAAAGCGGTTCCAATAACAAAACAATTTTTTTTTTCCACCCTCTGGTGCATAACAAAGTGTATGAACAAAAGATGCGTCAGTCTGGTGGAGTGAAGGCTGGCACGCTCTCCAGCGCCTAAAAGGATCGAAGCCCGGCGCTTCTGGACTCACTTTACTGCCAAACACCCCCCAGGTGGACACGACAAACCGACTCTCTGCGAAGGATAGAAAAGGTGAGGTAAGTCAGCAGCTACAACCAATATCCTTCAAAAGGCACACACTATCAGCAACACATTCAGGTCTGTATTTAAGCTTTATGTAAATGAGCAGCTTCTCACAACAGGTGGAGGATTACCACTCCGCACGCCACGGCAGTGAGAAGCGAGCTGCACAATTCTCATCACAATTCAAATCTACTGCGTAACAAAATACCAAGTTACTATCAACAATTAGTCAAACAATTAATCACCTCAGATGTGTGCTGACAGCATGTGTCCCTCACCCTTCTTCCTTCACAGGCACGATGTGTCAAACCCAGGCGCGGTCCTCAGCGTCTCACAAACGAACATCACAAGGTCGAGTTCCCGGCAATTCTGCTTGAATCACACATGGCTTAAATGCAGAACGCCATCTCATTATCTGCTTCAGCTGAAAGTCTTTAAGGTTGCACTTGAGCACCATCCACAGGTGCTGCACATAACGCTGATGAGGGTGAAGGACTCTTCAGCCAGCACCTTCTCCACAGACAAATCAGTTTTCATACCACCTGGAGAGCAAAGAAAAGAAAAGAACACCAAAATGTCCAGCCACACCCCCCCAACACACAACAGTGAGGCAACAGTGCTAACCACAGCTCCACCGTGCTGCCCTGTGGATATTATACTGATTCTTTTCTAATGGAACAAATACAGTTCGACTATGAAGAAAGTTGTGACATTACGGTGTCTTTTCCTCCTGTGCTGTAACTTTTTGTTTGTGTGATATGTCCCAAATTAATAAAGTCAGGCAGCGTAAAACCTCTTCACTCTGTCGCTGCTTGTCACAGTGAAATTGGCCTCAAACTTATCCTCTCTCCATCTATAACCCCCCTCTCGCTCTGTTCTTTCTGTTTTTGCGCAACTGCCCCAGTTAAGCAATTGCTTACATCCTACTCAGTCTGGGCTGGATAGAAATTTCCCATAGGGTATGTACTAATATGCAGAGAGCACACTTCGACAGATGCCATCAGAGAACAAGCATATGAATTACCAGGCAGGCTGCCATCTTTGAGTTCAGACAGAATGGCATTAATAGCTGATTGCCATCCAAACAACAACAACATGAAAGCCAAAGCAACTGGGAGCAGGTAAAGGTTTCATCATTTATATATTAACGGCTTTACTAACAAAGACGATCGTATCCCCTCAAAAGTTAAAATGTCATCATACAAGCTGCCAGCATTTAGAGGAGGGGTGGAAAAATTTTTAAAACTAGGGGTAAGAAATCAGATGCCATCAGCAAATCGCATTCCAATAAATTAAATATCCGCCACTGCTGACCATAACTAATTCAGAACACATAATATATTCATGAGTACAATTAAAGAAAACATGATTCCTTTAATTTTAAATGGCAGTAAATATTGGCATTACCCAATTAATTCAATTTTGACTCTAGGAAAATTACCTGCAAATGAACCACAAATGCTGAACCCGCATTTCCTGGCAAGATGTTTCCTTCAAAGAAAAGTAAATTAACAACTACAAGGACAAGGGTATATTTTCAAAATCACCATTATTAACACACAGAGGAGGACAGAACTCTTATTTCCCTAATCTAGTCTGCCTTTGCATATGTGGGAAGTTTAAAGAACACAGCAAAGTTACAATGAGCTATGGAGATTTGGGGACAAATTATTGTAGATTTTGACATTGTGGGTAATATCCCACTATAGATGACTGTCCTCAGCATGAATGAAATAAATCATACTGGTTTGTGTAATTATGTTTATGGAACATATGCTAAACCCAGAGTGCTGCACAAAAATTGTAATATTTTTCAAAAATTCATGCAAGATTTTCACCAAACATGGGATGAGGACAAAGGTCCAGCCCAAGAATGATCTTAATCAGATTGTTTTGTAAAAGGTCAGAGTCTTCTCTATTTTTTTAAACTCCATTGATCACCAAACTTGGCACACATATGAATGTGGGTTCTGGAATTGCCCATTCAGTGTTTCGCAGTTGTGAATCTCGTGCCGTCTCGCGGTCCGTAACTCACGCGAGAGGTCGGTTTCAGCAGAGTTCCGGTGTCAGGAGCTCAGCGTAAACACACCTCATGAAGTATGGACAATAAGACATTATCGGGGCACAGCAGAAGTCCATCACAGGTGCTACACATCCTCCAGATAACCCTCTCAACTTGGGAGAATGTATCATCATCATAATCGCCCGTGAACTAGCTAAATCAACACCATTCACATCCTCACTTTGCCATTGTTTACATGCACTGTGAGACACCAGAACTTTGCTGGCACCGTGGTGCATTCTGGGAAGCGCAGGTGGATTAACGCTGAAGTACCGAATGCAAAATCAAAATTAAGCAACAGTCAATCATTGTGGATCCATGTGATTTACACCATACCTAGCACACATTTGGAGTTGGGGCCTCAAATTGACAGGGTAAGGTCAGATTTGCCAAATCTCGGTCATTAGAATGAAGGTCATTGGGGACAAACACCAAAATCTAACCTCATCATTTCACTCTGATGTAGGCACTGAATTTGCACATTGAATAGGCAGGTGAGCTCCAGAATTGTCTTGGCAAGGTCAATCTTTTGGGTGAAGGTCAAGGTAAATGGTATGAAATGTCACATGTGGGTCTTTTATTGACCCTTTTATTGACAGTTTTTTTATTAACACTTTTAAAAACATCAAAATCTACTTGTACACAGAAACACTAGGGTGCTTAAAGATCCTCGTGCACACCACTGTATGTCAAGTTCTATTATCTCTGAAAGTCATTTTAGTGTTAATATCAGAACAAGAAAAGATTTGTACAAAAAAGAGCAACTGTATAGAACACTGACCCATGCAATATGAACATTATTTTTCAGTTTCCTTCGTGCTGAAATGGGCGTGTTGATAAAACTTTACTAAACCATGTCGGGCAAGAGGTACAGTATAGTATAG
Source organism: Thalassophryne amazonica (assembly GCF_902500255.1). Lineage (NCBI taxonomy): Eukaryota > Metazoa > Chordata > Actinopteri > Batrachoidiformes > Batrachoididae > Thalassophryne > Thalassophryne amazonica. The sequence continues at coordinate 21,275,731 of NC_047117.1, read as the reverse complement.
CGTGAATTTTTGAATTAAAAGAGCTTCCTCTTTAAGCAGTTGCTGTCTCAGCTCTCTGGCACTGGAAAAACAGATCAGTAGGTCCTTGATAGACCTCTTCCTGCTCTCAGCGTACGTCCTGATAAATGGTCCATTTCAGAGTCCATAATGGACACTGATGCAAACGCATTCTCCCTCTACGCTCAGCCGTCTTTCCTCATTGTTATTATTAGTCATTACGGACAGTCTGTTTGGCTTGTTTTGATTTTGCGTGCAAAGAAAATAATGCTTAACAGTGGGTTTTAGACATTTTGTTATCGCCGCCTTAAGAGACACCTCTTCATTTACAAACCGCTTCTTATGCATGTTTAAAGCCAATATAAAGCTTGGCCTGATGTGGATTGGCCACCCACAAAGTGGTTAGTCTGGAAAAGCGAAGGCTTTCTCACAGTTAGATTCCATTTCCCGTCTGAAAGATGCATCACGGACACCAACGGGGGCCCTTCCTCCCTCTCGGGCTAATCTCTGCCAGGGGTTTTTTGTGCAGAGAGGAGTTGTGTGTAAAATACACAAGACAAGATGTGACTCAGACCGGGATTGAAAGAGGAGGTAAGGTGGAGGGCTGCTGCACTCAGGACGATGCCTCTGCCCCTGTGTGTAGGCTCAGCAGGCGGCGCCTCAGAGAGAGGGGAGTCACAGGGGAGAGGAGGGTGATGTTTCCGAAGGGGGCCCAGTCTGTTACCAAAGGAAGGTGGAGATTTACTATCCCACCCAGTCAAAGTGTTGTACTCCCTCTCTCTCTCATGCACACACACACACACACGGAAGCAAAAAAAAAAAAACCCTCACGTATACTCACACACTCTCTCCACAGGAAACTGTGAGCCATAACGCTGAGGTACCTCACAGCAGACGGGCGCATTGCTCAAGCCTAGCGGGATACGGTGTGACTTTGATAGCACGTTAATTACTCATGTGATGTGATACAGATGTCTGGGGGCTTCAACCGAAAGTTTGCCTGACACTTTCTGAGGGGGCCAGGCAGACTTTTCTTTTTTTGAAAGCGGTAGGTGAAAACCAAAACGTATTTATTATTTATGCAGAGATCAGTTTGTGTGCTGTCACAGATCCCGGCAGTGTCATGCTGATGCTAAACTGTGATGCTACTTGAAGGGCTGGCTGTTAAATAGTTCTTTGTGTACTTTGTGACAGCTGAGACTTTGAACAGGAAGACCTCTGGGCTATGAGCAGCTGCCTGTTGTGTGACATGATGAAAAGGGCTCCGCTGTCAATGTGACAGTTTGAAAACTTGCTCTTTAACAAGAGTTTTGTGATATAATTACGCTGTGTCCAAAAAGTTTGTTACTGTGATTGGAATAGGCTTTAAACAGAGGTATATCCATGTTTGCAGTTGACTTGACTAGAGAGTCAACCTGATTATCGGGTGGGGGATAAAAAGCTCTTGGTTTTGTAACCCCAAGTCTAAACCTTTGTAAATAGAAACAGAGGGAGAATGCAAACGGGTGAAGTCATTCGGTTGAAAAACATACAAGGGGCTCAATGACAAAACGTCAAAAGTCGATTAAATGTCACACATCAGTTGCGTCTTCACAGATGCCTTACTGCCTGAGTGTTGCTACTCCTGGCATCTCTTATCTGTATCCCCTTGGCAAAACACTTGTGATGTTGTGAAGACTTAAACAGCATAGGCCCTTTTGATCTTTCACAAAACTGACAAAATTTGCTTTATTGAGTTATCCATCCATTCATTTTCAAAACCTGCTTACTCCAATTAAGGGTCACCGGAGTGCTGGAGTCTAGAAGTCATAGGGCATGAGGCAGGGCACCAGTCTGTTGCACGGGTATTCAGTTATTATTAATTACCTTTATTTCTGTGGTATATTTAAAAATTACAGCCAGTGTTATTACTGGTAAACTATTTACTTTGGGAAAGCAAATATAGTAAGCTCATGCTATGAACTTTTGCAGGATGTGCTCCGGATGGCAATCGGTTCCATTTGAAATCCAGTTCCAAATTTTTCAGTCCAGTGGAATCATACACCTCTGACATTGTCAGTTATCTAGCAAAATGTGTGAAATTTGCCCCAATTTTATCTATACTTTATCCCAACAGGATCACTGGTGGCCTATCATTATTAGCTATGGCTGCCTGTTTCCATTTTGTGTAGGGGTATAATTTTGTTTTGTTTGTTGTACTATCAGTCACAACTGAATGTCTATTGCATTTCTTCAGCACCATGATGCTAAGACTAGAACAGGGGTGGCCAAGTTTGGTCCTCGAGAGCTACCTTCCTGACACTCGTAGTTGTCTCCCTGCTCCAACACACCTGAATCCAATGAAAGGTTCATTAAAAGTCTGCTAACGAGTCTTTCATTAGTAGTAGTTAGTTATCATATATATATATATATATATACACACACACGTAGAAAAATCATCATTTTCCTGACAAACACCCCCAAAAACAACGGCCACTCTGAAGGACCGATAAGGTTACTGATGTCGGTGGATCGAATCATTTCTTAACGATACCTGAAAGGAACCGGTTCTCGATACCCATCCCTACACACATGTATACTTTGCACTGGGATACTATTTAAATAACTGCAAATTATGAAGATACAATGCTCACACGGCTGATGGTATTTTACGATTGCGTTATTTTTATGACTTCAATGATATATAAACAAACAAACAAACTAGACTCCAACTTAAAAGGGGGTCTTATTTACTTCCTCACAGCATTTGAACAGAGCAGCACTGATATGAAACTTTGACGTGACTGGCTTGTAATACCATATTTGGGATACGTTATCTAATCCAGAAATAATGTGTGCAGGTTGCTGAAGTGCTGTCTGAAAAATAACCAAATTTTCCCTCTCTCTGCTTGTGTTTATTTCTCACCAGTGACATATTGGGACAGCATTTCAATCAGCGAAATCAAAGCGCAGAATGTGCTCCATAATGGGCATCCCAGCTGTGCATATGTTGGTGCTAATGGCCTGTATGGCAGCCAGAGGAATGTGCCAGATAAACAGCAGTGAAGCAGAGGATGATGTTCGCACAGGGTTTCTTCTCCACTCCACCCTCCAATCTCCTGGTTTCCACAGCACTGGGAGTCCCACTGTGGGGCCCGGCCCCACTGGCGTCCATCTGGAAGCTCATGTGAGGGCTTTGAGTACCGGATCTGGTTCTGCAAATCAAACCATCATAAAAAGGCCGCTACGCCCTCCGCCGTGCATCGAACAAATCTCTATTCAAAACTATTTTAAGTACATCAACACGGTTATCGCCATTATAGTCTTTGTAGTGGGCCTGGTCGGCAACGCCACTCTGCTGAGGATTATATACCAGCACAAGTCCATGAGGAACGGGCCGAACGCCCTCATTGCTAGTCTGGCTCTGGGGGACCTAATCTACATCATCATTGCTATACCCATCCATATCTACAAGGTACAGTCTTCATACAGACTTTAATATCCAACAACCTAACAGCAAGAACCATTTGTTGATCATGATGAAATAGAGATGAAGTTAAAAAATAGGAGAGACGGAAAAGAAAAGCAAGTGTGCAAATAAACATCAAATCAGTTGGACGGCTTTATCTACGTCTCATAGGCAGATAGTCGTGACAAGAGAAGTGGGGAATATGTTTGTCTTCAATAAACACAGCACTCAGACTGTAGTCACACATACCAGTGGCCTTGTGCTGACCTAAGGCATTAATCACTCAGACTGTTATCTAGACTATTTTAAAAACACACACAGTGCTTTTTAAATGATAAATCACACTTAGAGTTTTTAACTTGGTTCCTCATTAAAGCTGCAATCTATCATTTTAGATTACAAAATGTGGACAAAGGTGTTGACAGATATACAATATGTAATGCAAAACAATCCTTTTTCAGTAGACAGTAATTGAAATATAAGTACATGTTGAGTCTGACCAAATATTAATAATCAGTATTAGAAAATCTGACCAACAATTTGAGAGCAACAGCAGATTTCAATTATGCATTTAGATTTTTAGTAGTGGGGCATTTGGACTACAACTATGCCAAACAAAAGCTAAGAGATATAATGTTTTTATTTTTTTGAAGAAATGTTAGGTTTGCCAGTCAAAGGAATGTAGCTTTACATGTCAGCCACAGATGACTTGCTGTGCAACAGCCAGTATTTTACTGCATAACCTCAGTCTAGTGAACAAGAGGGTTTAAATTTCAGGCTATACATCATTTTCATAATACAGATTTTTTTTTGTGATGTCATAAAGCCAGTTCTTGAAATACTGGCAAGTGATAAAAGTAAAAGAAAGAGCAAACTGGGTCTACAAGTCATTGTGGCCTGATAAGTTTGGACTTTAGTTAGTATTTCAAGAACCGTCTTTATGTCATCACAAGACTATGATAAAAGGAAAAATAAAGAGAAACATGGGTTTACAAGTCATTGTAGCATCATACTTATGGTCTACTTATCATACTTCATACTTCATCATACTTATGGTCACCTGTGATGTCGTAAAGCATTTTCCTGAAATAGCAAAAGAAAAAAGAAAACTAAAAAACTTTGCATAGATGTTACTGTGACATAAAATGTAAAGATCTTTCTGTTCTCAAAAACGCCCTTCTTAAAATCTAATTTAAACAAAAAGAAAGTCATAAAAGGAAAATGAGAAAAACAAAACCTAATATGTACAGATAGATATCTGTGATGTCATAAAGCATGTTAATCAAAAATGAAACAGAAGTAAGATTTTTAATCTCAGGTCTCTGAGTTGTGGCATAATATATAGATAGGTTTCAAGTTTGGATCAAACTAATTCTTGAAATACTGTAAGCATTAAAAAGAATAAATAAAACCTGGATCTATTCATCACTTCAGTTACAGTATCTGTTGATCTTTGTGACATCATAAAGCCAGTTTTTGACATGCACGAAGAATATAAGAAGAGTAAAAGAGATTGTAATGTATTTATATTTTAATAGCTACATTACGAGGTCTGTTAGAAAAGTATCGTACCTTTTCATTTTTTTCAAAAACTATATGGATTTGATTCATATGTTTTTACATCAGCCAAGCTTGAACCTTCGTGCGCATGTGTGAGTTTTTCCACGCCTGTTGGTTGCGTCATTCGCCTGTGGGCAGGCTCGTCGTTGTTTCATTGCGAGGAAATGGCGGAATGATTTGGGCTTTTTTTCCCATCAGAATTTTTTTAAGAAACTGTTACAGACAGGCAGCTGGAAACCATTCGAAAAATTTATCTGGCTTTCGGTGAAAATTTTACGGGCTTCACAGAGAATAAGGAGTGTTACTACAGCTTTAAGGACGGCCCACAATGGTGCACAGCACGCCGCACTCCGAGCCGCCATCGAGAGGCAGAAACCACCACATCATTTCTAAATGGATCGCTGTGTGGAGCCGGGACCGTCGTGTGCAATTTCTCTGGTTATCACAAGAGCTGGACATCAGCCATTTTCCAGCAGATTTCACTTTTAACAAGAGATTTTGTCATGGAAAGTCGCGCGGAGGCTTCGCGCGTCACGACCGATTCGCTGATGAAGCGAGACAAAGGAACACCTCCGTTTCGGAGTGTTAGAGGACAAGTTGGGACATGCCTGTCTCGGCTTTCAGTGCTTACCAGTCGAGTGAGTATAAGAGAAATTGTGGAGAGCTGGGCTTGTCCCAACTTGTCCTCTAACACGAAGGTTCAAGCTTGGCTGACGTAAAAACATATGAATAAAATCCATATAGTTTTTGAAAAAAATAAAAAGGTACGATACTTTTCTAACAGACCTTGTATTTATTAATAATTTACTTTCTTGTTAGTTTTATTAATACTTATTTATTATTAATATTTATAATAAACTATAATTGCATCTTTGTGATGCCAAAAAGTCGTTGAAAGTTGAAACAGATCGAAATGAAGGGAAAGAGAGTTAAAAGAAAAAAAGAAACAGAAAAGGAAAAAGAGATGACTTTTTGTTTCTTTTTACTTGTGAAAATAGTTTCTTGGAATATAATATTTTTGTGATGTTGTGAAGCCAGTTCTTCAAATGTTGGAAAAACACGTGTGCATTGTGTTGAAGGAAGAGAAAGATAAAAGGGAAAATTGTAGATCATCACCAAAGGTCATAGTGCACTCATATCTGAGAAGTTTCTAGTGTCAGTGGGTCATTTACAAGGATAATAAGTGTCATTTTTACTGATGACATAATGTCGACAGACTTAATAAATATTATCTTTCTGTGGCTGTGAGCTCTTTCACAAGAGACAAATGAGAAAACCATCTTGGCTCAGTTAATGGTTGATGCATTGTGACTGTGCACTTTGAGGTTACACATGTGGAAAATGGTAACAATAATTTAAACAGTTCATGGACTCAGAGCCACAATGTTGAAACCATGTGAAAGCTCCTGATCCACTTCCTCTTGGCTTGGACAGTCCAGAGTTTCCAAAAATAAGCAGCTACTTAACTAGAAACAGTGACTTGGGCTCCTTTCCTTTGTGCCGCTCTTCTGGGAAACTTTAACAGCACAAGTAAACAATAGACATCCAGGAAACAGCATGTTTCCTTTTTATTATCCCCCTCACATTTCTCAGTCAATCCAGGTTATGTCCAACAGAAGGTGTGCCAAGGTCACCCACGGAAACACAAAGATCTTGACTTACTTATTCTTTCAATTGGAAGTTATATTGTCAGAGGGTGGGTGTGTTTTGGTAACAGTGGAGCATTAATGTTCACATCAGCTTCATAAACTCACTCTGACATTAAAAGCCCCCCAAAGGATTTGGTTGGCAAACGTGACTTTCAGCTGTGCCATTTTGTGATGCATCATCTCCTTTAGGACTAAAATTGAGTCCTTGTACAGCAAAAAGCCTGCTGTTACATCAACTCACTTTTTCAGTGCCAGAGTTTATGTAACTCTAGAGTTAAACATTAGCCAGAGTGAAGAACCCAACACAGGATTATATTAGGGATGGCATGATATCACTTCTTCATGTCAGATACTGTACGAAACTGGACCTTACGATATCTGCAGATACCAATACCAGTCTGATACCCTTTTCCATGTCCTAAACAACTAATCTATTAATAAATATATTTATTTGGATGTACATTGCAAACCTAGCCATCCTTCAGAACATCAGCTCAAACTGTGAAAGAGATATTCTACGCCCCTAATGGCCCCTTCACACACAAAATGATTGAGGCCAAATGGAGCATGAAGGAGGATTCGAATAGCACTTGTGAAAATTCGGAGCCACCTAAAATGCCTCGTACAGCAGTCGCCACATCCATTTGGGCACAGCACATACACTCTACATTTGCATGTCGCTCGCATCGGAAACCCATTCGAACGACAGCCAAGATGTGGTCGCACTGCCATCTGATCATGGTCACAACATTCGCACGGCATGTCGTACGCAGGTTGGACAAATTGTGCCGCGGCCAAGGGGCTGCACAAAATCATCAACCGCGTTGAACCCTAGCCGAATGGCGCAATCAAGCCAGCCTTCACACCAGCAGCCGAATAGTGGCAAATGGCAGGAGAGTACCCATTCGACCAACTCTTGGTTGGAGTCCAGGTGCCATCCACAATCATCCAACACCACTCGCTGGGCACATAGAAAATGCGGGGCCATTCGTGCGACCAGCACGAATGTAGAATACAGGACACCACTTTTGAGCTGCAGTCCAGGTGGATGAAAGTTCAAAGGGCGATCAGTGTGTCATATCCGCCCCTGAGCAACACAAATGGCGTGCAAGTGTGCCGTCCCCCTCCAGTAACATAAATGCCGTGTGAGTGTGTTGTGCCCCCCCCACACACACACACCTTGATCCTACATTACCAAGGTGAAGCTGAGGTAGCAAAGGCTTGAACAGTGGCCGGAGTACAGTGTGATCGCTGTCCAGTGCAGTGCGCACATCTGGAGTGCTGTCATGCCCATAATGGAACAGCTGACAGCTGTGGAACACCCATCATGACATATCCAGCACGTCCCACTGGAGGTCGAATCACCGGCCAGAAGCATGCCCACACAACCACAACAGAGGTAACAATAAAAACCCAGCTACTCCAGCTGAGTGTCACAGTGCCATCATGCTATCCAACTGGACAGTCACGTCACGTCACGTGACATGCGATCGCAATGTCCACACAGTCTGTCATGTGACAGCCTGACTGACAGACAGTGTGGGCAGCTCATTTGCCCCACATCCTGCAGCCGTGAGCCCATTCCTGTGAGCCCTTTGCTGCTCTGGACAGGTGGGCGTGTTGCTCATCGGTGATGTGATGTCCGTACTCACATGATCACACGCACTCAGACCCACTACAGTTATGTGTTTGTCATGGGACAGTGGTTCACGTGTAATCACGTCATGGGTTGGCTGTCATTCAAAATCAAGCAGGAAGGGAGCTAACCATGGGCCATGGCCAGTCACTGTGTTCCTGCAGTCTGCACCTCTCCACATCGCAGCCACCGCATCAGCGCAGCGCAAAGCTGGGGAATACATATCCAATCACCCACGTACAAAGCACAGTGGTAAACGAAGACGACAAGGGGAAAAATTAAAAACACACAAGATCACCTTTGGATCACCCCAACCATGTCTCAGTGCGCACGGTGATGACCATGCAGTCAGAGCTGCACCTGACCGCCGTGTCATCACTACTCACAGCTGGAAAACACATATCGTGCCATGAAGAACATCACCTCTCAACATGACACCGCGATAAACATGAGCAAACATGCTCTCATAACATGGTAAAAAGTAAAAACACATATCACCTTTGGAACGCATTCAGCTGAGCCTCAGTGCAGACACCAGTGCGCACTGCAGACACCATCAACCAGGATGCCTCATGTGAAAATATCCGTATGATCATGTGAATGGCTAACTGGCGAGGCAAATGTTATGTCCACCATGTGAGTTATAGTCCACATGATGCGGTGTCCTACGGCGTGCAGTGCGCTGATTGGGCAATGATAGCTGGATACGCGGAGCCGGCTGATGTGTTCATGATATGAGTGCATCAATCAATTCATGTCAGTTCATTAATTCCTTGTTTACATCTATGGACATGGTTCATGAACATATAGATGATCATTTTTGTATTGTCTGCTCTTTATAATAGGAATTAAATATTTTAACAGACAGAACAATATCCATTTGTTTCCTCTATTCCAAAACAGATCGTCAAGTCATCACGCACCAATTACACATCATTATCAGTAACATGATTGTCTTACATTTAAACAGTACATTCATTGTTCTTATAATATTCTGTGCTCTCTCATTATTTGATCCTTACACATTTTCTTCAATTTATGTACATTTATACAACATTTAATTGCTTCCGCCGCTGTGTGAGCGTGATGTGGTATCACACCTCTCACGTGGTCTCACTGTGTTCACAAGCATGCACAAAACAGTTGCTGCGGATTGGCCTCAGTCTCCCAACTTCGTGTTATGTGTGAAGGGGCCATAAAGGAAAACATACATAGCTCACAACATGACTCAGATGTGCAACAAAAGCCTCAGTTCAGATTTTGTCTTATTTTGTCAAAAATATCAGATTAGCACAGCCCTTATCATATACAGAGAACAGGCACGGCTAACCTAAAAGTTAACTTTGATAACTATTAATCCACTAACTGAGCAGTCAACTGTGATAACGCTAAACCGATAAACAGTTAATATATTTTGCCACACTCTCATGAGCACCACTAGCTTAGCTTATGGGAAGCTAAAAGTGGATGCTCTCGTTTTGGCTAAACTTTTAGCCAGTTTCTGGGTATTCTGTGTTAGTACGCGCCCGCGGCCGACGTGCTTGATGAATTCCTGCGCAAAAAGTAGTTCCCAGATAACTGTGATAATTCCTGTGAGATAATGAGTATATCTCATCTAAATTAATTCTAAAATTTACCAGTAATAAAAGTATAAAGATAAAAGAAGAGTGGCTGTAATAAATATTTAAGAAACTTAAAGTTTATGAGCAACTTCGTCCGTTATTGCTTAAGCACACTGTAAACATTGACACGATGGAGTTTGATGCGGAAGAGTTCAGAAAGATATGATTGGAATGGTTTGATTACCATTTACAGTTGTCGATGGAAGACTTGGGTGTTAACTTTGTGTTCAAGTCAGAAAAAGAAGCTGCACTGAAAGAGATCTGGGAAGAGACACATTCTGTATGTTGTCGCTCCAATGAGAGCAGCACACTGAGCAGGGTGATATTTTGCTGACACTACTGTTAAGTGCTAAATTTAGCTTTGGCCTGGGGTTTGTTTTTGTTTAGTAATTGTAAAACACTGAAAAGCAGACATAAAAGCAGCTGAAATTTTGACATGTTTTAGCACAAACATGGAGGTTCAACTAACTTTGAAATGGTTTTCAAAGTTAGTTGAAAAGCTAATCTGCTAGCAAAAAAAGTCAGCTTTGCTAATTAGCTGGTAGCTTAACTATTTTCACCACTGTCAGAGAATATCAATAGTCTGATTTAAAAGTGCAACAGTTTGGTCATTATGTGAATGAAAAACAACACTTACAGGTTGGCTTGGAACAGGTTGGCTTTGTCAGTCGAAAAATTCCTTTTTCTCATTCCTCAGTCACCTCGTGGACACAGACTGTATTACACCTTCACAGAGTGAGTGACACTTGACGAGAGTTGACTCTGCTTATCTGATACACTCTGACAAACATCTGTTCCACTCAGCAAGGTTTAACACACAGTGTTAACATAACACTTTAAGAGTTAAAACCAACTCAAATATTTGATGACAAGCTTTGAACACTCCAGTTTGTTGCTGTGTGCATGCTTTGATTGCAGTTACATGAAGAAACAAATAAAATTAACATAAATTGTTTGTGTGCGTATCTGAGCTGGAAGCCTCAACTTTCCATTAGATCAAAATTCTCCAAAAGCCTTTACATTGGGCTCAAAACAAAACAAGATGCTTTTGTTTTTTAAGCTTTTAGAACACTTACTCCCATTAGGCATTCTGTTAACTGTCCAGATTAATGTCCATAACTATGCTGCCACCATCTGGTCTGCACGTATAATAACAATGTGGCCCCTGCTAAGGGAAGTCTTTTCCTGTTTTGTTGTTGTCCTTTTTGTTTGTTTGTTTGTTTGTTTACTGTGGCGTTGTATAGGGGAGTCAATACTATTAATTTTTGAACATAATCATGAAGTGGATGAGGTTAAAGGGTTGCCAGTGTGGATTTTTTTTTTTTCTGGATCTACAGACAACATAATGTGCATAAATGGAGTAACATAAGAATAAAAGTGACATCAAACTTTCCATATGGATTTTGTAATGGTATTAGTTTGATTTATGTGTTGTGACCCTATCAGCAAAACACTGAGGAAAGATGCCACCAACTGGATAACTCGCAAACACGCCATCTCTCACTGAACTACGTATCTCCAGTGAGAGTCCAAACAGAAGCACATCTCATGTACTCATGAGAGCACACACACACACACACACACACACACACACACACACACACACACACACACACACACACACACACACACACACACACACACACACACACACACACACACAGTATGCACAGATTTGATTGATTTCCTTGCAGATGTCTGCTAATGTGAAAGCGAAGTGTTTTGTTTATGGTTTTTTTTTTTTTTTTGCCTTTAGCTCCTGGCTTCCGAGTTTCCATTTGTAGACACGGTTTTTGGCCTGTGGCTCTGTAAGATGGTGCCTTTCCTACAGAAGGCCTCCGTGGGCATTACTGTTCTCAACCTGTGTGCCCTCAGCGTTGACAGGTCAGTAACGTCATATGTTACGATTTCGTGGCTCGTGGCGGTGGGGGTCACTAATGTGTCAGAAAAATATTGTGTTACCATTAACAAGCTCTCTGCCTGGGATCTCATGTATTCAATTGAGTCTGGTTGGGATAATTAAAGATGACAACTGGAGCAAAATAACTGCATTAATGCTGCAATGCTTATATACATGATAAATGGACTGCATTTTATATAGCGCTTTTCCATCTGCATCAGACTCTCAAAGCGCTTTACAGTAATGCCTCACATTCACCCTGATGTCTGGCAACTAGGGGATTAAGAACCTTGCCCAAGGGCCCTTAGTGATTTTCTTGTCAGGCTGGGATTTGAACCAAGGATCCTCTGGTCTCAAGCCCAATGTTTAACCACTAGACTATCACTTCCCCAACTTGTATATGTGGTGTTTTGTTAAAAAAAAAATCCCTCTTAAATTGTTCAGTTTAAGTTAAGAATCTGACTCCATATGTATACAATACAGCCCAAGAATGGAACTTAAATATGATAAAAAAAATAAAATAAAATCACAACCCAACTTAAATATGCAGGTAAAGTGTAGTTAGGTCTTAGATTCAGCTATTAACACCTCCTAAAATGTTAGATATTGGTGCGGGGATGTATGCCACTATAATAATGACTTTTTTTTTTTCAAAATCACAGTGTTGTAGATTTTTAAAGTCTAAACCAAATTTTGCAGTCAGCCAAAAATAATATTACACTGACTCAGTATTTCACCAAGTGTACATGACTCTTTAATATATCATACAATTGTTTACCGTTATCTAGTATTGGGCTTTACAAAATATAGAAAACTATGTGTACACCCCACGGGGAGCACGGTGGATTAGTGTTTAGCACTGCTGCCTCACACCAAGAAGGTCATGGGTGGCCTTTCTGTGTGGAGTTTGCGTATACTCCTCGTGTTTGCGTGGGTTCTCTCCAGGTGCTCTGGCTTCCTCCCACATCCAAAGACATGCAGGTTAGGTGGATTGGAAACTTTAAAATTGTCTGTAGGTGTGCGTGTGGGTGTGATTGTTTGTCTATATGTGGCCCTGCAACAGACTGGCGTCCTGTCCAGGGTGTACCCCGCGGCGCGCTCTATGACTGCTTGGATAGGTTCCAGCCCCCTGGGATCCTTAACTGGACTAAGTGGTTGAAGATGAGTGATGTGTACGCCCCAAAAAACTATGGGCCTACTATTTAAAATTAAAGTATTTGGGGAGGTGATGCTCTAGTGGTCAAGCGTTGGGCTTCAGAGCAAAGGATCCTTGGTTCAAACCCCAGCGTGATCGGAAAATCACTAAGAGCCCTTGGGCAAGGTCCTTCATCCCAAAATTGCTCCCGGTGTGTAGCAGGTGCCTTATATGCAGTGTTGCCACAGTTACTTTGAAAAAGTAATCCAATTACTGATTACTGATTAGAACAACTAACACTATTTTCCACTCAAATGCACCTAAACTCTCTTTCTGAGGACCACATGATGTGAAAATGCAATAAAACTTTCTTACCTGTAAATCTGGTCCTGTTTTCTACATAAATAAATGTTATCCAATCTTTGTGCTCAAACGCCAAAGCAGGGGCGAATCCAGATGGAATGGGGGCGTGGGGCAGGGATGTGCCCCCCTCCCCCACAACACCCCTAGATTAAAGGTCCAGTTTTGAAGCCGTTTTTTACTACAACTACTAATATTGCTTAAAATAATAATAATTTCGACAAGTAAAATGTTTAGAGAGTTAGAATTTAATAGTTACATTTCTAAACAATGTAGGTTTGAAATTGCAAGTTTTATTGTTACAGTGCTGTCAACAGTTAAATATGAGGTCAAGAAAGAGGTCTTTATTTTACTTTTTATAAAACAAGTATTTATTTTCATTGAAGTCAAGAAAGGGTGACTATAAAGTGAGTTGTTGTCGGCAGCTGTGGAAAGTAACTAAAAAAGTAACTAGTAATCTAACTTAGTTACTTTTACAATTGAGTAATCAGTAAAGTAACTAAGTTACTTTTTCAAGGAGTAATCAGTAATCAGTAATTGGATTACTTTTTCAAAGTAACTGTGGCAACACTGGTAACGGTTACTTTTTTAGACCAAGCAGAGGAAAACAATATGGAATCACTCAATTCTGAGGAAAAAATTATGGAATCACCCTGTAAATTTTCATCCCCCAAATTAACACCTGCATCAAATCAGATCTGCTCATTGACATTGACCCTATGCCATGACATTGACCCTATGTGTCTTTTTGCAAGGACTGTTTTTGCAGTTTTTGCTCTATGGCAAGATGCATTATCATCTTGAAAAATGATTTCATCATCCCCAAACATCCTTTCAATTGTCCAAAATATCAACATAAACTTGTGCATTTATTGATGATGTAATGACAGCCATCTCCCCAGTGCCTTTACCTGACATGCAGCCCCATATCATCAATGACTGTGGAAATTTACATGTTCTCTTCAGGCAGTCATCTTTATAAATCTCATTGGAAAGGCACCAAACAAAAGTTCCAGCATCATCACCTTGCCCAATGCAGATTCGAGAATCATCACTGAATGACTTTCATCCAGTCATCCACAGTCCACAATTGCTTTTCCTTAGCCCATTGTAACCTTGTTTTTTTTCTGTTTAGGTGTTAATGATGCCTTTCGTTTAGCTTTTCTGTATGTAAATCCCATTTCCTTTAGGCGGTTTCTTACAGTTCGGTGACAGACGTTGACTCCAGTTTCCTCCCATTCGTTCCTCATTTGTTTTGTTGTACATTTTTCGATTTTTGAGACATATTGCTTTAAGTTTTCTGTCTTGACGCTTTGATGTCTTCCTTGGTCTACCAGTATGTTTGCCTTTAACAACCTTCCCATGTTGTTTGTATTTGGTCCAGAGTTTAGACACAGCTGACTGTGAACAACCAACATCTTTTGCAACATTGCGTGATGATTTACTCTCTTTTAAGAGTTTGATAATCCTCTCCTTTGTTTTAATTGACATCTCTCGTGTTGGAGCCATGATTCATGTCAGTCCACTTGGTGCAACAGCTCTCCAAGGTGTGATCACTCCTTTTTAGATGCAGACTAACGAGCAGATCTGATATGATGCAGGTGTTAGTTTTGGGGCTGAAAATTTACAGGGTGATTCCATAATTTTTTCCTCAGAATTGAGTGATTCCATATTTTTTTCCTCTGCTTGGTCTAAAAAAGTAACCGTTACTGACTGCCACAATCTTTTTTTCTTGATTTCTTATAGTGTTTCTTAAAGCCAGAAAGTTGCCATTTGAAATGACTTTAGTTTTGTGTCATGTCTGTGATCTGCTTTTTTTCTACAAAATTAAACAACTGAATGAACATCCTCCGAGGCCGGTGATTCCATAATTTTTGCCAGGGGTTGTAATATTTAAAACTCCATATTGATTGCAAGTAGCTCAGTGTAGTTTTATAAATATTCTTTGTTGACGATAGCCTTATGGTGATTCGTTAATAAATAAATAATGATGACAAAGTGCCGAAGCTTGGTTTTATCTTACTTCATGTACAAGATCCAACTTCAGAGACTCGCCGCTCGCCTGCCTCCTCTTAAAGAGCTCCAAGGTTCATAATATTTAACGACCTCTATTGTGAGGAAACTGATGTCGGAGAGCAGATGCGCTCCATTTGTTGTCAGGAAACACGTGGCCATCTTTGTGTGCGTGTGTCGTGAAAGCACTCGAGTGTGTTCTGCAGCTTTCCAACGTCAGAGGAAGTGGAAAAAGGTGGATACATTAGCACTTAGTAAAATATAAATGCCACCATGTTCAACAGAGAAATTCAAATGTGTCATGAAAAATATATTGTTTTTGCCATAAAATCTTGATGCAGGATTTTACTAAAACATTTCGACAAGTGGTTTCCATTAATGAAACAAACAAGCAAACAGGTTTTTTTAGTGCATGGTAAACACGCGCCAACAGACAAACCTCTCTGCCAACATGGGCCGGTTTGTTTGGAGGCATCACAAAAATATAAATATTGGATTTTTAGAATAAACAATTGATCATCTCGCTTCATGAATTCTTCAGATTTTGATATTCTGTGCTGACTGAGCAGTTTGTTAGATCTGGTGTGCTGCCATGCACACACAAGACACTAGGAGAGATGAAGAAAATTACTTTTCTTTTTATTTCTGTTTGTGTCACTTTCACATATCACACGTTTGATCGTGTTATATGCTGTGACACATACACGTACACTGGATGCTGAGCATCTTTCTGTCATTGTCACAGGTACAGAGCTGTGGCGTCGTGGAGCAGAGTGCAGGGAGTGGGCATCCCTCTCTTCACCATCATTGAGATTGTGTCCATATGGGTGCTGTCACTCATCCTCGCTATTCCAGAGGCAGTTGTGTTTGACATCATCAGCTCCGACTACATGAATGTAACCAGGAACATCTGCATGATTAATGCCAAGTCTGACCTCATGTTGGTACGATATCATTCCTTCAGCATTTTTGATATTGCTTTTGTACGGTGGCCAGCTGATGCCCACAACACTTCCAAATGAAGACATTAGCAAATGCAGAAACCATTTACAAATACAACCCCCCCCCCCCCCCCCATTTTATCAATTCAACAAGTAATTGCAACAGAAGAAAAAAGTGTCCTGCAATCTGAAAAATACTTGCAAAATAACCTACTGCACATGTAACATGCTGTAGACTACGTGTTGTTACTACTAGCGTCTGCGTTGTTGCTACTTCAGATGTGTGGTGAAGATTTGCAAAGCGTTTAATGTGTTTGGGTGCCATATGTGAATTTGCAGCAGACGTTATTAAACTAATGCATGTGTAATAGTTCTAATCTTAAAGGAAAATATGTTTATAGTTAAAAGCACCTTTATTGTCAATTGGCATGCTACGCTCTGTTACATCTTTCATCCATCGCTTGTGGTGTTTCCTGCTTGGGCAATAAATCCGTCGATACATAACTGCATTAGAAATCCAACTTACTCATACTTTTGGCTGCGCTAAAAAAAATCTTCTCAATCTCTATTTACCGTAATAATTTTTCCACCCCATTCAGCTCCCAAGCGAAGAGATGTGCATTTGATACGAAAAGTATTTGATACAGGATGTTTGAGTTTTGCTCTCTTGCTTTCATCAGGACATAGCCTCAACTAGTGATTGCTTTTCTCATGCTTGAAGACATAACTGAGTGCAGGCTGAGTACAATTACTGAAGGCTGAAATATGGGCTTTCAGTCTGAGATACACATGCATGTGTATGCCATGTGTGAAAAGCGAGCACAGCCAATCTCAGCTCTGAACGATACTGATGCGAAGGTGCAACGGCTTCTGAGCAGAATTATTTCGCAGTAACTTGAAATATATTAAAGTTATATATATATATATTAAAGTTGGTTTGTGGTTACTGACAAAAACTAACGTCCAAAGCGTTCAGTGACTTCCTGGGCTCAGTCATCAGAAGTGTACAGTATGTGTGCACAGTGAAATTGTTGAGCTTGGAGAAACAGTCCTTTATCTCAGCAGTGATATTCATGTCTCGGGGTCTTTGGCCTAGGGTCTTGTGGAAAGAGCTTCGGGAGTCATAAGATTGGTGGACTGAGATGTTTGCCAATCTTTGCAAGAGAACAAAAGTCCAAGTCTTTAGGGACATGGTCCTTCCTGCCTTACTGGAATGTTGTGAGACTTGGATGCTAACCAGTGACCTAAACCAATGACTGGATGTCTTTTGTACTTTGTCTCTGAGAATGGTCTTTGGGTACCATTGGAATGACTTTGTATCAAACGAACATTTACTTAGGGAGACTCAGATGAGGAAAACTACTTGCACTGTGACTCGGCGGATTTTCATTTTCATTTCAAGGAAAAAGACGGAATGACTGGAGCAGCGCCGCGTCAAATTTTGCCAGAAACTGGGTGACAGCCAGGTGGAAACCATTCGGATGATTCAGACGGCTTTCGGTGACTTTTCAGTCGTGTGACTATCCGAGAAATTGTGGAAGAGGTGCATGTCACAGCTTGTCCTGTGAGACTTCAACACGAAGGCGCTTGTGCTCCGCCGTCAGAAGCAGCATGAATTTCACAGCCACTCTTTTCATGGCCAAATCTTCTGTCTTCTACAGTGGAAATCTTCTACAGTGGAATGTACTGAAAAAGTGGTGATGTCCACCTCTTCCACAATTTCTCAGTCACACGACGGTCCTGCATCACCACAGCGTTCACTTTGGAAATGATCTGGTCATTTCAGCATGTTGATGACCGACCGGAGCGCGGCTCGATCTCCACCGTTGTGCGGACGTCTTTAAACCGGTTGTACCACTCCTTAATCTGTGTGATGCCCATAGGATCGTCACCGAAAGCCGTCTGAATCATCCGAATGGTTTCCACCTGGCTGTCACCCAGTTTCTGGCAAAATTTGATGCGGCGCTGCTCCAGTCATTCCGTCTTTTTCCTTGAAATGAAAATCCGCCGAGCGCACTGCACACATCCCACACAAAGGCTGCTTACCAGGAAATGACGCAATCGACAGGCGTGAAAAAGACAGGCGTGAAAAAGTTCACGCATGCGCATGAAGGTTCAAGGTTTGCTCATGCAAGCACACGTGATTCAAATCCATCAGGTTTTTGCAAAAAATAAAAAGGTACGATACTTTTCTAACAGACCTCGTATTTTGCTTATAACAGGGTAACATCTATACACACAGAAAAAGAGTTGTGGGATTTGCAGGATGTTTAAGAGGAATTAACTGTAAAGGTGTGTTCATGTTATTGCGGAAAAATCAGTTTTGTATGCACTTCCTCCCTATGCGGTGCATTGCAACAGTGTTGCATGAAGGAATGGAATGAGTTCAAAAAGATCAAATGTGTTAACCTTTGACCATGTGCAGTCAATGAGCTTTGAGTAGGAGTATCGCAAAGGATGAAAAGCTAGTGCCATTGGCATACATATCAGAATTTCCAAAATTGTTCAACAATAAAGTATTTTCCTATCTGAAACAAAGTGTTGTGTGGGCCGCTGAAGAGGAGGCACTGCTGGCCCACCACCACTAGAGGGCGCCCTGCCTGGAGTGCGGGCTCCAGGCACCGGAGGGCGCTGCCGCCTTACGGGAGCAGCCAGGACGACAGCTGTCATCCATCACTGGAGACAGCTGATCCCAATCAATACGGCGGTATATCAGCAGGACGGCATCTCCACCTCATTTGCCGAGATATCGCCTGACCAAAGAGGTAACAATCTCTGCCCATACATATAATTAACCATTGTTGTATTTCTTGTGGAGCATTTGTAGGACAGCTGACTACTGAACAACTTTTGGATAAGTACTCACCTTCCTACACTCCTGTATCGTTGTTAACGAGAGGTGGAGGTGGACTCTCCACCCTCCGTGTTACTGGGTGCAGCCGCATCCACACCTGACTGTTTTTGTTCCTTGCCAGCAGTACCGGATCCGACGAGCGGAGGCAGTGGCCACCTGGGGATTCGGGACTTGGCGGCTCCAGTATTCCCGGGGTTCGGTGGCAGAGGAAATTGGGTTGGTTCCGGTTCGACTTGGACAGACGTCTCCTATCGTCGAGCCTGCCCACACGACACCGTTGTTATTGGACTCAGTCTCAATATTGTAATCGGCTGTGTTGTTGTGCCTGTTTTCACAACAGTAAAAACAGTGTTATTTGATTCCTCCATTGTCCGTTCATTTGCGCCCCCTGTTGTGGGTCCGTGTTCCTACACTTTCACAACAGGATATCTCGGCCAGCGTCATGGATCCCGAGGGGCGTCAACCGGCTGTTGAACGGCCAATGGAAGAACGGGACGCGCAGGCGTCCTCGGGAGGGGTGATCGGTGAGTTGCAGCGGATCCTCACCGCTTTCACGACTCGGATGGATTTAATGACCGAGCAGAACGTCCTCCTGAACCGCAAGGTGGAGGCTCTCGCCGCACAAGTGGAAGCGCGCCCCCCGGGCGCCGCTGCGGCTCTCCCTCCCGTCGACCCTGTGCGTAACAGCGATGTTCCACTGGTTGTTCAACAACCCCACCCACCTTCCCCTGAAGCTTACA
Organism: Thalassophryne amazonica; assembly: GCF_902500255.1. Lineage (NCBI taxonomy): Eukaryota > Metazoa > Chordata > Actinopteri > Batrachoidiformes > Batrachoididae > Thalassophryne > Thalassophryne amazonica. Next base: position 21,255,876 of record NC_047117.1, on the reverse strand, counting down.
TAAGCCCCCCAGAACCGTACGGAGGCTGTGTGGAGACGTGCGCAGATTTTCTTATGCAGTGCTCGCTCGTCTTCGCACAGCGTCCCGTCATGTACGCGACTGACGCTAGCAACGTAGCTTATGTAATAAACCTGCTTCGCGGTGAGGCACGCGCTTGGGCTACAGCGCTCTGGGAGCAGAATTCACGGCTCCTTCTGACATATGATGGGTTTGTAAGGGAGCTCAGAACCGTGTTCGCTCACCCTAATAGAGGAGAAACCGCTTCAACCGTGCTACTGTCAATGAGACAGGGGCGTCGGAGCGCAGCTGCCTATGCAGTCGACTTCCGCATTGCGGCTGCGAGGTCCGGCTGGAATAGCACTGCCCTCCGCGCCGCCTTTGTAAACGGACTGTCTTTGGTTCTTAAGGAGCACCTGGTGGCTAAGGACGAACCGCAGGATTTAGATTAGCTCATCAATCTTGTCATACGGTTAGACAACCGGTTAGAAGAACGTCGGCGGGAACGAGACGAAGGGCGTGGCCGGGCACGCGCCGTCCCTCTCCCTTCCGGTTCCGACCACGCTCCGCCTTCCCCACGCTCCACGGCCCCTGCGCTCCGTGGGGCCACAGCTCCCCCTGCTGACGAAGCTATGGACACGAGTAGGACAACATTTAGGGCACCAGATGCACAGAGGAGACGGGCCCACGGAGCTTGTTTTGTTTGTGGTGCAATAGAGCACCATATGAGAGACTGCCCCGAGCGGTTAAACTCCAACGCCCGCCCCCTAGAAACTGGGCTAGGGGTGGGCCGAGACATTCACGTGGGACACACCCACATTGCCACACGACTCCCAGTTACGATCCTTTATGAGGACTCAACCCTGAAGGCCCCAGCACTGGTGGACACGGGCTCTGAGGGGAATCTGTTGGACAGCAGATGGGCCAGGGAGATAGGGCTCCCTCTGGTGGCGCTTACCTCGCCTGTACAGGTTCGGGCACTAGATGGCTCCCTACTCCCTCCGATCACGCATAAGACACCACCTGTAACTCTGGTGGTGTCAGGAAATCACCGGGAGGTGATCGAGTTTTTTGTGACTCAGGCCACCTCCCGTGTGGTTTTAGGATTTCCCTGGATGTTGAAGCACAATCCCCGGATCGATTGGCCGTCCGGGGTAGTGGTTCAGTGGAGCGAGACCTGCCATCGGGTGTGTCTAGGTTCCTCGGTTCCTCCCGGCTCCCAAGCTAAGGAGGAGGTCAGAGTCCCGCCCAATCTGGGGACGGTGCCGGTGGAGTACCACGACCTTGTCGACGTGTTCAGCAAGGATCTGGCTCTCACACTTCCCCCCCACCGTCCGTATGATTGTGCCATTGATTTGGTTCCGGGCAGTGAGTTCCCGTCCAGTAGGCTGTACAACCTCTCACGGCCTGAGCGCGAATCAATGGAGACCTACATCCGGGACTCATTAGCTGCCGGGTTGATCCGGAATTCCACCTCCCCGATGGGCGCAGGTTTCTTTTTTGTGGGTAAAAAAGACGGCGGACTTCGTCCATGCATTGATTATAGGGGGCTGAACGAAATCACGGTTCGCAACCGATACCCGTTGCCCCTGTTGGATTCGGTGTTCACACCCCTGCATGGAGCCCAAATCTTCACCAAGCTCGATCTTAGAAATGCGTATCATCTGGTTCGGATCCGGAAGGGAGACGAGTGGAAACGGCATTTAACACCCCCTTAGGTCACTTTGAGTACCTGGTCATGCCGTTCGGCCTCACAAACGCCCCTGCGACGTTCCAAGCATTAGTTAATGATGTCTTGCGGGATTTCCTGCACCGGTTCGTCTTCGTATATCTAGACGATATACTCATCTTTTCTCCGGATCCTGAGACTCATGTCCGGCATGTACGTCAGGTCCTGCAGCGGTTGTTGGAGAACCGGCTGTTTGTGAAGGGCGAGAAGTGTGAGTTCCACCGCACGTCTTTGTCCTTCCTGGGGTTCATCATCTCCTCCAACTCCGTCGCTCCTGATCCGGCCAAGGTCGCGGCGGTGAGAGACTGGCCCCAACCCACAAGCCGTAGGAAGTTGCAACAGTTCCTAGGCTTTGCTAATTTCTACAGAAGGTTCATTAAGGGCTACAGTCAGGTAGTTAGCCCCCTGACAGCCCTGACCTCACCAAAAGTCTCCTTCACCTGGTCGGATCGGTGCGATGCCGCATTCAAGGAGTTGAAACGGCGCTTCTCGTCTGCACCTGTTCTGGTGCAGCCCGATCCTAGTCGCCAGTTAGTGGTTGAAGTGGACGCCTCGGACTCAGGGATAGGAGCCGTGCTGTCCCAGAGCGGGAAGACCGATAAGGTCCTTCACCCGTGTGCCTATTTTTCCCGCAGGTTGACCCCAGCCGAACGGAACTATGACGTCGGCAATCGAGAGCTCCTTGCGGTGAAAGAGGCTCTTGAGGAGTGGAGACATCTGTTGGAGGGAACGTCTGTGCCATTCACGGTTTTCACTGACCACCGGAACCTGGAGTATATCAGGACCGCCAAGCGGCTGAATCCCAGGCAAGCCCGCTGGTCACTGTTCTTCGGCCGTTTTGACTTCCGGATCACCTACCGTCCCGGGACCAAAAACCAAAGATCGGATGCTTTGTCCCGGGTACATGAAGATGAGGTCAAAACAGAGTCGTCGGATCCCCCGGATCCCATCATCCCGGAGTCCGCTATCGTGGCCGCCCTCACCTGGGACGTGGAGAAGACCGTCCGGGAGGCCCTGACACGAGACCCGGACCCCGGAACCGGACCGAAGAACAAACTCTACGTCCCACCAGAAGCCAGGGCTGCAGTTCTGGACTTCTGTCACGGTTCTAAGCTCTCCTGTCATCCTGGGGTGCGAAGAACCGTGGCAGTCGTCCGGCAGCGCTTCTGGTGGGCGTCCCTGGAGGCCGACGTCCGGGGTTACATCCAGGCCTGTACCACCTGCGCCAGGGGCAAGGCCGACCACCGCAAGACATCGGGATTGCTACAGCCGCTGCCCGTGCCTCATCGCCCCTGGTCTCACATCGGCCTGGATTTTGTCACGGGTCTCCCGCCGTCCCAGGGAAACACCGTCATTCTCACGATAGTGGACCGATTCTCCAAGGCGGTCCACTTCGTGGCCCTCCCGAAGCTACCTACGGCCCAGGAGACAGCGGACCTCCTAGTCCACCACGTCGTCCGTCTGCATGGGATACCATCAGACATTGTCTCCGATCGCGGTCCCCAGTTCTCCTCGCATGTTTGGAGGAGCTTTTGCCGGGAACTGGGGGCTACGGTCAGTCTCTCGTCCGGGTATCACCCCCAGACCAACGGACAAGCAGAACGGGCCAACCAGGAGATGGAGCAGACCCTACGCTGTGTGACAGCCGCGCACCCGACGGCCTGGAGTACCCACCTGGCCTGGATCGAGTACGCCCACAACAGTCAAGTGTCGTCAGCCACCGGCCTCTCCCCTTTCGAGGTGTGCTTGGGGTATCAACCCCCATTGTTTCCGGTGGTTGAGGGGGAGGTCGGTGTGCCCTCGGTCCAGGCCCACCTACGGAAGTGCCGTCGGGTGTGGCGTGCCGCCCGTTCTGCTTTGTTAAAGGCCCGGACGAGGGCGAAGAACCATGCAGACCGGCGGCGGGCCCCGGCTCCCACGTATCGCCCTGGGCAGGAAGTGTGGTTGTCCACCAAGGACATTCCCCTTCAAGTGGACTCCCCAAAACTGCAAGAACGATACATCGGCCCTTACAAGATACTCAAGGTCATCAATCCCGCCGCAGTGAGGCTCCAGCTTCCGGCCTCACTGCGGATTCATCCAGTATTCCACGTCTCCAGGATTAAACCCCATCACACCTCACCCCTCTGCACTCCGGGTCCGGCACCACCTCCTGCCCGGATCATCGACGGAGAGCCGGCTTGGACCATGCGCCGGCTCCTCGACGTCCGACGAATGGGCCGGGGTTTTCAGTATCTGGTGGACTGGGAGGGGTACGGCCCCAAAGAACGCTCCTGGGTGAAGAAGGGCTTCATCCTGGACCCGGCCCTCCTGGCCAACTTCTACCGTCGCCACCCTGACAAACCCGGTCGTGCGCCAGGAGGCGCCCGTTGAGGGGGGGGTCCTGTTGTGTGGGCCGCTGAAGAGGAGGTACTGCTGGCCCACCACCACTAGAGGGCGCCCTGCCTGGAGTGCAGGCTCCAGGCACCGGAGGGCGCTGCCGCCTTACGGGAGCAGCCAGGACGACAGCTGTCATCCATCACTGGAGACAGCTGATCCCAATCAATACGGAGGTATATCAGCAGGACGGCATCTCCACCTCATTTGCCGAGATATCGCCTGACCAAAGAGGTAACAATCTCTGCCCATACATATAATTAACCATTGTTGTATTTCTTGTGGAGCATTTGTAGGACAGCTGACTACTAAACAACTTTTGGATAAGTACTCACCTTCCTACACTCCTGTATCGTTGTTAACGAGAGGTGGAGGTGGACTCTCCACCCTCCGTGTTACTGGGTGCAGCCGCATCCACACCTGACTGTTTTTGTTCCTTGCCAGCAGTACCGGATCCGACGAGCGGAGGCAGTGGCCACCTGGGGATTCGGGACTTGGCGGCTCCAGTATTCCCGGGGTTCGGTGGCAGAGGAAATCGGGTTGGTTCCGGTTCGACTTGGACAGACGTCTCCTATCGTCGAGCCTGCCCACACGACACCGTTGTTATTGGACTCAGTCTCAATATTGTAATCGGCTGTGTTGTTGTGCCTGTTTTCACAACAGTAAAAACAGTGTTATTTGATTCCTCCATTGTCCGTTCATTTGCGCCCCCTGTTGTGGGTCCGTGTTCCTACACTTTCACAACACAAAGTTTTAAAAAAGTTTTGAGACACTGCCATTCAGCTTATCAAAATAATTTGAAGTTCAATATAAGTGCAGCTAATGTGATCAAACTACATTGTGAATGCTAGCAATGCATTAATGATGCCATCCTCAATTGTGTCTTAGTAATAATCTACAACAGAGTAGAAATTACACAATAGCATGGTAAGTATGGCAAAAAAAAAAAAAAAAAAAAATGCTTAAGCTAGCTAACAGGAGTTAGTTTAACTGTAACTTAAGGGAAAAGTTAAAAGTAGCTAACATTAACACTCATGTAGACATGACACAATCTAATCCAGAACCTCTGAATGTAAAAAGTATACTGTATAAAACAAGCTGAATAGCTGTTTACATTAACCAAATACAGTAAACTTTATCGTACACCACACACTGTACCTTTGACATTTTTCAATTTGCTCTCTATTTTTAATTGTTTTAGGGAGGGGGTCATCTTTTCACTCTGGAAACAAATGCATTTAATCAGCTCATAACTCATTTGGAATGTAAATATAGCTGCTGGCTCACTGGTTGATAAATGTTCTTAAATGAGGCAATAATAAACACAGTAAACAGATTCAAGTCACCACTGAAAAAGCAAACACATCATTAGAAGCATATAGTTGCTCAGACAGTTTGCGTGTGGAGGTAAATGTGTGCATGTTTACCTTATGAAGTGTAAATAAACGTTGCTTACCTTAGCCTAGCTGTTGTCTAATCAGTGATTACAAGTGGACTGCACAGGAGGGGCTCATTCTGTAACACTCAGCCCATCATCTGCAACTCTTTTGAGGGGGTCCAAGTCTTAATTAGGGAATTCAAACCCCCTGTACCCCCATTTCGAACCATGATCTCCGTGGACTAATGTGTCAAGCAAATGCTCCAGTAACGTGGACACACCTACAAAGATAAAACTTGAAATGAAATTCACTGCTGCACATGTTTTTTTTCTCCCTGTAGTTCTATCAGAATGTAAAGGACTGGTGGCTCTTTGGCTTCTATTTTTGCATGCCGCTGACATGTACGGCTATTTTTTATACTCTGATGACCAGTGAGATGCTGAACCACAGGAACGGCAGCCTTCGGATCGCCCTCAGCGAGCACCTCAAACAGGTTGGACATTACTAAACTTTAACTGCTTCGTTTTAAATATCAAACCAACAACGCTTCCAGGAATTTGCCCATATATCCAATGTGAAGGAGCATTTACGCTATCTTTATAGACGTGAATTTTCCATTGCAGAAGTGTCCTCATCTCATCTCTAATGGTGGAACATAATAGTTGTTTGTCTCTGCAGAGGAGGGAGGTGGCCAAAGCGGTCTTTTGTCTTGTCCTCATCTTTGCGCTCTGCTGGTTTCCGCTGCACCTCAGCAGGATTCTAAAGAAGATGATTTACTCCCAGAACGATGCGTCACGCTGCGACCTGCTCAGGTGAGTTTTCTCTGGTACAGATGTTCCTCAAACGTCATAGCTCTGCAGAGAACGGCTCCATGTGACCATTTTTCGCCTCAATATTTCATCTGCTTTTCAATCTAAAATCAGATCGCACTTCAACAGGATTTCTTTAACATGTTAACATGTTTATGGAAGTGATCTCTAGAGATTAATGCAGTGGCCTGGGGACAAGAGGATCCTTGGCGTAACCTGGGACCTAGGCCAGTTGAACTGGTGTGCACATGTGTAGGCGTGTGTGTGTGTGTGTGTGTGTGTGTGTGTGTGTGTGTGTGTGTGTGTGTGTGTGTGTGTGTGTGTGTGTGTGTGTGTGTGTGTGTGTGTGTGTGTGTGTGTGTGTGAGATCATCGTGTATACGTACACACACACACACACACATATAAGTATTATAGAAATGCAGTTGGTTTACTTCAAAGACTGCTACACAGTATTCAAAACTGTTGAAATTAGCTTTTTTTAAATAAGTATACAGTATAATAACGGAACTTTCTTCTATTCTCAGCTTCCTGCTGGTTTTAGATTATTTTGGTATTAACCTTGCAACCGTCAACTCCTGCATAAACCCAATAATCCTCTACTTTGTCAGCAAGAAGTTCAAGAACTGCTTCAAGGTATTGTACTTCTCTACATCAACAAATACAAATCCTTTTTCATTTAGTCTGGGCAGTAAAACAGTCAGTGAAGTCAGGTCTGTGTTCGTGACCCAGAGGCTTTGACAGCGACTGCATTCCATGAGCAAAATATAAAACAGCCAAGTAATGTTAAGTGCTCACTTTGTTCGCTGCGGTCACACTAAAAGTGTCTGTCAGGCAGGGTTGAGCTGGAAATAAACCATACCTGGCTTTCGGGAATGACTGCCGAGATGTCACTGTGCAAACCTTTGGTTGTAAACATACAGTTGAAGTTATTTGTTTTGTTCCCGCCCCCTCCCCACTCTTTGCATGTTCTTCAAGTCATGTTTGTGTTGCTGGTGTTACTCTGACAGCCAGCAGAGCAGCATCGGACCCATGAACGGCACCAGCATCCAGTGTAAAAGCCCCGAGCCCAACAACCAAGTCAGCCCTGAACGCAACGCCAAAAAAGACAGATTGCTTACCTGTGGGATATTTCCAAACTCTTCAAATTGCCCACAAGGCATTTAGGATACAACCAGATCTCATCACAGAATATATACATTTTAAAAAAGCACCTTTTTTTCCAGACGTTCAAAACAGATCCTTGAGACCACAGCAACTACAAGCAGACCAGAAACAGGAGTGGAAAAGAACACATTAGAGCTGGTTGACAACACCGTGCAATTGTCCAGTGTCTCAGCTGGCAACATGTCTTCAAACTAACTGTTTGAAGCCAACTGTTCACGGACAATGAAGCTGACACATGGGCGAACAAGGGTGTGATGAGGACAGAACTAAAGTAATGTCTCTCAACCAGTCGCAGAGCCATTATTCCTGTTAAAAGGCAGCACATCTGGGAAGGATGTACAAGCTTCAGGATGGAACAAGCAGACTGTTCGATGGAAAGACTATATATTGTCCTCCAGAGTTTTCAACTCCGACGGTAAAAACAGGAAAGCATGTTACCGACTCAAACACCCAAGTGATTGTACAGTGTATTTTACACATTATTCATTTGGATACTTTATGGTGTTTCAATGTTCTTTTATTTGATCTTTGATCCTTATCCAGATTTGCACGAAATTTCATTTATTGGTTGTTTGTCACATGTAGGACAGACAGGTTTCTGCAGGACTGTGTTTGTTTTTGACAAATTCCTTAAAACATTTGGTTAAATGTCCAATCTTGCTATGTGAAAGGAACAATAGGAATGTTTGAGACTGCATAAGTGGATCCAGATCATCATCAAAGTTTAATGGGTTCTTCCTGTTCATTTTCTTCCCTCCATTCTGCCACATTTTATGAAAATCAGCTGTTGGGGCAGTATGTCTCATGGCTAATTTGCTACTTTGCTAACTTCATATAATAATAATAACAACAACAACAACTTCATATCTCCTTATACAAATAATGATAATAATAACTTCATATCTCCTCTGGAATGCCATGATGCATACTGTTCCAGAGATGGAACGTGGGGAAAACTGTTGTGATTTGAAAGAAATGATTGAAGTCCAAACATGCTATTCACCTTATTCAGCCCCACCCACTTTTAAAACAGAGGCATTTCCGTTTTGTCTTAGGACTTCTGCTGAGCGGTGTTTTCAATATAGAACAATGGAAGTCATTCCATGGGTAGAAACAAAAACCTTTTTGAAAAGCTCAAAGAGAATGACTGGCTCACCCACGGGTCATAACAAAGTGGGAAGATGACATGAAAAAGTGGTCATCAATTATTTTTAACTACTTTGTGTTGTCACTTGGTGTGGACGGTTTGGCTATGAGGAACTACAAGCTCGTATAAAAGCACAATCAAGTTAAAATACAACCCCACAAGTAGTACCACCGTAATGCCAAGATTACGCAACATTAATATATGTATGGTGTTATTTCATGCAGTGCTTGGTTGTATCAAACGCCAGAAAATTAGTAATTTAGACAGCAGCTAACGCTACACAGACAGCTTACCCGTTTGTCTCACTAGCATCTGCATGGCTTCTTCAATGGAGCGTTGTAGCCCAACCATTTCTCTGGGTAAGGATCCAGTGGTGTGGGTTTTTTCCTCCACAAAATGAAAAGAACAGACATAGGGACGTTTGGGTGGATTTTTCAAATTCAGCGCTTTTAGCCAGCACCAGAGATCCTCGTCTTTCAGTGGAGGAGGGAACGAGTACTCAGATCTCTCCTTTTCATGTTCAAAACATCATTCTGAAAGCGATAGTTTCCTCTTTTTCCACTTGTTGTGGCACCCACGAACTGAACAATTAATGCTGCTCATGTTTGGACACTTCTAGCGTACTGTGTTCCCACGTAGATAATCACTGACGCAGTGGCAAACCAGAAGTTGCTTGACAAAATGGAGCCGCCCACCCGACTTCCTGAATAAGGTGAATATATTGTTGTTATCAAGAAAGGTAATGCTAACAAGTTGACTTTGGGTCACATATTTGGTTAACAGATATTTTTACAAACTACATGGTGGTTTTCATCACTGCTGACTTTGGGTGTGGGTATTAAAATTCATGGCCGACATATTGCCTCAGTAACTGTGGCACCATCTGTGAAGTGAATGTCACAAAGCTATCAATGGCTGCTAATTAGTGCTAACATGCAAATTAAATAATATTAAAATTCTCCTTAGCAGAAATACTGGAGCACAGACTTCTTAGATGGTCTGTTTGTACAGTTAACCACACGGCAAGCCATATTACCTCAGATATTTCCAATCATATGCTCAGAATGGACAAACATGAACAAATCCACAGTAGCTAGCAGTCACCCACTAGCCTAGCAGTGGCTGCCTGGACCCGGCAAACACAGTAAAACAATCATTCTATCTCAACTGCATGATTTCCATAATTATTCAAAGCCAAAATCTGACCTTTTGCCCCTGGCAACCATTTGATGTCATTACTGACTCTAAATTGCTTTTTTTTTCTACAACAATGTGAATTTTAACAACATATTAAGCAATTATTGACATTTAACCTATATAGAGCATCCACTTTTATAAAGTGTAATAATCAGTATTGTGCTCAGACTGCATTATGACAGAGACAGAGGGTTTTTGCACGGTAACGTGGAAATCAAACCTTACTGTCTGATATGTGAATACAGGTAATCCTGTTTGTGTGTGCACTGTGTATATTGTCACTCTCACTTCTTTTGTTGAAGTTCAGGGCTGTCTGGTATATATTTTACCACGGCTCATTAAAACGTGGATAATAATATGCAGAATATGAAAATCAGCCTGTTTTCACTAATTTAACATGTTAACCTCATGTTATTGCTGCTGCTTATAACAATAAACCTATTTGCATCTCCACTGTGAGAAACACACTGGGTTTATTTCACCATTTTAGGCATAGCTGTGGGAAGTCCCTTCTGTTTTTCATCTGCGTCTGTGTGAGAAAACGACGTCTGGGAGTGATTTGAAGCACACTGTGACCTGCTTGGCAGCGGGGCCCTCAGGGTTTGTAATGTCAGCAGAGAGGATGTTAACAACGTGGACATGGGAATTTGATACATATAACTCACTTGTTGCTCATCTTGCCAAGACAACACAGAAAAGCTACATTTGTGCTTTTTTTTTAAAGTGTATTTTAGCCTAGAAATGTTGCAAAGATTTTACATTTTAGTGCATATTATCATGGTCAGGAAGCTGCTGAGCACTCGTAATGCAAAATATTAGTGATTAAACAGATATGTTTGTAGAATTTACAAGAGATTTCTAAGTGTGGAAAAGAAATAAGTCCCTTATTTTAAGCGTTTTCACCTTTCTTCCGCATGTAAACTGCATTTTTGCCATAGACTGTTCTATATATGCTGGATAAAACCATTGTGACATCACCCATGGGTTTTCTGAAAAGAAGATTCAAATCTCAAATGAGTCATGTTTGGGGAAGACCAGTATAACCTGGGCAGGACAAAGTAAGCTTGGATATGTCCCAACTTCAGTTACTTAACAAGCAAGGCTACAGCTAACTTTGATTCAGGTGTTTGATAAAGGCATTCTTCTATGAACTTGGCAGTGGCTTTCATAACAGATGGGTTGGGAGTGGATATGAAAATATGTGACTGGCATATTGCCTTGGTAACCACTTCACCATCAATGGACCTGATGTCACCAAACTACCTGCTAATTAGTAGTAACCTTGTGTTAACAAAGAGAGCAGGTAACTGTAGAAAAGGAGCTGACCTAACAATATATAGACCTTGGTTCAATTACTGCCTACTCTGCCTGTGTCTTTGCACAAGACTCTTCATTGTCTTAATCTACCCATCTGTTTTACACTAAGGAATCAGGAGATAAGCACCAGCACCAACAGTTCTCAGAGCCTACGTTGCACCTGTGAAGTATTCACAGTGCTCCACTTTTTCTACATATTGTTATGTTACAGCCTTATTCCAAAATGGAGGAAATAGTTTTTTTTTTAAATCTCAAAATTCTACTCACAGCACCCCATAATGAAAACATGAAAAGGTTTTTTAATTAATTTTTGCACATTTATTAAAAATAAAAAAACTAATAAATCACATGCACATATTTATTCACACCCTTTGCTCAATACTTTGTTGATGCACCTTTGAAAGCAATTACAGCCTCAAGTCTTCTTGAATATGATGCCACAAGCTTGGTGCACCTATCTTTGGGCAGTTAAGCCCATTCCTCTTTGTAGCACCTCTCAAGCGCCATCAGGTTGGATGTGGAGTGTTGGTGCACAGCCATTTTCAAATCTTTCCAAAGATGTTCAATCGGATTCAGGTCTGAACTCTGGCTGGGCCACTCAAGGACATTCACAGAGGTGACCTGAAGCCACTCCTTTGATATCTTGGCTGTGTGCTTAGGGTCATTGTCCTGTTGAAAGATGAACCGTCACCCTAGTCTGAGGTCAATCACTGAATTGATTGGACGTCAATTAAGCTGTAGAAACATCTCAAGGATGATCAGTGGAACCAGGATGCACCTGAGATCAATTTTGAGCTTCAAGGCAAAGGCTGTGAATACATACATACATGTGATTTATTAGTTTTTATTATCATTATTATTATTATTATTATTAATACATTTGCAAAAAAAATTCACATTGTCATTATGGGGTGTTGTGTGTAGAATTTCATCTATTTTGGAATAACATAACAAAATGTGGAAAAAGTGAAGCGCTGTGAATACTCTCCAGATGCAGTGTATGGGGGAGGACTTGCTTTTAGCGCCAACCTCAAGTGCATAATCAAGGAACTGCAAGATTTGTCACTTCTTCGTGGCTTCATTTATCAGGTTTGGTCTTGATTTCAGGGCACTTAAAATGGGCTTTTTTCAAAACTCAGACTAGGGTGAAGATTTTCAGAAATTCCAATGCAATTTTTATGTATCGAAAAATAAAAAAGGGTTCATGGCCTCTCATTGGGAAAAATGACTGCACAGTGAGGGTTGTATCACCACCTGCCTTCGCTTGCTTTTGACAGCACTTGACATTGTGCTTTGCATTTCTGTATGGATGAGATATTGTTTAAAATAGTGCTTCTGGAGACAGGGTTTTTCTTTTAAAAGGAAGTCAGAAAATCTGTGTTCAAAAATACCCATGTATATGTGGACTTAGGCCAAGTGTTCTGAAAATTCTAGCTTGTACCGTACTAATCCAGGATTATGAATTCTCAGAAGCAAACAAACAAACACGCACACACACACACACACACACACACACACACACACACACACACACACACACACACACACACACACACACACACACACACACACACACTCATCTTCAACCGCTTAGTCCAATTAAGGGTCACAGGGGGCTGGAGCCAATCCCAGCAGTCATTGAGCGCAAGGCGGGGTACACCCTGGACAGAACGCCAGTCTGTCGCAGGGCCACAAACAAACAAACAATATGAAAATGTTGGTTTTATCAAGCAAATGTTTTATTTGTTTCAGTGGGATGCTCTTGATCATTTTCATATGGATCCCATCATTATGAAGTTCTCATATTCTTCATTGAACATCAGAATTTTTTTTTTTTAAATCAGGTACCTGTACTTTGAAACATTAAGTATTTTAAAAACACCCTTTTTGGTCAAATATAACAATAATACACAGATTAATAACTTTTGTGTGCACTAACATACTGCATGTTTTGCATAAATTAGATTTTTTTTTTTGTAAATGTTTTTTTTTTCTTCTCTAGCATGTCAATAAATTACTAAAAATTAAATTTGTAAAGGTTAATACTCCAAAAAGTAAACAGAATTTCGTTATTTTAATTGTTGTTCTTCATAAAGAATCTCCAGATGTCAAATAATTTATGATGAAGTGCTAAATGTTAAAAAATAACAACATAAATGTTGTGTGTGACTTCACCTACCTTTAAAATTGAATTTATTTCAAGAAAACTGTTTTGCAGGAACAGTATGTTTATTAATTCATCATTTTCCTGTTTGCTGTATTTTAATAATAAAGCATTGGGCTGTAAAGCCAGAAAGTAATCACGTTTTTAATTAATCTGCAAAGGACTGTTTCTGTGTAACATTCAGATTGTTATTATTCATTTGTTTATTTATTGAAAAGTAAGTAGAAATTTCCTTTTATAATTCATTATTTATTTTACAGACATAACAATGAAGAAAATCCATCTAAATCATATTAATACAGAAAGTATTACATTTGAGTCTTTTGAACAGTGTACAGAATTTACAAATTTAAGAAGGTAAGAGAAAGAGAAAATAGTGTGAGGGAAACACTGATGCGAGGACGAAACAAGATGGTTTTAATTCTGTGTAATCTGTGGAAACTCCTTGCCAGCAGTGAATAAACCACAGAGAAAAACAAAAAGCAAAGAGCCTTAAAAGACCAAAAGGGGACAATGGAGCTTTTCTGTACAAGACATTATTTGAAGAGTTCAGATGCAAAACCCTGGAAATCCAAAACTACAAAAACTAGAGCACCACACTCATAGAATGCAAACCTCTGCCAACACTAGTTTCCAATTTCACAAATTTTTACCATGGAAAAATTTTTAAGATCAAAGTCCTGTTAGAAGTGGCTTTTCATAGTGTGAATGGGTGAATGTGAAGCATAATTGAGCATCTGATGCAGATGGAAAAACGCTATATAAAGCGCAGTCCATTTACCATTTCATAAGCTAAAATATAATACAAAATATAGATCAAAGGGGCTTTTCAATGTTAATATCAAATGTCCACTAAATCCGCAATACGGAGCAGATCCAGATCAAACTTTCTAAGGTGATAGTGAGTGCCAGTCTGCACATTACTTTCAAATATGAGAGCGATTGGAGCCCATTGATTAAGATATAATGTAAAATATACATTAAATGGGGTTTTCAATGTTGGCGGAGGAAATTAGTTGAGGCAAGGATGTACTTAGCCAACTATTAGGCTGCAAAATATTAAAGAATTTTAACATATATTTATTTTTTGATGGAAATCTGCACAATTTCTAACATATCTTCTTTTAAATTCCAACTTTAAATTGCATTTTCTCCATAAAAATGAATGACAGGATTTTGCATTTGAAACCTTCATTTATTGATAAATATATCTCATAACTCATAATAACAGCTTATGATTTCTGCTTCCATCCATTGTTAAGAGTATGCAAAGATAATGTTAAGTTCTATATATTAAGAAAGCTCAGGCTGGAAAAATCACATCATGCCAATTAAAAACAAACATACATCACATAAGTAACTGTTTACAGATTGGATAATAATTATTATTATTAATAGTATAACCTTATCTCCAGTTCATTAAAAATAGAAACAATTCATCATTATCAAATATAAATTACTATTTGCTGTGACATATGTTTCTTCGAGATACCAAAATACCAAATCTCTTACAAATGATTTCAGCACTACAAAAAAAAAAAAAAAAATCCAGCCAAGATTATAGAATAAAATAATAATACTACTAAGAATAATTATTAATAATAGCAGTAGTAGATTTTGTTCATAAAGCACTTAGTCAAAAAAAATCTAAAGTGATGGATAATTAAAACAAAGACACGGAAGTTAAAAAGAAACTGCAAAAATACAGAAACCATTAAAAATATTTTAAAAAACAGTAAACCAAATAAAACTATGTAGTATCTTTTAACGGTACAAAACAGACACATTTGGAGGTTGACCTTACATGATGTGACTTCCTAACATCCAAAGGAAGAGTGTTCCATAGGGTAGGAGGACAAAAAGATTAGCCTGCTGACTTCTTTTTAACACTGGAAACAATACAAAGTGAGCCTGCATCCTGAAATTGCAAAGTGCAAGATGTATATGAGTAATACGAGCTCGGTGCGAGTGTTGCGGTTTCTTTTGGGTAATAAGTTGTATCGGAGTCTCAGTGGGACTTGGAGTTTGACTTGGGCTTTTGTAACTAATTGTACCACAGGACCTCTTGTTCATTTATCTTATGCATTTGTTCAGGAACAGATGAACTAATGAGAGCAAGAATTGGTCTATATTAAGATTAGTAAGTAGTTGTTGAGCAATTAGTGAGTTAAGTATTCCTTCAACAAAGGAGGCGCACTTTAGCTTGTTGCCAGCGAGGAATCAAACGAACTGTGAATCAGTTATCATTTTGTTTGGCCTTCTTGCACACACACCTGTCTCTGCTCAGCTTCAGCCAAGTGCGATGGACCTGATGCTAAAATATGCTGTGGATCTCGTCAAACACGGCATATGTTTACCTGCCCTGCCCTGTACACCGCTTTGCATGGCAGTATCTCCAAACTATCTGCCGTGGCACTCGCTCTCACAACTTGTGGCAGAGAAACCCCATTTCTAATTCATAAATGCCAAAAGGATGGATTCAAAATTCATGAACAATCTGTCCTGCAACAGCCAGTGATTCATGTGACTGTGGGGCAGTGGAGACACAGTGCAACAGAAAGGAAAAGTTCTGCCTCCCCTCATTTCACACACACACACACACACACACACACACACACACACACACACACACACACACACACACACACACACACACACACACACACACACACACACACACACACACACACACACACACTTATTCCTTAGGCTGGATTTACAGAGAAAAATCTTCAGTCACAAAGAGAATTTTACAAAAAGGGAGCTCCTGTTGACATTTTAAGTTGCCTGCAAATTTTACGTATTGAGTTAGAATATTTGCACAATTGCAGTTTTATTGATTAAACCAAAAACAGGTACATTTTATATTTTTTAAACAATATATAAAATGTTTTAAATAGAGTGAAGACAGCAGAGTAAATCAGTATGATCCTGATTTCAAGCTAAATGATTTGAAATTGATATATTGCTGGCTTTCTGGTTCATTTCGGTCAATAAAATTAAATACACAAAAAGGAAAAAAGCAAGCCTTAAAGAAAATTAACAGATTTTTCTTCCGTTTCCATTTTATTTAAATTTTTAAATAAACCGTAAAGTGAAATATATTTATATTTTGGCAATGAAAATTAACCTGCATTATTTTTTCTGGGTAGTCTCATTTGTTTTGTTTTTTTCAAATATGACAGTTAAATTTAATAGCTAAAAAAAAAACTATGTCCAAATCCTTCTACAATGTGTTGTGTGTGCCCCCCCACCAAAGTAATTTCTATGAAATGATCAGATTCATCGATTGGACAAATACGGCACAAAACAGAACATTTCAAATTTGTTTGATCTGAATAATGATGCAAAAAGAAGCATTTAAGGAGGATCACAATGTCATTTAAAACACTGAAAACATCTATAACAAACCAGAACTCTTTAAAGCATCTCTGTAAATTACTATGAAAATGTCACATAAAAAATCTTGAATATGTTTCAGTTTTGGTATTCTGTAATTGTTAACCTACACTGCCATCTGCTGGTTGTACACATACATGACAACTGGTACAGCTAAATTCAGTACAAATCGTTTGCTGTTCCCATCGTCACAACCAATCAACCACAGCCGTAGGCGGGACTCCAAGTGAAGGCTTTGTGGTTCCTTCTTGGTTCTTGGGGTTTTATACAACCCCTGGCAAAAATTATGGAATCACCGGCCTCGGAGGATGTTCATTCAGTTGTTTAATTTTGTAGAAAAAAGCAGATCACAGACATGACACAAAACTAAAGTCATTTCAAATGGCAACTTTCTGGCTTTAAGAAACACTATAAGAAATCAAGAAAAAATATTGTGGCAGTCAGTAACGGTTACTTTTTTAGACCAAGCAGAGGGAAAACAAATATGGACTCAATCAATTCTGAGGAATAAATTATGGAATCACCCTGTAAATTTTCATCCCCAAAACTAACACCTGCATCAAATCAGATCTGCTCGTTAGTCTGCATCTAAAAAGGAGTGATCACCTTGGAGAGCTGTTGCACCAAGTGGACTGACATGAATCATGGCTCCAACACGAGAGATGTCAATTGAAACAAAGGAGAGGATGATCAAACTCTTAAAAGAGGGTAAATCATCACGCAGTGTTGCAAAAGATGTTGGTTGTTCACAGTCAGCTGTATCTAAACTCTGGACCAAATGCAAACAACATGGGAAGGTTGTTAAAGGCAAACATACTGGTAGACCAAGGAAGACATCAAAGCGTCAAGACAGAAAACTTAAAGCAATATGTCTCAAAAATCGAAAATGCATAACAAAACAAATGAGGAACGAATGGGAGGAAACTGGAGTCAACGTCTGTGACCAGACTGTAAGAAACCGCCTAAAGGAAATGGGATTTACATACAGAAAAGCTAAACGAAAGCCATCATTAACACCTAAACAGAAAAAAACAAGGTTACAATGGGCTAAGGAAAAGCAATCGTGGACTGTGGATGACTGGATGAAAGTCATATTCAGTGATAAATCTCGAATCTGCATTGGGCAAGGTGATGATGCTGGAACTTTTGTTTGGTGCCGTTCAAATGATATTTATAAAGATGACTGCCTGAAGAGAACATGTAAATTTCCACAGTCATTTATTGATATGGGGCTGCATGTCAGGTAAAGGCACTGGGGAGATGACTGTCATTACATCATCAATAAATGCACAAGTTTACGTTGATATTTTGGACACTTTTCTTATCCCATCAATTTAAAGGATGTTTGTGGATGATGAAATCATTTTTCAAGATGATAATGCATCTTGCCATAGAGCAAAAACTGTGAAAACATTCCTTGCAAAAAGACACATAGGGTCAATGTCATGGCCTGCAAATAATCCGGATCTTAATCCAATTGAAAATCTTTGGTGGAAGTTGAAGAAAATGGTCCATGACAAGGCTCCAACCTGCAAAGCTGATCTGGCAACAGCATTCAGAGAAAGTTGGAGCCAGATTGATGAAGAGTACTGTTTGTCACTCATTAACTCCATGCCTCAGAGACTGCAAGCTGTTATAAAAGCCAGAGGTGGTGCAACAAAATACTAGTGATGTGTTGGAGCGTTCTTTTGTTTTTCATGATTCCATAATTTTTTCCTCAGAATTGAGTGATTCCATATTTTTTTCCCTCTGCTTGGTCGAAAAAAGTAACCGTTACTGACTGCCACAATTTTTTTTCCTGATTTCTTATAGTGTTTCTTAAAGCCAGAAAGTTACCATTTGAAATGACTTTAGTTTTGTGTCATGTCTGTAATCTCCTTTTTTTCTACAAAATTAAACAACTGAATGAACATCCTCCGAGGCCGGTGATTCCATAATTTTTGCCAGGGGTTGTATAACCTCTTTGGGTTTTATGTGGTAACTAGCGACACCTGCTGGTGAAATGAATTTTTGGTCCGCCAGGGAGGTTACTGTATGTTTTTGTGGCGGCCTGTCTGTCAGTTATTTCTTGAGTTAGTCAGCAGGATGTAACAAAAGGACGTGAAAGGGTTTTCAGTTAAATGCAAAGCTGAGGCATTCTTTAGACCAAGAAAGAGCTGATTATAGATCAAGGTGCTGATCTTTTCTTGAATCCTCAAACACCCAGGAATTCAGTATCAAATCATGACTTTTGATCCTTATTGACAAACGTGATGTAGACGCTGACTGCTGATTGTTTTAATCCTATAATCAGGATAAATTTAATCAGACTAAGCGTAAAGATCAGGATTAAAAAGTAGGATATGCCCCTTGGCAAGGACCAAAGGGAGGAGGAACAAGATCAAAGGAATTAAGAACAAAAGCACATTGAGTGACATGGAAATGTTCATGCATTTGTCCCCTCATTTGTCTTAAGAAAACTAGATGTAAAATTGATACTCTGTATCAAAGGCAGTCTAAATGAGATTTGACACATTAATGTAACAGCCATCATTCATGTTCTAGTTAAAGATTTAGTGGCATGATGGCACCCTGTGCAAAAGATGTAGCACCACTCCCTCTGTGTGTGTGTTGTTATTTGAGTTTTTCTATACATTTACATTCCAGGTACGGCTGTGCGCATATTAAGTGTGTGTCTATGCCCATTTAATGCATATGAGTTCCACCATGTGAAACTGTTGCCCCTCCCCATGTTTATAAAGGCACAGTAGTACTCAGTACACACCATAGCTGTTGATTTTTTTCCAAGATGGCACAGAGCACAAACTTGACAGAAAATCCTCCAAAAAAAAAAAACACATTCAGAGCCTAAAAATACCTCTGACCAAGAACACTATCAGATGAGAATCAACATACATCTTGCTTTTTCATAATTAGAGAGCCATTAAAGGCTCCAACTGCTATTCCTTCTGTTTGATGTGGCTGATGTAGGCTAGGGAAGGAGGGAGCTTTGTTTTGGCCCACAAAAACCGAGTTAATGCTTCTATTGGCAGAAAAAAAAATCATGGCACCAACAATAATGTTTACATTTTGTGTATTCAGCTATGCCTCTGAAACAAAGTGGCTACGGGTACGTACATCCGTATCTTCTGCGGGACTGCTACGAGGTATGGACCGAGGTTCACTGAAGATACGGACAATGTACGGATGAGTTTTGAAGCCTTGCCAGACCTTTAGCCGCATGTGGTATGGGTACGGACATATTTGCGCATTCTGATTGGTCGGTAAGACATCCTTCGTATCTTTAGAACGGTCTCTGTAGATACGGGTACGTACCCGTAACCACGGCCCCTCTGAAAACAGAGAGACTGTGAATAAAAATGTCTAATTCCCTGAATGGTTAACCCCTTGAATAAAAACTGAAACCTATACTATAAACACAACTTGATTAATTTAAACTTCATTCTGGTGATGTATGAAGACAAAATTACAACAAAAAAATGTGAATGTGTTGTACCTGTGTGTATAAATGTTTTTGACGTCATGAAGCTTAAAAAGTTCAAACCTGACAATAAAGGCCTATTCAACTATATTTTTACAATGACTGAAAAGTTACTCTCTTTATTAATCAGAGCAAAGGAATAGGGGATTAAGAATATTCCACTCTGGATACTTGCTGTTTTGTGTGTCATTACAGCAGTTTGTTTACAAAAACAGCACAAAGCTTCAACTTCGACATATCTAGAGACACGTTCCCCCACTTACTTTCATAAAATCGCACAGCTTCTCCAACAGTTTGAACAGCAACACAATATTAAAAAGTAAAGTAGACTGTGTTACTGACAAGTCAGTCAAGGGACAAGACTGCTTCAGATTCAAAATCCGACACGTTTGAGACGCGCTTCGAATTTTCGGTACCTGACGTCACATTACGTGACGCGGGCGTACGTAAATCGGGAAGTGCGCTGTAAACATTTAACAAAACTTTTACTCGCACAACTCGGCAAAACGTATTAAAAATGTATATACGCGGAAAGAAAGGAGTGATAAGTTGTGGAATTTAATTTTAGTGCGTTTGACGCTTAAGCGCAGGAATTGTTTGTTTACATCATGGAACATCGCGCAAGCTAACGTTAGCACACTAGCATGCTAAAAACAAATCATGTGATCTGTTAATAATACAGCAGCTGTACCTTCATGAATGAAACATGACATTAATGAAGCGGGTAACTTGCATAATCTCAGAGAAGTGGCAGGTTGTGATTACAAATTGAACAAGTACGACGCTAAGCTAACAGTATTCGAGGCTTGGTTCTTGGTAACATGCCTTGTTCCTGTGGAAACTGGAGGAGGTGGATTAGACCTCTTGTGGTTTTGCTTTATATCTTGTTGTTAATAGTCGTCCTGCCCCTATGTATTTGGGAACTACAGAAGTCAGAGGTGAGTTTTCAGAATCCATTTAATCGAGTTAAGCTTTTTTAGAATCTGAAAGCATTTGATTGTGATACTTAAAAAAAAAAAAGATCTGTCTCGTGTATGTTCCACCACATTCACCATTATTTTGTATTGGCCGTTGTTCTTGATACAATACCACAACCAAGCAGCTGTTACGTACCGAGATGACCCCTGTACCAGATATGGATATTCGCTATTTGCGCATGCTCGAAAACGGGAACTTTGTTGCGTACTGAGTTTACCCTTTCTATGCGCAGTGTAAATTCTGTTCTTATCTCTTGATGATATTGCTTTCCTGGACTTATTTATACTTTGGATAGGATTTAAATCAAATGAACAGGTGATTTATTTTTCCGGCATAAATTGAAACCAGCACTCAGTCCTTTGTTAAATCATGTTCTTAATCAGCCAAGCACGTCAATCTCAGTTTATTGGAAACAAAGTCTGAATGTATATGAGATTACAGCCTTACCAAGTCTTGTTTGCACTGTCAGTTACAAAAAAAAAGCTAATATCTGTTTATTCATAAAAGAGTAATCCCACCACAGGTCAAACTCAGTTCAAAGCAAAAAAAAATTATTGACATACCCCAATCTGAATTTGTGTACAAATAAATAAAATTCCATTTAACAAACTTTCCGTTTTTTCACAGAAATAAGATCAGAATTTATTCTCATTAAAGCTGATTTTGGTCTACACTCAGAGAAGGTAAACTAAGTACAGAAGTTGTCATTTTTCATACAGGGTAAAACCCAGTAGAGAACAAACTTTTTTTCACACAGATAATGAATACACAAATCTGGTACGGGTTATCTCAGTACGTGACAACCGCAAATTGCTATTAGTACAACACCCGTTGTTTAAAGTACCCAGCGTTACAGTTCATGCACAATCATAACGTTAAAAGATTTGAGTTGGAAATTTGGCTGAAGTGGCTGTTCATACATTCCTTTTCTCTCAAAAATTCTTGAAAGGGTAGTTGTAAAACAGCTAACTGATCATCTGCAGAGGAATGGTCTATTTGAAGAGTTTCAGTCAGGTTTTAGAATTCATCATAGTACAGAAACAGCATTAGTGAAGGTTACAAATGATCTTCTTATGGCCTCGGACAGTGGACTCATCTCTGTGCTTGTTCTGTTAGACCTCAGTGCTGCTTTTGATACTGTTGACCATAAAATTTTATTACAGAGATTAGAGCATGCCGTAGGTATTAAAGGCACTGCGCTGCGGTGGTTTGAATCATATTTGTCTAATAGATTACAATTTGTTCATGTAAATGGGGAATCTTCTTCACAGACTAAAGTTAATTATGGAGTTCCACAAGGTTCTGTGCTAGGACCAATTTTATTCATTTTATACATGCTTCCCTTAGGCAGTATTATTAGACGGTATTGCTTAAATTTTCATTGTTACGCAGATGATACCCAGCTTTATCTATCCATGAAGCCAGAGGACACACACCAATTAGCTAAACTGCAGGATTGTCTTACAGACATAAAGACATGGATGACCTCTAATTTCCTGCTTTTAAACTCAGATAAAACTGAAGTTATTGTACTTGGCCCCACAAATCTTAGAAACATGGTGTCTAACCAGATCCTTACTCTGGATGGCATTACCCTGACCTCTAGTAATACTGTGAGAAATCTTGGAGTTTTGATCAGGATATGTCATTCAAAGCGCATATTAAACAAATATGTAGGACTGCTTTTTTGCATTTACGCAATATCTCTAAAATCAGAAAGGTCTTGTCTCAGAGTGATGCTGAAAAACTAATTCATGCATTTATTTCCTCTAGGCTGGACTATTGTAATTCATTATTATCAGGTTGTCCTAAAAGTTCCCTAAAAAGCCTTCAGTTAATTCAAAATGCTGCAGCTAGAGTACTGACGGGGACTAGAAGGAGAGAGCATATCTCACCCATATTGGCCTCTCTTCATTGGCTTCCTGTTAATTCTAGAATAGAATTTAAAATTCTTCTTCTTACTTATAAGGTTTTGAATAATCAGGTCCCATCTTATCTTAGGGACCTCATAGTACCATATCACCCCAATAGAGTGCTTCGCTCTCAGACTGCAGGCTTACTTGTAGTTCCTAGGGTTTGTAAGAGTAGAATGGGAGGCAGAGCCTTCAGCTTTCAGGCTCCTCTCCTATGGAACCAGCTCCCAATTCAGATCAGGGAGACAGACACCCTCTCTACTTTTAAGATTAGGCTTAAAACTTTCCTTTTTGCTAAAGCTTATAGTTAGGGCTGGATCAGGTGACCCTGAACCATCCCTTAGTTATGCTGCTATAGACGTAGACTGCTGGGGGGTTCCCATGATGCACCGTTTCTTTCTCTTTTTGCTCTGTATGCACCACTCTGCATTTAATCATTAGTGATTGATCTCTGCTCCCCTCCACAGCATGTCTTTTTCCTGGTTTTCTCCCTCAGCCCCAACCAGTCCCAGCAGAAGACTGCCCCTCCCTGAGCCTGGTTCTGCTGGAGGTCTCTTCCTGTTAAAAGGGAGTTTTTCCTTCCCACTGTAGCCAAGTGCTTGCTCACAGGGGGTCGTTTTGACCGTTGGGGTTTTACATAATTATTGTATGGCCTTGCCTTACAATATAAAGCGCCTTGGGGCAACTGTTTGTTGTGATTTGGCGCTATATAAAAAAATTGATTGATTGATTGATTGATTGATAGCCGTATTAATAATTCCAAATTCTAAATTTGTATGTAGCACAGCCTTGTTATGTTTGAGTTTATGGTTAGGATTAGTGTGGTTCCTTGTGGTTAACGTAGTTTAGGAAGCTATGTATCAATAGCAAATACAAGTATGTGGCCTATATTGACCAATGAGAGATATGCTATGTATGAGTAAAATTTCACTATATGAATACGGCTACGTAGGGATAGCCACTGCCAAATTCATCACCTGCCCCCTGTACGCCTTCAAGGCAATGTCCCCGATTATCTCGCGATAATCATGACTGTTTGTATTGGATGCCGTATGATCACAGCAATCACGGCTCCATATCAGTAATCACTTAATTATGGTCCTTCATAAATGCTAACTGCAATTATATTATTATGGTGATATGAGGTATTTGCAAACTAGTTACTAAAAATTGACCTCTGAAGTTATTGAGGGTCACACATTTGATCCTTTTCATGATCAGTGTAATCTGTCAATTATTTTTTTAATGAATAAGTCTTACTTTAAGGGTAATACTTAATTCAAACGTGTATTGCTGAGCCCAGTGTCAAACTTTCCAGGGTATTAGTGACTTGAAGTTTATCTCAAGATACTATGTACAAATGTTAGAGGCTCAGGCGCCTGTTAGCCACAATTAGAATTCAAATTAGCCCCATGTCTAACTTGTTGGAGGACTTAATGAGCTGGTTTTGTGTAACAAGTTTGATAACACAAATATTTTAAGATATCCCGCACACAGTTTCAGAAACTCAGTCCCCTGGTGGCCACATTTAGAATCTAAACACACCTAACATCAAATTTATCTGAGGTTATAGTGCACTATGAGTAATCCACCTCCAATCCCACTGAACTACCTGCTCTAATCCCAGTCACGCTACTTGTCTGTGTCCTTGGACAAGACAAGATTTGGTCTGCATTGTCCCAGTCTACCCAGCTGTAAATGGGTACTGGCCTTGGCTAGGGAAGTAGCCTGCAATGCACTGGTGTCCCTTCCAGGGGGAGTCGTAGACTCATTCACTTCTTGCTATGGTGTAGCGGGATAGGCACAAGCACCAAAGCGCCTACATACAACTTGCTCTTTTTCTTCTTCGTGATGTGATCTTGTGTACCAAGTTTCATCTTGATACATAAACTCTTTGTCAAGATATCACATACAGTGCATCTGAAAAGTATTCACAGCACTTCACTTTTTTCACATTTTCTTATATTACAGCCTTATTCCAAAATGGATGAAATTCATTAATTTTCTCAAAATTCTACATACAATACCCCATAATGATGACATCAAAATGTTTTTTTTTTTTTTTTAGATTTTTGCAAATTTATTAAAAATAATAATAATAATAAAAACGTAGTAAACACAAGTACATAAGTATTCACAGCCTTTGTCATGAAGCTCAAAATTGAGCTCAGGTGTATCCTATTTCCACTGATCCACTATCCTTGAGATGTTTCTACAGCTTAATTGGAGTCCACCTGGGGTAAATTCAGTTGATTAGACATGATTTGGAAAGATACACACCTGTCTACATGTAATGTCCCATAGTTGATAGTGCATGTCAGAGCACAAACCAAGCATGAAGTCAAAGAAACTGTCTGTAGACCTTCAAGACAGGATTGTCTCGAGGCACAAATCTAAGGAAGGGTACAGAAACATTTCTGCTGCTTTGAAGGTCACAATGAGCATAGTAGCCTCCATCCAATAACAAAACGTAACAAAAGAAGAAGTGAAGCACTGTGAATACTTTCTGGATACAACATTGTGAGCAGACAATTCATACCAAAATTCTGACACTTCTGGATGCCCGTACACAGTCAGTCCAATACTGTACAGGAGATGGATGATTTGCTATGTTAACCTTGAACTTAAGTAGCCCCCAAAGGCAACATAAATAAAATTAAATGTCAAATTATACAATTAATACTACACGTTTTATTTGTCTTGTCCTTTGACTGGCCATTTGTATCAGAGGATCTGAGGCTCCTCCTGTTGGTCACAGAGAACAATTCTTTTAATTAAAGGCCAAAACTGATCAACTTTGTGGTTATAGTTTAGATTGCATTCAAAGCCTTGCTGCTGAGTTGCCGACCAGATGCAGTGAGGTTTTGCTGAGGCAGGTGACCAAGACCTGACTGCAAACTAGCGTTAACGGTGCTGATCTGTCCCACTGATATAACTACAGGTTGGGACTCACACCAAAGCGTGGTTCATTGCCGGGATATTCGTCTTCATGACCATACCGATATCCCTGTGGGGAATCCTCCAGCATCTTGTTAACTACACTCAGCCAGAGCTTCAGAAACCCATCATCAGGTAAAGATGTAAACACATAAGCAGAATAAAAATTAGACTGTGAAACATATGTTTAACTGAGGGTTTTTGTTGTTGTTGTATTTTAGGATATTATGGATGGTGCCCATTTACAGTTTGGACAGTGTGCGTTCTCAAAATGTTTTATTTTCTTAATCTTATCTTTTCAAAGCATCATTTTAATGCTGTTTGACAGTTAAACATTTTTCATCAAAACTTTCTCTGTCATATCTGTTTTATGTTGCAGTGGCTTGCCTTGAAATATCCCAGTATAGCAATTTATGTGGACACATGCCGAGAATGCTATGAGGCTTACGTCATTTACAACTTCATGACCTTCTTACTTAATTACTTGGAAAATCGGTACCCCAGCCTCACAATGATGCTGGAGGCCCAGGACCAGCAGAAACACCTACCCCCTCTTTGCTGCTGCCCACCTTGGCCAATGGGAGAGTGAGTATAACACCTTACTTTTACACTAAGTGGCTTAATTGTGTTTATACCAAAGCCTGTCTTGTTGCTAACTGGCACTGTTGTAATAATTAATGGAACGCCAGGGAAATGGAAATCTGGTGTATTTTTACGGCTAGTGTGACTTATACTTCGATAAACATGGTAATAGTGTTACCTCTCCTATAAAGTACAAAAACAGATGTTAAGAACAAATTAACACTATTAAAGCAGGGGTGGCCAAGTTTGGTCCTCGAGAGCCACCTTCCTGACACTCTTAGTTGTCTCCCTGCTCCAACACACCTGAATCCATTGAAAGGCTCATTAAAAGTCTGCTAACGAGTCTTTCACAGTGAAAGAACAGTGAACAGTGTTAATATTTTTAGAAGCTTTTGCAGGTTTGTTTTCGTAGTCATGTTTCTGAATATTGCAGTAAAAGTACATCTATATAATGATCAGCTAAACACAAAGACTGCAACTATGTCATTATGAAGACAAACTCTCAAATAATGTGTTTAGGATAATGCTTATGTATTTTAAAAAAAAGGGGGTGTTTCTTTAATGATGCTTGGCAATTCTGTTACCAGTTTCAAATTGGCCTCAGTCAGTAAATACTTAGCATTTCTGTATTGTGCAGTTTTTTCTTCTTCATAATAAAGGGATTAGTATGTTCTTTGGAACTTAAACATGCCTGAAGGTCACCTGGAATGTTGTGGCATGTGTGATAGATATTCGGGGAAAAATGTCAATGTAAAATGCCATTATTCTTCTCTCAAGCATTTATATGAGCATCTTTAATCATAAGTGGTTCAAGTTTATCTTAAACTTGACATTTCTTTTATATAACAGTTTTTTCCCCCACATTCCATTTCTCAAACTTGAATTGTCACATCTGCAGGGTTTTACTTTTAAGATGCAAACTGGGAGTGTTGCAGTATACTGTCGTCAGACCCGTCACAACAGTAATCGCCTTGTAAGTAAGCGCTGCCCTTCAAGCACCAATGTTAAGTTTTCTGTAATTCACAGTCGACTTTCCATTTATGCGCTGGTTGTTTCGTCTCTAGAATCTGCCAGCTGAGTGGAGTGTATGATGAAGGCAACTTCAGTTCAGTGAATGCATGGACATATTTGGTCATCTTCAACAATATATCACAGCTGGTAATGTGCTTTTATAAATGGTTCTTAATGAAGCATTACTCTGAAATAATTTACCATCTTATTCTGACCTCCTAAGGTACTTTTTTGTGTCTATCACAGTTTGCCATGTATTGCCTGGTGCTGTTCTACAGAACTTTGAGAGAGGAACTTAGTCCAATCAAACCAGTTGGAAAATTCCTCTGTGTGAAAATGGTGGTGTTTGTGTCTTTCTGGTAATTCTTAGTAGTTCTGGGGTGTTTTCTGAAGTAACAGTCTGTGTATTGGTTTTGTTCCTGTTTGTCGTATTGGTGAAGTATGTTTGCACACACTGATAATCTGACAGCATTGTCTTTGTTCATGTACAACCCCTGGCAAAAATTATGGAATCACTGGCCTCGGAGGATGTTCATTCAGTTGTTTAATTTTGTAGAAAAAAGCAGATCACAGACATGACACAAAACTAAAGTCATTTCAAATGGCAACTTTCTGGCTTTAAGAAACACTATAAGAAATCAAGAAAAAAAAAATTGTGGCAGTCAGTAACGGTTACTTTTTTAGACCAAGCAGAGGGAAAAAATATGGACTCACTCAATTCTGAGGAATAAATTATGGAATCACCCTGTAAATTTTCATCCCCAAAACTAACACCTGCATCAAATCAGATCTGCTCGTTAGTCTGCATCTAAAAAGGAGTGCTCACACCTTGGAGAGCTGTTGCACCAAGTGGACTGACATGAATCATGGCTCCAACACGAGAGATATCAATTGAAACAAAGGAGAGGATTATCAAACTCTTAAGAGGGTAAATCATCACGCAGTGTTGCAAAAGATGTTGGTTGTTCACAGTCAGCTGTGTCTAATCTCTGGACCAAATACAAACAACATGGGAAGGTTATTAAAGGCAAACATACTGGTAGACCAAGGAAGACATCAAAGCGTCAAGACAGAAAACTTAAAGCAATATGTCTCAAAAATCGAAAATGCACAACAAAACAAATGAGGAACGAATGGGAGGAAACTGGAGTCAACGTCTGTGACCAGACTGTAAAAAAAAACGCCTAAAGGAAATGGGATTTACATACAGAAAAGCTAAACGAAAGCCATCATTAACACCTAAACAGAAAAAAACAAGGTTACAATGGGCTAAGGAAAAGCAATCGTGGACTGTGGATGACTGGATGAAAGTCATATTCAGTGATGAATCTCAAATCTGCATTGGGCAAG
Organism: Thalassophryne amazonica; assembly: GCF_902500255.1. Taxonomy (NCBI): domain Eukaryota; kingdom Metazoa; phylum Chordata; class Actinopteri; order Batrachoidiformes; family Batrachoididae; genus Thalassophryne; species Thalassophryne amazonica. The sequence goes on along the minus strand of NC_047117.1, from coordinate 21,226,944 downwards.
GTGATGATGCTGGAACGTTTGTTTGGTGCCGTTCCAATGAGATTTATAAAGATGACTGCCTGAAGAGAACATGTAAATTTCCACAGTCATTGATGATATGGGGCTGCATGTCAGGTAAAGGCACTGGGGAGATGGCTGTCATTACATCATCAATAAATGCACAAGTTTACGTTGATATTTTGGACACTTTCTTATCCCATCAATTGAAAGGATGTTTGGGGATGATGAAATCGTTTTTCAAGATGATAATGCATCTTGCCATAGAGCAAAAACTGTGAAAACATTCCTTGCAAAAAGACACATAGGGTCAATGTCATGGCCTGCAAATAGTCCGGATCTTAATGCAATTGAAAATCTTTGGTGGAAGTTGAAGAAAATGGTCCATGACAAGGCTCCAACGTGCAAAGCTGATCTGGCAACAGCAATTAGAGAAAGTTGGAGCCAGATTGATGAAGAGTACTGTTTGTCACTCATTAAGTCCATGCCTCAGAGACTGCAAGCTGTTATAAAAGCCAGAGGTGGTGCAACAAAATACTAGTGATGTGTTGGAGCGTTTTGTTTTTCATGATTCCATAATTTTTTCCTCAGAATTGAGTGATTCCAGATTTTTTTTCCCTCTGCTTGGTCTAAAAAAGTAACCGTTACTGACTGCCACATTTTTTTTTTCCTGATTTCTTATAGTGTTTCTTAAAGCCAGAAAGTTGCCATTTGAAATGACTTTAGTTTTGTGTCATGTCTGTGATCTGCTTTTTTCTACAAAATTAAACAACTGAATGAACATGCTCCAAGGCCGGTGATTCCATAATTTTTGCCAGGGGTTGTAGTAGTTACTAATGGTTAATTGGCAACTCTCTTAGGCAAGCTGCATTGATTGCTATCCTGGTGAAAGTGGGAGTGATTTCTGAGCAACGTACGTGGGATTGGCAGAGTGTGGAGGCTGTAGCGACTGGATTACAGGTAAAATGGTTTTAGTGTCATCTGTCACAAAGCTGTCAATGTTCCGTAATTCCTCTGTTCATTCATTTATCGATCTCTGTCATTGGGGCTAAAGTACTGAACAAGATTAGAAGAACCTTTCCGGGTTTCTAAATTCAGAGTAACATGTTACAACTGTCTGCTTGCATTTTCAGATGACTATAGCCTTTGACCTAGATTCCTGACAAGAAGGCAATCCTATGGGTGGGGATGTTGGCTACAGAATTGCCTTGTTTCACAATGTAGCAACACTGATATAGCAGCTATAGTTGACATTTGGAATCACGATTGTGGTAGATTATAAAATGAATCAGAATTTATTAGTCGGTTCCACCTCTGGAATGTGATTTCTAATGTGAAAGAAATGGGAGATTTCAACATGACCAAATTCAAATGGATCGAGAATTCCATTACATTCCTTTCACTTGTCAATGCAGCTTTTGTAATTTTTAGTTTTTAGTTTGATTTAACACATACAGTGTACCATATTAAATAAATATGGGAAGGAATTTTTAAGAGATTACTTTGGTAATTACTCATGTCAAGCATCATTATCGGTGTTGTCTTTGCAGTACAGGGATAAATAATTAGTATTTACCAATATTACCTTGTTTTTTTATTTATTTGAATCACGTTTGATAAGAGTAATAGTGGGAAAAAATACATTTTCCTTTCATCTTTTAATGGTTACCTACAGTCTTATATACACGCACACACACACAGGTATTACATACAGTGATGAAATTATGAGACTCATGTAAAATTTGGAATTAGCATTCACATAACTTCCTTCATGTACTGGGTTTTGTCAAATACTCAATTTTAATTGAATCAGGAATTGGTTAGAATGCACTTGAATTTAACTCACCATACATGGAATTGAAATGAGATGGAATTAAAAGTGTATGTGGGGGGGTTATCCCCAACTCTGTGTAATAATCCTTGACTGAATAATTTATACTTTGTGTTTCAACTATCAGTGTTACTACATGTACTGGGGAAGTACCATAATTGGTTTTCTAACAGTCTGAAGCATATTAATCCATCCCGTCTCCTTCAGGATTTCATCATATGTGTGGAGATGTTTTTGGCTGCCATTGCCCATCACTTCAGCTTCACATATAAGCCTTACATCCAGGAAGACGAGGAGGGCTCTTGTTTTGACTCCTTCATGGCAATGTGGGACATATCTGATGTCAGAGCGGACATTACTGAACAAGTCTGCAATGTCGGTAAGTGAATTACATTTGCAGGTTTAATTTCCATTGCTGCAGTATTGTAAGTGTAGGAGACTATCTCAGTGAGACTTTGTTCATCACCATCTGCAGGAAGGACAGTCATGGGTCGTCCGAGGAAGTCTTATTTTGGTGATGTTCAGGATGACGGTGAACGATCAGGCCTTCTCTCTTCAAGCTCTCAAGATGCTGTCACAGAAACATTGTCCAACCCTGTGTCACCTAATGGTCAGTACCAGGGTCTGGGAAAAACCGTCACATCGCACTCATTGTCAGCACCTGCTGGGTTCAGCTCCACCTCCTGGGATGAAGAAACTGAGGCTACATCCAGAGAAAGCCAGGGTTCCAAAGAAATGGAAGCAGATCTCACTGTAATTACATGAAGACTCTATAAGACTACACTATAAGATCTTGTCCAGGCTTACGATTGGACAAGATCCAACTATGACGTCAACACTTTCCTTCAGAAAATTTAAATAATGCAACTTTAAACAAAAACTCATTTTTAAAAGGATACATTCGATGAGGAAAGGTATTTGTAAGAATTGCAAAACCAAATGGGCCTTTTGGCCATTGACAGCTCCAAGAATGTTAATGGCACTTGATGTTTATATGCGGTAATTTTAAACATGTACAGTATATATGTAGCTTTTCTTGGTGTATAGCCTAGCAGATTGTGTTGGAATGTTGGTCTTATTCAGTAACGGGGAAGTTCAGTTGTCATGGTCGGTCTCACAGTGCACCTTAAAGGTCCAGAGAGCACAACTTTGAGTTGCCAATTTAGTTATTTAGATTTTGGGTCAGAGTGACGCCTGGAGTCTAATTGTTACATGAACACTTCAATTCCAAGAATGAAATTATCTGTCGTGTTCCACTCAGATCCAACAGGATACAGGGATATTAGTTTGGTTTTAAGGGAAGGTATCCGTTGATATTCTGACTTAGGTGGTTAGAGGTGTATTCATGTGGGCAGGATGTAGAGCAACACTACATGATTCAAGTAAAAAAAAAAATTATCTTTGGGTATGTATAGTTTGAAAGAATTCTTGTTCATTAATCATTAGTACATTTGTGTCTATTGTATGACAACATTCAAGTATTAAATCACATCAGGGTTTGGATTCATAGTAAACAGTCCAAGTATTTAAAAAACTTGCAATAATCTTTAAAATTCAATCTGCACATTGTTATACTGTCAACACTTTACTCAATCATGTTAACTTTACCAATTGTTTTCTCAGCTCAGGCTCACTCAGTTATCTTCAACCGCTTACTCCAATTAAGGGTGGCGGGGGCTGAAGCTTATCCCAACAGACATAAGGTGTGAGGTGGGATACACCCTTGACAGGACACTAGTCTGTCACAGAACTACATACAGACAAACAAACGCATTCACACCCGCATGCACATTTAAGGATAATTTAAAGTTTCATTTCACCTAACCTGCATGTCTTTGTATGTGAGAGGAACCCACAGCACCCAGAGGGAATCCACGCAAACACAAAACAAGCAAACTCCACACAGAAAAACCACAGGTGGAAGTCGATCCCATGAACTTCTTGCTGTGAGGCAACAGTGCGAACCACTAATCCACTGTGCTGTCAGACCAGGCTATCCGTTATAAATTATTCTTACTGTTGCAGAGATAATGATGACAGTGTATTGCCCTTTTCGGTAAAAAAAATAGCAAATATGTCTCACATTAACAGCATAATGTGTGTCGCATCCTACTGGAGCATGTTGCCTTATGTGGCACCTTTTTGTGTGTGTGTGTTTTGTTTTTTATAAAACTGACAGGATTACATCAGCACATTTTAGACATCTATGTTTTAATTCCATCCATTGACAGCTTCAATAAATCATGTCTAATAAATCTTACAGTTATTGTGTCTTGTATTTATGAAGAAATTTTCACTTTTTTCAAAAACTTAATACAGCAAGTTTTTTGTTTTTTTTTTTACAAAACTGATTATAGTTAATAGTTATATATTTTTCATAAATATAGTTAGAAATGTCTTACTATGAGTTTATCAAAACAAGTCTAACAGCATCACTGTAATAAAATGGCGGTTACTCCGTGGTATTATCTATGCAGGCTGACATGGAGATGGTGCTCTTGTGGAGCATGACACTGAGGCGAACACAGTCCCTGGCTCGCACATCCAGGGGCTGCTGCAGCACCACAGCTGCCTGCTTCCAGTGTGAGTTCTGGCTGAGGGTGCTGACACTGATTTCCTGATCCAGGTGAACTTGATACCAAAAGGGGATTGCAGTTATTCTGCCCGCTAAAGTAGCCTGGACCTGAAAAACAGGGATCAGGGCACAGAGTAGCAACATAAAGGACAGTAAATATTAACAGGCAAAGTTCATGCCAACTATGAAACACGGGCCATGCCCTTTTTTGGTTAGATGAAAATTAAAGGTGTCTTTTGGAAAAATGCAAGTGGAAACAACTTTTACGAGGAAGAAGCTGGAATCAATTCACACTGCACGTCAGATCTGTGAAGCATGTGCTCTTTGTGCTGGTGTCCAAACCCAGCTCTCAAACATCATCAATTCGATGACATCAAACGCAAGGATGTTAATAACTACACTACACAATTTTAAGCTTTAGAAAAACATGGTTTGAGTGTATTTAAAGTTACTACAGGTGCCTTAGTGCTTACCTTGATTTCTCGGTTTGTGTAGTTTGCAGTTGCGTCAGTAAGGTCAAGCGCAAAGAGCTCGACAGATTCGCTGAGATGTCTGCAGTCCAGCGTGGAAAAGTCCAGAAACACGTGAACTGGGACCTAAATGTGACAAGTAAAACAGTGTCTGCAAATGCACACAAAAGACCCCAGAACATCAACACCTGACGGGCGGTTTATGCACACGTGTGGTACGGGGAAAGATCCGGACAAACACTTAAGTGCTTCAAACAGATCTCAAAGAAAAGCCAGTAGATTTGAAATTTCAGCGATAGTTTGCCAGAAAGTGCATGATGCACTCGAGGTCAAGATTGGAACAGTTGTAGCAACATTTTATTCTGTTCCACTCCTCCACGAAGCTGTGTAACTGGAGAGTTTCACAATGTTTTTTTTTAATCTATTCAGAACCACTGAAGCCTATAACTCCTTCAGAGTTCTTACTGGTGTTTTGGTGGCTTCTCTCACTTGTCTCCTTGCATGGCCTCTCAGTTCTTGAGAACTGCCTACTCCAGATTTACCATAGAGTACCATACTGGTTGTATATCTTAAGTCAAACAGTGACTGTGGGGACACTTACAGTAAACTGGTTAATGAAGGGAGCAATATTGAACCCCAGCGTCGGTTCCAGACCCTGGACGGCACTTTCCATCAGCAGCGTGTCTGACTCCACCAGTACTCCATATATTACGATCCGCTCTGGGAAAATGCGCCCTCCTTCCTCCAGCAGACACCTAGTACACATCACAGATGTTTATTAAAATTGTTCCTGCAGCACCCAGCATCTAAATTGGCAACTTCTACCTACCTGGCCAGGGAGGCTTTCTCCATCAGTTTCTGTCTGATCAAGCCACAGGTTTCTATACAGTCCAGGATGATAGCACTCCACAGCTTTTCCTTGGAAGGCCTCTGGAGCATCGCTTGCTCGCCATCCACATTATTGAGCCAGAACTCAAGGTTCTGCTTGGGGATATTACTGGATAAAGCCATTCTCTTTAGAACCTCCTGCTGCTTGGTCTTTTCCACAGAGCTAAAGGCTTTTACATCACCTTGGCTCGCAGCAATGAGTGAGAGTAGCGAGAAGCCCTCAGACACATCTAGTACATAGAACAGATCATGGCAGTCAGTGGAGAGTCCGTCAGATTGGACACCAGACCCCCGCTCTTGGTTTTGGCGAGCGACTTTCAGCTGGGAGATGAGTCTGGAGAGTGCATTCCGGAAACTCTGGTGGTAATCTTTATTGTTCAAGAGTGCCATTTCTGAACACTCTAGCAAACAGAAGTCTGTGCCTCGATTCCGGTCTGTTTGGAGACATGCTAAAGCACTGCAGAGTTCGGCTTCCGGGTTTGAGTTACAAATGGAGCTTTCTGTACGGCGATACTCCAGATGTTTGTCCAAATAGATTTCATGTCCATCTCTCACTACAGCAACAGTATAGAGCCTCAAGTAGGCATCATGACAGGAGATGTCAACAATCAGCTCGTCTCCACGTTTCAGGGAAAAACCTGTGAAGAAACAACAAGGGAGCTGATTTACATAACCTGCATATACTAGAACAAAGTGAATGAAACCATGTGGTGGTACACATTCTCTTAAAAAAGTAACAAGGAAAAAACAAAAAACAACAAATCTGAAACAGTATCAACTACAGATTTGCGAGCAAATTTGCCCTGTGCTTCTATATTGGTCATAGTAAATCTGTGACGAAATACTTGAAGCTGGTTGACCTCTGTAATGAAGAAGCCAACAGGTCTGTTGATAAATGCAATTAACAAATACATGTATATATGTTTTTAAAATAAAGCACAATTGTCTTCGCTTGAAGACACTGGATTAGAATTATTTCTTTCTTACATATCTTTATAGGGTGTGCTACCACTGAAGTTTCATTGAAATTCACCAAAAACAGTTTATGAGGAGTTGAAATTACTCACAAATAGCTGGATGGAACAGGTGATTCCTGTATACGCCCCCAAATATTTATGTGCAGAAGGTATAATAATTTTGACTGGTATATATGCAGAGCAGGTATTTCAGTGGGATAGGAGTTGGGCGAGTCACCCAGTCACAGTACCAGTCTGTGTCCTTGGACAAAACACTCCATTTGTATTGTCTCAGCCCACCCAAATGTAAATGGGCACTGGCCTTGGCTGGGGAAGCAACCTGTGCAGGACTGGTGTAGGGCTGCAACTAATGAGTATTTTCACAATTGATTAATCTATGAGGTTGCTTGACAGAAATGTTTGGTGATGCCAGTATCTTTGTTGAAGTCCAAGTTGTCCAAGTCTTTAGGGTCCTGGTGCTACCTGTCTTGTTTTATGTTTATTAGATGTGGACTTATCCAATGAACTAAGGTGATGACTGGGTAGCTTTTATACTAGGTCTCCTCAGAAGATCCTTGGGTACTCATGAGTGACTCTCGAATGGGTGGTTACATCAGGAGACTAAGATGAGGAGCATCACTTGCAATGTGAAGGAGCATCAGCCTTGACATTTCAGCCAGGAGGCACGTTTCTCTGTACCTCACTGTTGAGGTCTCCATTGGCTGGGGAAGGCCAAGTAGATGCCCATGTTTCAGCTGGCTGTGGCAGAAAGATGATTATTTGAGAGATGTGGGGATGAACTGGTTGTCCGCTTGAGTAGTCAATATCCAGGTCCCAAGGTGGTTCCATGGTGTCCTGGATGCAGTGATGTGTGGTACCAGCACATGCTTCTTGATTTGATTAACTTAAATGGTGAAAATGATGAAAAATGACAGTGTTTTCTAAAGCCCAAGATAAGGTCCTCCCTCACATTTCAAACAAACCAGAAAATATTCACAAAGCTGAAACCAAAGAAAATGGACTCTAAAAACAAATCCTGAAAAATGCAAAATCAACTATCAAAATAACTGGCAATGAATTTAATAATTGATTATTCAATTGATCATGCCAGCTCTCAACTGGTGTCCCAATCATGGCGAGTTATGGTATTTTTTTAACTCTTTGAATTAAAGTTAAAAGTATACACTATGAGCACATCTGGACCATTCCATTTGCACTCCATTATGTGTGTGTCAGATGCAAAATTACAAAACTTGTGCCACTGTCCACTTACTTACAGATCAACCTGTACATGCTCTCGAAATGTACCTGGTACGACTGTTAATTAATTTTTTTTTTTTTTTTACACAAAACGTCTGACCACTATTTCTTCACTATTTCAAATAATCAGGACTCGGCATCAACCCTGACCCAGTGGTGTCTTTTGGGCTTTGGACTACAAAACTACCAAAGTCACCTGCTGAAAACAGGAAGTGCCGAAAGCTGACTAAACAGGATAGATGAACGTGCATGCATACTTCAACAGTAAGTGGTACAGACAAAATATAAATGAGGAAGGAAAAGACGGGAGAAACGGGCCTGAAGGATTCCCACAGGATTAACATCTGCTCACGTCTTCGTGTCAGTCATCGGGGGAATTTGGGGCAAATGCATATTTATTGCCTATACAAATTTCATGAATGCTAAAGAGTGTCAGAAGTGATCACGGCGTGCACGCCACAGCAGACACGAAACGGATGTTTGTGATCACCAGGAAAGGTGGAGGCTCCCTTGATGGTGCCCTTGTTAATTAGCCGTGCTATGAAGAGCTGGTAAGGCCTGTCTCAAAGATGATGTTCTGTGATACCAACTGGAACACGTCAACGCCTGTCTGCAAGTATTACGTTCACAGTGGGGCCTGACAGCAGAACAGGGGAAATGATATTTATGCACAGAGCCTTCAGATATCCCTGAAATACCCAATTTATGTGCTGACTGATTTAATCTTTTGCAGTGAGCACTTCAAATCACAACATTCTGCTGAGTATACAGTAGTGTTCAGAATAATAGTAGTGCTATGTGACTAAAAAGATTAATCCTGGTTTTGAGTATATTTCTTATTGTTACATGGGAAACAAAGTACCAGTAGATTCAGTAGATTCTCACAAATCCAACAAGACCAAGCATTCATGATATGCACACTCTTAAGGGTATGAAATTGGGCTATTAGTAAAAAAAAAAAAATAGAAAAGGGGGTGTTCACAATAATAGTAGCATCTGCTGTTGACGCTACAAACTCAAAACTATTATGTTCAAACTGCTTTTTTAGCAATCCTGTGAATCACTAAACTCGTATTTAGTTGTATAACCACAGTTTTTCATGATTTCTTCACATCTGCGAGGCATTAATTTTGTTGGTTTGGAACCAAGATTTTGCTCGTTTACTAGTGTGCTTGGGGTCATTGTCTTGTTGAAACACCCGTTTCAAGGGCATTTCCTCTTCAGCACAAGGCAACATGACCTCTTCAAGTATTTTGACATATCCACACTGATCCATGATACCTGGTATGTGATATATAGGCCCAACACCATAGTAGGAGAAACATGCCCATATCATGATGCTTGCACCACCATGCTTCACTGTCTTCACTGTGAACTGTGGCTTGAATTCAGAGTTTGGGGATCGTCTCACAAACTGTCTGCGGCCCTTGGACCCAAAAAGAACAATTTTACTCTCATCAGTCCACAAAATATTCCTCCATTTCTCTTTAGGCCAGTTGATGTGTTCTTTGGCAAATTGTAACCTCTTCTGCACATGTCTTTTATTTAACAGAGGGACTTTGCGGGGGATTCTTGCACATAAATTAGCTTCACACATGCGTCTTCTAACTGTCACAGCACTTACAGGTAACTCCAGACTGTCTTTGATCATCCTGGAGCTGATCAATGGGTGAGCCTTTGCCATTCTGGTTATTCTTCTATCCATTTTGATGGTTGTTTTCCGTCTCTGGTTTTTTTGTCCATTTTAAAGCACTGGAGATCATTGTAGATGAACAGCCTATAATTTTTTTGCACCTGCGTATAAGTTTTCTGCTCTCCAATCAACTTTTTAATCAAACTACGCTGTTCTTCTGAACAATGTCTTGAACGTCCCATTTTCCTCAGGCTTTCAAAGAGAAAAGCGTGTTCAACAGGTGCTGGCTTCATCCTTAAATAGGGGACACCTGATTCACACCTGTTTGTTCCACAAAATTGACGAACTCACTGACTGAATGCCACACTACTATTATTGTGAACACCCCCTTTTGTATTTTTTTTTTTAATAATAGCTCAATTTCATAGCCTTAAGAATGTGCATATCATGAATGCTCGGTCTTGTTGGATTTGTGAGAATCTACTGGTACCTTGTTTCCCATGTAACAATAAGAAATATACTCAAAACCAGGATTAATCTTTTTAGTCACATAGCACTACTATTATTCTGAACACTACTGTATTTGTGTAACTTTTCAGTGATATTAATCATTGTTACACACGTGGTATTTAGACAAAGTGTGAAAAGAATCATTCTGAGTCAAATTGTAGGCACCCTGAGTTAAAAAAAAAAAAAAAAAAAATGAAATCATGGGCTACGTTATCATATTTAGCAGTAATCACCTTGAGTATTTGGCCCACGACATCATGTTAGATGTCTAATGTGATCCTTAAACAGACAACAGGATTCAGTGCCAGCTGCTTGCTAATGAGCAGCTACAGTGGTCTGGCTTCACATCCAAGAAGTCAACCATCAGCTACATCCTACGTATAACAAGCCTTTGCAGTTCCGTTGATTCATGAAATGCATTTAACTCAGCTGATTGGGCTATTGGTGAAGCCTCAGGATTCCAACCATGTTGCTGGACGGCCTGGTTTGGCTATACACAGGGTCTGTGAGTGCTGTGTAGATTGGAGTTAGAGACTGTCTTCTTCCATTGGAATTCTGGGATTTGTCAAGGATGTGTTCGAGCTCCAACTCTGTACAATTCTTGCCTGGACTGGGTGGTGATGAATTAGCAGACGATGCTGTAAACACTGGGGGAAACCAGTGGATGCACGATTGGACCACTTGAGAATCTGAGGTAAGAGGTGACATGTCTCTCATTGTGCATTGTTGTGGGACAAGACTAAAATTTAAGCTTTCAGTGACTCAATCCACCAAAGTGTAGTTGTATGTGGTCAAAGTGTAGAAGTTGTTAAGAGATTCAGTTATCTCAGCAGTGACACCCATTTCTGTTGGAGCTCGGCCTATGAGATTGAGAATGTCTGTGAAGAGCTTATGAAGTCATGAGGTTTCTGAACAGGGGTGTTTGATGAGGCCGATACCTTTGCGGTAGAACGAAGGTCCAAGTCTTTAGAGTCTTGTTGCTGCCTGTCATAAAGAAGAGACCTGTGAGACCTGGATGCTAACCAGTCTTTGCTACTATGTCTTGCCAGAGAATGTTGGGTACCACTGGAATAACTTTCTCAAATAAGCGTTTACTTAGGCAGACCTACATGATGCATGCTAGAGCATGGTGCTGGAGTATAAATGAATGCACTGTGTGCAATGTGTTGTGTTACTCTGCCCACACATCTTCACCATGCAGGATCCCCATGCCTGTCTCACACCAGATGTGTTGTGTGTGCAAGACGTGTTGCTGAACTGCCATAGCACATGCATATACATGTATTTACAACAGCAATATTTCTGCTGCATTTTAGTTGTGACGCTAGTACAGCCAGCATAATCTTTCCAGAACATTTGTGTTTGAAAATGGCTTTCCCCCACAGTCTGTCTTCTATGAAGCAACATTTTGCTTTGTTTTTTAAATTATTTTAGAGGGAGTGAATTGGCTTGTTTGTTTGTTTTTACTGGCGCATGTAGCTGATCCTGCTGGCAGGCAGCTGACAGCTTCCCTCTGAAATTAGATGCTGAGCTGAACATATTATAACATGCAAACATAAAAACATCAGGATAAATAATACAGATCATCTGAACCAACAGCTTTTCCTTTTATAGATTATCTTTATACTGTAGATACTGTGGGTCACAGAGGTCTAATATCAATTCAATTTATTTGTATAACGCCAAAACACAACACAAGTCATTTCAAGGCACTTCACAAGAGCAGGGTCAAAAACAGCAGACCTAACTCAGTTGTACAACCATTCATTCTGGCAACAACAACAATATAAAACAGCAACAGCTTTTTGTGAGCTTTGTTTGCACCATTTGAAAAAGACCAGAAAATTGGCTGATTGTAACCTCTTGGCAGTCACATGATTTTTTCCTGTTCAAATCATTGAAATAGCTACACCAACACACGCAGCACATCTGGTATAAAAAAAAAAGGCTTCGGGGTGGCCTCAAGGCAGTTTTTAACAAGGCAATATACAGCAACAAATTGCTCACGAGCATCTTACAGTCTCTCAACATGTTCAAAAGTATCCTACCCTTGATACTGTGCACAGGGTAGATGGCTTGTTCCCAGCAAGTGTCCTCCTCAGGTCCAGTAGACAAACAGTTGTCTTTATCCAGGTGGAGCTGGAACCACACCGCCAAAGCATCCAGTTCCCCCTGCTCAGTGACAGGTAGGTGGATTCGGTGAACCTTCCTGGAGCTCAACCCTTCCAGTTCCTACAGGTTATTAGTGCAAAACAGTAAAAGAGGGTTAGTGAAATTCTTAGCTAGATGTCAAATAAAATCACAAATCGAGTTTTATTACTATGAAATTCCATTTAAAATTAATACCGATATTCTGTGGGAAAACCTGGGTTACATCATAACAGCCGACATGTGAAAAAACAGACTCAGGTGTCCCCCAATTCTCCCTGACCCCCACCACACAAGCAAAAAGGTTGATGTTAACTGTTCATGGCAATGGCAAGAATCATCTGCAGTTAGTCTCATCTGCGGTTAGCATTGCCACATATGCTAGCACCAACAGCAAGTAATGCAACGAAGACACGCACATCCAAAACACATAAAAAGGCATGCTGGACCAAGAAAAATTGTACCAAAAATAGAAACCAAATGATCCACACAGCCACAGCGCTCCGATACAAAAAGGTTTTATTTGACAAGACATTCCGCTTCGGGCAACCTGCCCTTCGTCAGACGTCCTCAGTTCCCAAACGCTTATTGAGTGTAGTTAGAAGGAAAGGTGATGTAACACAGTGGTAAACATACCACTGTCCCAGTATGAAATGTGTTACAGGCATCCATTTCAAAATTACCAAATATTTGCACAAAAACAATAAAGTTTATCAGTTTGAACATGAAATATCTTGTCCTTGTGGTGTATTCAATTGAATATAGGTTGAAGAGGATTTGCAAATCATTGTGTTCTGTTTTTATTTACATTTTACACAACGTCCCAACTTCACTGGAACTGGGGTTTATCTATCTATCTATCTATCTATCTATCTAGATAGATAGATAGATAGATAGATAGATAGATAGATAGATAGATAGATAGATATAGATAGATATAGATAGATATAGATAGATATAGATAGATAGATAGATAGATAGATAGATAGATAGATAGATAGATAGATAGATAGATAGATAGATAGATAGACAGACTCAACAAAAATATAAACACAACACTTTTGGTTTTGCTCCCATTTTGTATGAGATGAACTCAAAGATCTAAAACTTTTTCCACATACACAATATCACCATTTCCCTCAAATATTGTTCACAAACCAGTCTAAATCTGTGATAGTGAGCACTTCTCCTTTGCTGAGATAGTCCATCCCACCTCACAGGTGTGCCATACTAAGATGCTGATTAGACACCATGATTAGTGCACAGGTGTGCCTTAGACTGTCCACAATAAAAGGCCACTCTGAAAGGTGCAGTTTTGTTTCATGGGGGGGGGATACCAGTCAGTATCTGGTGTGACCACCATTTGCCTCATGCAGTGCAACACATCTCCTTTGCATCATCCGTGAAGAGAACACCTCTCCAACGTGCCAAACGCCAGCGAATGTGAGCATTTGCCCACTCAAGTCGGTTACGATGACGAACTGGAGTCAGGTCGAGACCCCGATGAGGACGACGAGCATGCAGATGAGCTTCCGAGACAGTTTCTGACAGTTTGTGCAGAAATTCTTTGGTTATGCAAACCGATTGTTTCAGCAGCTGTCCGAGTGGCTGGTCTCAGACGATCTTGGAGGTGAACATTGTGGATGTGGAGGTCATGGGCTGGTGTGGTTACACGTGGTCTGCGGTTGTGAGGCTGGTTGGATGTACTGCCAAATTCTCTGAAACGCCTTTGGAGACGGCTTATGGTAGAGACATGAACATTCAATACACGAGCAACAGCTCTGGTTGACATTCCTGCTGTCAGCATGCCAATTGCACGCTCCCTCAAATCTTGCGACATCTGTGGCATTGTGCTGTGTGATAAAACTGCACCTTTCAGAGTGGCCTTTTATTGTGGGCAGTCTAAGGCACACCTGTGCACTAATCATGGTGTCTAATCAGCATCTTGGTATGGCACACCTGTGAGGTGGGATGGATTATCTCAGCAAAGGAGAAGTGCTCACTATCACAGATTTAGACTGGTTTGTGAACAATATTTGAGGGAAATGGTGATATTGTGTATGTGGAAAAGTTTTAGATCTTTGAGTCCATCTCATACAAAATGGGAGCAAAACCAAAAGTGTTGCGTTTATATTTTTGTTGAGTATAGATAGATAGATAGATAGATAGATATCCCACCAATGGCTAGCAGAGGAGCAAAGGTTGGGCTGAGGGACAACACAAAAGCTCTGATCATGACAACACAAGAACAGGTCCTAAGCGCGATGTAGACATGGGGTCTACCATAGCAGACCCCCCCCCCCCCCCAAAAAAAAAGGAAACTCAAGACAATGGCTCCAGCAGATTCCAGATACATTTTAGGTCTCTATCCATAACAGTGTAGTCCTTGGAACATCTAAGATACTGCACAGGACCCTAAAACTCCCAGGTCTGTCTGTTCCAGTATCTATAAAGCAACTGGTGAAAGGGGTGGGCGTTTATAAGTTTTTGCTTCAGCCTACACCCTTTCGGCTGCACAAAACTGGGAAATTGTTTATGAGTTTGTGTTTTCCTTTGTTTTGTTTTATGAGAGATCATTTTGTTAAGTGTGTGTGTGCACCAAAAAAATTTGACAAATAAACAAATACATAAAATAAAGACCCATTGTTTTTGAGTAAACTTTGAAGTATCTACCTCACCCTGTCAATCAGATCACCTATGTTACTGCCAAACCCTTTTTGCTCACCTGCATATTGTTGAAATCTATATTGAGGGCCCTGAATGGATTGGTGAGAGGTTTATACCCCCCTGGCACTCTGATGAGTCTTTCTGTAGTATATGGCTCAGTGGCATCATCGGGTTCAGCGCTGCAGCTCACTGGACTGCAGAGCTGTCCTGCTGCGGCCAAGGACAACCCACCCACCTCCGACACGCAAAGTCTATAAGTAACATATAGAAACAAGTCTACAACTACTACTACTACAACAATAACCGTTAAAGAGCAGACTGTGACACAGAGAGGCTTTCAGGCCAATGGTACCTGTGATGCCTACGGATCTCTGCGCACTCAATGGCCATTCCAAACATGGTGGCTCCAGCTGGGATGACCCGTCCGGTCACAGAAGGTGGTGCTTGAAATTCATCGTCACCTCTCTGCAGGACAAGAAAATACCTACATTTAATAACCTCACAAATCCAGACTCCTCAAGAGCACCACCGGTCTCAATTAATGAGAATAATTTACTCTAGTGTCACAGCATTTCACATGTTTCTGAAATAGTTTTTGTAACGTGCATGACACATCCAAAGAGTATCAGACCTTATTTTAGCCAACGGAAAGAAATAAAGCATGCAAGTTGTCATTTGGTGGGGAGGTGTAGGGCTTCTCCTTCAACTCCTAAACACCAAGATGGCTGAGGACAAAACTGTCTGTCCTAGACTGTGTTGGCGTTTGATAATCCACCTCACCTGTGGAGGTAGTAGTAGGTGTTGCCAGGCGTGAATCAGACTCTCTATGATGCCTTCTCCAAATAAACCTGCATCGACTGTCTCAGTCACCACCAAAGACACCCTGACAAGAGACAAAAACATGAAAAATACTACCTGGATCTAAAACACCAGGTTAAACGTCACTGAAGCTACAGTGTGTAGGATTTAGTGTCACCTAGTGGTGAGGTTCCAGAACAGTTAGGATTTTTTTTTTTCCTTTACGTTTTCACTTCTTTGGGGACGGCGATTCCGCCTGCCTAGCCCTATGTAAAGTGCACCTGTGCGGGATGTCTTTGGGCACTTCCATCTCCATAGACTTTTTATGAAGAATCTTGATGCTGCCGTCCATTCCATTTGCGGTCACCACCTCACAGGCCAGGTCATACATCGTCTTCGACAGCTCACAGGCATAAACTTCAGCGGCTCCGGCCTTCTTAGCACACATGCTAAACAAAAAGATTAAAATGCATTAAAAAAACTGAATGTGTGATGAAGAATGAGGTCGACAGTCTGTAAAACAGATCACTGCATAAAAGCAACTGCACACGCCTGCACAAATCACACAGGTCAGATATAACTGACAGTCAGTTAAATGAGTTAAACCTGTGCCTCATGACTTTTACTTCTTTGGTTTCCTTTTTTATTGTGACAAAAGTATGTTTGAATTGATGCATTCATCAAGAGCACTGTCCAAAGGTTTTATGCGCACTTTATTAAGAATAAATAAATAAATTAGAAATCTGCTAACACACACACACTTGTTTTTGATGGTCTTCTGCAATTCAGTTTTGACTTAATAAGATTTTTAATAATAATTTTATTACTGAGTGATCAGTAGCAGTTGCCAAGAAATTAATTTTCAAAATTTAAATTTTGAGAACAAGGTTTACAAAGTGGTCATTGGTTTATTCAATTAAACAGAAAAAGGGGAAAAAAAATCTTACATTTGACTTTTCCTGAAACAGAAATGTATGGACATGTCAAATTAGTTTTAGGTTGTTTTTTGTTGTTGTTGTTGTTATTGACACTGTGATGCATGCCTTCTGGTGTCGAAGCCAAGAACAGACTTGGTTCTGTCAGATCCCTTTTTTTCCCCTCCCTTAATGGTCCATATTTCCACAAAAACAATAAAATCTCACTTTGTGGTTCCTTGTTTGACTAAAACACAAGTGCAAAATGCATTCAATGCTGCAAAACTGCAGATGCCGCCTCTTCTGGTCAATGCACCTCTGCAACAATATCATTCATTTAAAAAAAAATAAAAGTGCTCAAATTTGTGTGAAAAGACTCTCACCCAAGGATTCCAGTGCCAGTACCTATATCAAGTACAGTGCTGCAGCCGCTCTGGACTGCTTTTTGAATGGCCTGCTGGTACTTCCGGTTCCTCCCGTGATCGTTGAGCATTAAGAAATGCCAGCGCTCCACCAGCCAGTTGGCCACACGATAGAAGTTCTCCCTGGCTTCAGGGTACTCCGGTCTCACCTTCAGGGCTTTGTGGAAATGACACGCAGCTTCATCTCGAAATCCCATTCTAAGTAAAGCAAAACAGAATTAAAATCTAAAAATGTCTCTGCTCAGTAAAAATATATATTTTTCCCTGCAGTAATGAGAGTTGTGACTTACGATGTACCTATAACAAGGATGGACAATTAATTGTAGGGTTGCCAACCGTCCCTTGAAAAACGGAATCGTCCCTTATTTGGAAATAAAAGTGTGCGTTCCGTATTGACCTGAAACGGGACGCAGTTTGTCCCGTATTTCTGTGAGAATCAAAAACTCTGTAAAATGTCAATGGAATTGACTGGCGCTTTATATGGAAACTTATGGTAAATTTGATCCCAGCCTCTCTCCTGCTTTTCACCAATGAGCTGACATACACGAGTTGACAATACAGAATCACTCTTATCTCATTGGTCGAGGGACATCTGCTCGCAAGAAGATACCGACGTCATGAGCGGACGACGGTCGCTGGACGACAATAACAAAGCAGCATGGCTGATATCGATACAGACACCGACACTGGCACTGCAGATATGTCTACGGACAGCAATGTCTGTAACGTCGTTACTCCTCCTCCTAAAAAAAAAACTAACAAAAAAGAATGCAAAAATACAGGGGAGAATGAGAAAAGGAAAATGGCTGGGTGGAAAAGGTGCGTGATAACAGTATTGTTTACTTTTCAGACTGTATTTTTTGCACTTTTTATTACACTAAATGTGTAAATGTGCACTGTTACAGTGTTTTGCACTGTTACATTGTTTTGGATGATGCAAATTTTCTATTGTTTTTTTTTTGTTAATTTATACAATTTTAAGTTAAGCAACAGCACTACAGAGATTTATTTTTAAAGAAGACAGAATGCTCATATTGAAATTGTGAGTGAAAATTTATTTTGCACTAAAAATAAATTGCTAAATAATAATTTGTTTTCCACGTGTTCATATCAGAACAAATGCATGTATGCATCTACCTAAATTCAGGGTCAAGTCAACAGTCAAATGGTTAAAAATCGTTTCACACAGACGCTGGGAAGGCAATGGTCAGTCGGCCGGTCGGCCCTGGCGGTGAGGTGTCCCTTATTTATTTTTCAGAGAGTTGGCAACCCTAATTAATTGTATGATATCAAGTCACCAGCAGCTGGTTTTGCTGACTAAAACAAAGGACCCAGCCAAACCCAAAATCTACCTGGCAGTCATGCATGTTGTGTAATTTTCAGTTTTGCCACTGTGACATTATAATCCTAGCCAATGATGGGCACAGCTAACCGAAAAGTTACCTTTAATAACCACTAATCTGATAACTGACAAGTTAACTGTGATAACGCTATGCCGATAAACTGCTGAGAAACTGAGCTGAAGTCATCAATAACTATTAACATTTATTACATGAATTTAGTTATGTGGAAGATGTGCAAGTGCCCAACTGTATAGATCTGTTAGCATATCATACAGCCAAAATGCACAATCAAACATCACTTTAATAATTTACGTTTAAAAAAGGTCAACAATATTCTGTCAAAACCAGAACCGCTGTCCGCCCGGAAAATGATGTTGAATATGTAGAGAAAAGAAGCAAAGACGAGGCTACTAATGCTAATGGTGGCTAATGCAACAGAAAGACTCCCACAAAACTTTATTGCAAGAGTTTTCTTTATGAAATGCAAAACCACTGGCCAACAAAATGGAAGAGCTAAAAATGATCACATCTATGTAGAAAAACAAGAAATACAGGACTGCTGTGTTAGCATAGCAAACATGGCTCATGCCCATGATGCTGGGAGAGACTAACTGTTAGCTGTGCATAACGCACAGCTAACCACAACGGCAGGAAAGGACTCCCATTAAGTGGAGAGGATGACTTTATATACATACAAACACACAAACAAATAATAACTGGTGCACAAAAGTAAATGTTAGCGATAAATACCATTCTTTGAAATTGGAAACTATCAAAATAAAATGTCCCCTGTAACATCACTGTAAGTGAAATATACTTTCCAACAGAAACAAACGTATTTTAGAGTTTACAAACATTTTTGTCTGTTAAACTTTGTTTAAAAAATGTCAGTGGACTTGAAGTTAGTGGAGCTAAATTTAGCCAAATCTAACTGGTCTGCTAGTGGTTTCCAAAGTTAGCTGAAAAGATAATCCCAGCACAAAAAAGTTATCTGGCGGAACTGTGCCCAACACTGGTACTGTAAATAAAAATCAACATGTGTTTGTAATTTTGAGACTTTTAACTTTAATTCAAGGAGTTTAAAAAAAGTACCATGTGAACCATTTAGGAATTACAACTGTTTTTATACAGAGCCATTCCTTTTTCAGAGTGATTGCACAAATTAACACAAGGATTATTTTTAACCCATATGATCGATTTTACAGCCAGTTTTCTCTTGACAAGTGAGCGGATGGACATAAATGAACATTTCCAAGTCAATGAATTTGTCTTGGACTTCATTCACATCAACAATTAAGAAATACACAGTATGGTAGTATACGGTAAATCTGTCTGGATGATGTAGTTCTTGCAAACTGAGCAACCATGACTTAGGGGGTCAGTGGTAAATGGTAACCTATTCTTCCAGTTTTTCTGATTTAGCAGTTTCACAGTCTGTGATTACTCTGAAGAATGGGAGACCACATATACATATAAATTGTACTGTAATTCTGAGCCTGTTCCATTTATAAAAATCAGACAATCGTCTTTGGGTGTTCATGTGCTTTCAGTGGCTACGTTTACATGCCGTTAATATTCGGGATAAGGTCAATATTCCGGTTTCTGAATCATTAGGAATAACCCGTTTACATGCTTAAGCAGACAGAGTTACTCCTGTATACATGGTCATTGGTATCATTTGGAATATCCCCATCTAAACAGCGACGCACGTCTTCCACCGGTGCTTGATTTGGTCTGGCGTTCGTGCAAATCCTGCTTCGCGTAACTTTTCGGCCACCTTCTTGTAAATGTCACTATCTCGGTACTTTCTACCATCAATAAGACATTATATTCATGTCTTTCACGATACTAATGAAGTACTCAGTTTCCTCCTCGCTCCAAAAGTGTGGTGCTGCCACGTCTGGATTTCCCCATGCTTGTTTACCTCTGCTTCTGTGGTGTCCGGTGGGTTGCACGCGATGTATACAAGTAGTTGCCGTACTCAAAAGACCAAGATTCCTTGCGGATAGGACATGCGCAGAACACAAAATAATGTTCCTTTCTATGGGGACATCCCGATGCAAGTTTATATGACCTGATACCAGGGGTCATATTCAGGTTTTTAAAAACCAGAATATGAGCATATTCGGGTTTTTGCGGGTGTTTACATGGCCGTGCGCAACCAGGTTATTGCTAATATTCCGGTTATGAAAGGATTATTGGCTGCATGTAAACGTAGTCATTGTTTTTCCACATCAAATCAAATCAAAGTCAAAGGCTCCTTTATCATTTTTTTTTAAATATCATGATCTTTGTTTTCACACAAGTATGTACAAGATGATCTAATTTAAATTAAAAATATATGTTTGTGGTTTTCTGTTTTCCTTCAAGCAAGAGAGATTTGTTCACTGAGGTTAAAGAACATTTTTGCATGAATAAGTCAGATTTTAATTTATGTAGTTAGTTTATAATAGCTGTCATAAAACAATAAAAATACTTTTGTCTGAAACCTAAACAGGCTCATGTTATAACTGTAAATGGATACCTCAAGCTCATAATCTGTATTTACTTTTACCTCAAATGTCACTGCTTTAGTGAAGGACAGAAACAATGGCCAAATATTTAAGGACCAAAGTGTATTTATATTTACTTAATACTCATTTGATCTGAGGAAGTACTACAGTCAGCTTTTAATAGGGTTTCATTCTTTTAATGAATGCAATTTGTTAATACTGTATTTAAAAAGTATTTGTGTTTGTTGTTATTATTCATAATATTATTAATTAATTATAGTTGTACTAATCAGTGCAATTATCTGCTGGAGTGAAAACATCACAGCAATCTTCCATAAAATATGATTTCTCATATGTGGGTGTTTTGTTTTATTGGGGGGGGCACCAACTGTCTAATACATGTTGTCATTACATTACTTCAGGTGTTTCAAAACAATTAATTAATTTCTGAAACAACTGTTTCATTGAGTGTTTCATCCTATTTAGAAGAGTGTTTCTTCATCCAAGGCATGTTTCATTTAATGTCTGGTGCATTTTGAAAACTAAATAATTTTCTGAAGCAACTGTTTCTTTCAGTGTTTGATGAATTTGAAAAGCAAATGATTCAATTAGTGTTTTCAGCATTTCAAAATGGTCAATATTTTCATTGTTTTGTATAATTTGAAACCAAGTTTCAGAACTAACGGTTTCACTAACAGCTTTTGCTGAAAAGCGGATTGTTTTGTGAAGCAATTCGTTCATTGGGTGCTGAGCATTTAAAAACAACAAATTCTTGATTGAAGCAATTACTTAATTTAGTGTTTCAGGGATTTAGAATAGTGTTTTCCCCCAAAGCATTTGTTTTATTATGCTTCCTGAAAAGAGTTTCATATTATTGAAATTAATTTATGAATTAATTGCTTCATTTAGTTAATTTAGTTTCAAGCATTTCAAAACAATGTTTCATTCTTTGAAGGAATTGGTTCATTTACTTTTCCAGGCATTTGGAAGGAGCAAGTAATTTTGTAAAGCAACTGTTTATTTGTTTTCCAGTCTGTCTTGTTTTGGTTTTTGCCATCACTATGGATGGAATGGGAGGGTTAAGAGAATACCTGAACAGGTGTTCACCCATACTGTTCAGGATAACCTCATCCGAAGGGAAAAGCTCCAACGCTTGTTCATAACAGTCAAAGAGCTCCTGAATGCGTCCCACAGACTCCAGCTCTTCCGTCCATTTAAACAGCGTGAATCTGAACGACTCCTGCAAGGAGAAGATCACAAAACTTGGCTCTACAATTCTACAACATGGTTCTGTTTTCTGCAGAAATGCAAATGTTGTTATGACTAGAAAAGCAAAGCAAACATTCACAAAGATTTACTTTAAGCAAACGTCACCTTTGCAAAGTTCTTAAACTCGGGCGCCAGGTTGAGGACGAGGAGGTAGTGCACAAACGCAGTCCCGTAGTCATGGTTAAACAGGCACTGCTGGGCACTTTCTAAAGAACAGGAGAGCAGCTCGTTCCTGGCGGGGTCCTCCCTATGTCGCCTTCGGGCCCTCCTGCCATGCTTTGACTTCGCACTGGCATGAGGCATCCTGGCAAAAGGACCTATAACAAGAAGACAATAAAACAAAACAGATCTGAAAACAGATCCACCACACCACAGAACCAGCCTGAGAAATAACCACCCAGGCAGACAACTGGTCCATCCCTAACTCTTCAAAGTAAGTAACCATCCATCTTCCACAACCAGGTGAAGTATCACCATCCCGTTGACCTTTATCAGTTACTGAGGTCTTCAACACCGATGCACCTGAGTGCCGGATCACACCCAGAAAAACCCACCACATTTCCCAAATGTATCGGTAGCTGACATTCCCTCACGATCCAAGTGACACTCCTCACCTGAAACTCGCAAAGTAAAGTTGATTTGACAAAAGTCATTCCAGTGGCGTCAAAGGATCCTCCCAAGACACCTAGTACAAAAGCCATCCAATCATCATGTTAGGACACTGATTGTGATTGAAGTCTCACATCCATACAGTAAGACAGGAAAGAACTAAGACCCCAAAGACATGGACCTTTGTTCTCCTGAAATGACACTAGTATCACCAAAGTGACATTATGATTTCGACAGGTGTGTATTAAACTCTAAGGCAGAGGACCAAGAGCAATGACTGTCACTGCCAAGATAACTGAATCTATTTCCATGTTCGACACTTTCAATGCATACTTATACACTTCTGATGGCCAAGTCTAGTAAGTCACTGTCATGGATCTTAGTCTTGATCCATGACCGTTGCGAACCCAGACTCTCTAATTCACTCAACTTCTCAAGTGCTGCAATCAGGGCATCCTTTGACTCAGCATACTTTCTGGATGCACTGTACCTAACCCATCACAGTTCTCCTCCCAAACTTTAACACAGTATCATAAATGGACATCACATATTCCAAACCATGGTCATTACCAATTAATAGCAATGTGGCTCCTTTAGGAGACAGGGCAATGTGTATATGATGGGGGGGGGGTAGGCTGAAGCATAAAGGTTAACACAGAGAAACAAGAGGAAACTCCCAACAGCTACATTTGCTCATGATCACCAATCAAGGAAAAAGTGTCATAAACACAAATACCACATTCACAAATAAACAGATCCTAGTCAAGCTGGAGGACAATGTGTGTAGATATGCTATATGGACACTAATGCAGCCAGACCACAGACATTATTCATACCATGCAAAAAATATCATGCAATGACTGTTCGAATTGTTTGTTCCATGAAGGACACCTGTTGTACCCTTCATTTTCCGAGGAAAGAAGGCTGCATTTGTCAGCTGCATTGCAAGGAGCCTTCGAAATGCAACAACCTTGCCGCAGCACTATGACATACATGGTCTAGGAATGTAGCCTCCTGAAGGATGCAGCCCCTGAACTGAGACACAGCTGGAGCGTCAAAGAACACACCCAACACAGCAAAGTCTAAATCTGATTGGTTAAGGAACCTGCCAATCCACAACATTGCTCCATATGGTGGAGATACAATCAGACTCAGTGAGAGACAGAATCAGACTCAGTGATTTTTTTTTTAACAACAAAGCAGGAGGAAATCTGACTGAATAAAATAAAGCTCTCATCCATGTGAGGTGATCTGGAAGCAGTAGAACTGTAAAAATGTCGAAAGTGTAAAAATGAAATTAGATCAATGCTATAAATAAATGTCAAAAAATAATAAAGTGTTAGAACAGATTACATTAGATTACATTTTTTGTCTTAATTTTGTATTTATGGTGTATTTAATGAATTCACTGTGAAGCCATTCGTATTTTATTAAACCATAATATAAATAAAATGTATTATTATCATTGTCATCATTATATTGGGGCTGTAATTATCGATCATTTTTATTACTAATTAAATGCCATTAAATTAATTCAATTAAAAATAGAAACGCAAAATGATTTGGTGCTATTTTCCACAACCATTCAAAACCAACTCACAACAGATGTACCTAAAATCATACAAGTAATGTCTCATTTTAATTAATTTAATTGATTTTAATTAAATTACATTAAAAGCATTTTTTTTTTCAATCAGTACTGAAAATGACGAAAGGCAGGCAGGTATATATATATATATATATATATATATATATATATAAACCGTAATAATTTTAAATGATTAGTGGATTATCATTTCATTCGCTCTTTTCTTTGACGCAGACCAGCTCACATGTAAAAACCCAAACTTTCCCGATCGTTACGGATTAAATAAAGCGGATATATGCATAACAACAACTACATCTGTGTTGTCTCTTACCTGCGGAAGGTCAACGTAAATTACGTTTAAATTTTTTTTAGGTTCTCATTTTTATTCTATAAAACAAAGCTAACGAGAAAACAAGTCCGTTTCGTAAATCACCCGGAAAGAAACGTTCCATCGTGTCTTAGAGTTCCGATTCCCTGACGAAATCAGCCCAATTTCTATTGATCAAATTGAGAAACTACTGTGAATTGTTATTTTATTTTGTAAATGTTTTTACAGCAATGTGGGTGTTTCAGATTTGTCTTTAGAGATGGGATCTGATTACTTTTAAATTTGTTAATTATCACGAAAAAGGAGGGATTTTTCGAAGAATTGACACAGTCATAATGAAGCAATATTTTTGCTGTATACCGTGGATAAGTGTATGTTATTGGTTGTCTTAAAAGGTGGTTAATAGTGATATCAGAAGATTTTTTTTTCAACCCCACTGTCTGGTGGAATTTTTATTGATTTACACTCCAATCCAGTTGGTGGCAGTAATGCACTTTTCAGACGGCCTAACAACAGTCATAAATCAAAAAGAAAGGAACCACAAATACAAAAAACACCACCACCAAAAAAACAATTAAATATTTTAACAACGTGGGTGGTGGCCAAGTGGTTAATGCGCTTGGTGTCAGTTCAGAAGGCTCCGGCTTCAAATCCTACCCCTGCCACATTTCACCATGTAATGTGCAGTTGCGCCAATCCAACATGCAGATCCACCTGGGATTTGCTGTGGCGACCCCGAGTGCAAACAAGGGAGCAACCGAAGGGACTTACTTACATAAAAGTAAACGAAATTTATTCAAGCAGTTAATTAATGTCATGCAAAACTTTACAAACTCTGGAGGAACAAATTCAGTCTTTTATTTCCCAACACAAATGTAAATAAAAAAAAGATTTAAAAAAAATTAATAAAAATTCTGAGTGCCGGTCCCAAGCCCGGATAAATGAGGAGGGTTGCGTCAGGAAGGGCATCAGGCGTAAAACAAGCCAACCCAACTATGCAGACTCAGAATCGAATTCCCATACCGGATCGGTCGCGGCCCGGGTTAACAACGTCCGCCACCGGTGCTATTGCCCAACAGGGTGCCGGTGGAAATTTGGCTACTGCTGGGTGAAGACGACGAAGAAGAGGAGGAAAACGTTGCCATGAACAGCGGGAGAAGAAGAAAACTAGAAGGGTGGAAATGAGAGTGGGGACTTTGAATGTTGGTAGTATGACTGGTAAAGGGAGAGAGCTGGCTGATATGATGGAGAGGAGAAAGGTGGACATATTGTGTGTGCAAGAGACCAAGTGGAAGGGAAGTAAGAGCAGGAGCATCGGCGGTGGGTACAAGTTGTTGTACCATGGTGAGGACAGGAAGAGAAATGGTGTTGGGGTCATTTTAAAGGAAGAGTATGTTAAAAGGGTGTTGGAGGTTAAGCGAGTGTCTGACAGGGTGATGAGTGTGAAATTGGAAATTGAAGGGGTGATGATGAATATCATCAGTGCATATGCCCCACAGGTAGGTTGTGAGATAAAGGAGAAAGAAGATTTCTGGAGTGTGTTAGATGAGATGGTGGAGAGTGTGCCCAAGCATGAAAGAGTGGTGATAGGAGCAGACTTCAATGGGCATGTTGGTGAAGGGAACAGATGTGATGAGGAAGTAATGGGTAGATATGGTATCAAGGATAGGAATGGGGAAGGACAGATGGTAGTTGATTTTGCAAAAAGGATGGAAATGGCTGTGGTGAATACCTACTTTAAGAAAAGGGAGGAGCACAGGGTAACATATAAGAGTGGAGGAAGGTGCACACAGGTGGACTACATTCTTTATAGGAGATGCAAGCTAAAAGAAATCACAGACTGTAAGGTGGTAGCAGGAGAGAGTGTCACTAGACAGCATAGGATGGTTGTTTGTAGGATGACTTTAGAGGTAAAGAAGAAGAAGAGAGTGAGAGCTCAACAAAGGATCAGATGGTGGAAGCTGAAGGAGGAAGACTGTTGTGTGAAATTTAGCAAGCAGGTGAGAGAAGCACTAGTTGGAGGGGAAGCACTTTTGGACAACTGGAAAAGTACTGCAGATGTGGTGAGGGAGACATCTAGGGCAGTACTGGGTATGACATCTGGACAGTGGAAGGAAGACAAGGAGACTTGGTGGTGGAATGAAGAGGTCCAGGAAAGCATAAGGAGAAAGAGGTTGGCGAAAAAGTTTTGGGATAGTCGGAGAGATGAAGAAAGTAGACAGGAGTACAAGGAAATGCGGCGTAAGGCGAGAAGAGACGTGGCAAAAGCAAAGGAAAAGGCATATTGTGAGCTGTACAAGAAGTTGAATAGTAAGGAAGGAGAAAAGGACTTGTACCGATTGGCCAGACAAAGGGACAGAGCTGGAAAGGATGTGCAGCAGATTAGGGTGGTAAAAGATGCACATGGTAATGTGCTGACAAGTGAGGAGTGTGTGCTGAGAAGATGGAGGGAATATTTTGAAGAGTTGATGAATAAAGAAAATGAGCGAGAGAAAAGGCTGGATGATGTGGTGACAGTAAATCAGGAAGTAAAAGAGATTAGCAAGGAAGAAGTGAGGGCTGCTATGAAGAGGATGAAGAGTGGAAAGGCAGTTGGTCCAGATGACATTCCAATGGAGGCATGGAAATGTCTAGTAGAGATGGCAGTAGAGTTTCTAACCAGATTATTTAATAAAATCGTGGAAAGTGAGAGGATGCCTGAGGAGTGGAGACGAAGTGTGCTGGTTCCTATTTTCCAGAACAAGGGTGATGTGCAGAGCTGCAGTAACTACAGAGGCATAAAGCTGATCAGCCACAGCATGAAGTTATGGGAAAGAGTAGTAGAAGAAGCTAGGCTTAGAAAACAGGTGAAGATCTGTGAGCAGCAATATGGTTTCATGCCGAGAAAGAGCACTACAGATGCAATGTTTGCTCTGAGAATACTGTTGGAAAAGTACAGAGAAGGACAGAAAGAGTTACATTGTGTGTTTGTGGACTTAGAAAAAGCTTATGATAGGGTGCCAAGAGAAGAGTTGTGGCATTGTATGAGGAAGTCTGGAGTGGCAGAGAAGTACAACCCCTGGCAAAAATTATGGAATCACCGGCCTCGGAGGATGTTCATTCAGTTGTTTAATTTTGTAGAAAAAAAGCAGATCACAGACATGACACAAAACTAAAGTCATTTCAAATGGCAACTTTCTGGCTTTAAGAAACACTATAAGAAATCAAGAAAAAAGATTGTGGCAGTCAGTAACTGTTACTTTTTTAGACCAAGCAGAGGAAAAAAAAATATGGAATCACTCAATTCTGAGGAAAAAATTATGGAATCACCCTGTAAATTTTCATCCCCAAAACTAACACCTGCATCAAATCACATTTGCTTGTTGATATTGACCCTATGCCATGACATTGACCCTATGTGTCTTTTTGCAAGGAATGTTTTCACAGTTTTTGCTCTATGGCAAGATGCATTATCATCTTGAAAAATGATTTCATCATCCCCAAACATCCTTTCAATTGTCCAAAATATCAACGTAAACTTGTGCATTTATTGATGATGTAATGACAGCCATCTCCCCAGTGCCTTTACCTGACATGCAGCCCCATATCATCAATGACTGTGGAAATTTACATGTTCTCTTCAGGCAGTCATCTTTATAAATCCCATTGGAACGGCACCAAACAAAAGTTCCAGCATCATCACCTTGCCCAATGCAGATTCGAGATTCATCACTGAATATGACTTTCATCCAGTCATCCACAGTCCACGATTGCTTTTCCTTAGCCCACTGTAACCTTGTTTTTTTCTGTTTAGGTGTTAATGATGGCTTTCGTTTAGCTTTTCTGTATGTAAATCCCATTTCCTTTAGGCGGTTTCTTACAGTTCGGTCACAGACGTTGACTCCAGTTTCCTCCCATTCATTCCTCATTTGTTTTGTTGTGCATTTTTCGATTTTTGAGACATATTGCTTTAAGTTTTCTGTCTTGACGCTTTGATGTCTTCCTTGGTCTACCAGTATGTTTGCCTTTAACAACCTTCCCATGTTGTTTGTATTTGGTCCAGAGTTTAGACACAGCTGACTGAACAACCAACATCTTTTGCAACATTGCGTGATGATTTACCCTCTTTTAAGAGTTTGATAATCCTCTCCTTTGTTTCAATTGACATCTCTCGTGTTGGAGCCATGATTCATGTCAGTCCACTTGGTGCAACAGCTCTCCAAGGTGTGATCACTCCTTTTTAGATGCAGACTAACGAGCAGATCTGATTTGATGCAAGTGTTAGTTTTGGGGATGAAAATTTACAGGGTGATTCCATAATTTATTCCTCAGAATTGAGTGATTCCATATTTTTTTCCTCTGCTTGGTCTAAAAAAGTAACCGTTACTGACTGCCACAATCTTTTTTTCTTTTTTTCTTATAGTGTTTCTTAAAGCCAGAAAGTTGCCATTTGAAATGACTTTAGTTTTGTGTCATGTCTGTGATCTGCTTTTTTTCTACAAAATTAAACAACTGAATGAACATCCTCTGAGGCCGGTGATTTGCCAGGGGTTGTATGTTAGGGTAGTGCAGGACATGTACAAGAATAGTGTGACAGCGGTGAGATGCGCAGTCGGAATGACAGACTCATTCAAGGTGGAGGTGGGATTACACCAAGGATCAGCTCTGAGTCCTTTCTTGCTTGCAGTGGTGATGGACAGGTTGACAGATGAGATCAGACAGGAGTCCCTATGGACTATGATGTTTTCAGATGACGTGATCTGTAGTGAAAGTAGAGAGCAAGTTGAGTCTAGTCTGGAGAAGTGGAGATATGCTTTGGAGAGAAGGGGAATGAAAGTCAGTAGAAGCAAGACTGAGCACATGTGTGTGAATGAGAGGGAGCCCAGTGGAATAGTGCAGTTACAAGGAGTAGAAGTGGTGAAAGTAGATGAGTTTAAATATTTGGGGTCAACTGTTCAAAGTAATGGAGAGTGTGGTAGAGAGGTGAAGAAGAGAGTGCAGGCAGGGTGGAGTGGGTGGAGAAAGGTGGCAGGAGTGATTCGTGACCGAAGAATATCAGCAAGAGTGAAGGGGAAAGTTTACAAAACAATAGTGAGACCAGCTATGTTGTATGGTTTAGAGACAGTGGCACTAACAAAAAGACAGGAGGCAGAGCTGGAGGTGGCAGAGCTGAAGATGCTGAGATTCTCTTTGGGAGTGACAAGAATGGACAAGATTAGGAATGAACATATCAGAGCGACAGCTCAGGTGGGACGGTTTGGAGACAAAGTCAGAGAGGCGAGATTGAGATGGTTTGGACATGTGCAGAGGAGGGACCCAGGGTATATAGGGAGAAGGATGCTGAGGATGGAGCCACCAGGCAGGAGGAGAAGAGGGAGACCAAAGAGGAGGTTCATGGATGTGCTGAGAGAGGACATGCAGGTGGTTGGTGTGACAGAGGAAGATACAGAGGACACGGTGAGATGGAAACGATTGATCTGCTGTGGCGACCCCTAACGGGAACAGCCGAAAGACAAAGAAGAAGAATACAAATCAATTAAAATGTAGAAAAACTGTACAATAAAAATATTCTCATTTTTTAAATTTGCATTTGAAAAGTTTAATATTGTCATCATACTACAATTTGAGAAATATTTGGCTCCCTGTTTGAGGGAGTCTGTTTGAGGGAGTCTGGAGTCTGGTGGAACTCTGCTAAAGGACCTGAGATCCTCGCAGGCTATTCTGATTCTGATTCTCGTGTCTTCACTGTATTTTAACCCACCTGGAAAACTGTTTCCAGATTAGGTAAATTTTAACCGTGAATTCTCTATTTACATAGTAAGGAATTAAACTATAGCGGTGCAGAAGGAAATTCTGCACCTTTTATTTAGGTGATGTTAAGATGAAACCTGCCCCGCGTTCCACACCAATAGGTGGCAGTAATGCAATATATCGTTATTTACCGACCGCAAAACGATTAGTAGAGCAAAATGATAACTGGCAACTGGAGCTGCTCCTGCACTGTACAGACGCTCAAATAGCTTTACAACGATGCTTTACATTCTCCCACCACAGACTGTATACTGAATAACACACTCACATACTGATATCAGGTCGCCTAACTGCACCACCTCTAAACAAAAGGCTTACGACACTCACGGCAGCAGGAGTGAATCATCACGCAGCGAGTAAACGCTCTTTGGTTAAAAGTTTGGCTCCATTCTAATGTTGCCAAGTCCTTTCATTATAAGGCACTGCGGAATTTTATTTAATTATTTATTCATCATGCAGTGCATCGCTAAGACATTTGGAAAGATTTGTAAGATTTTTTTTAATGTTATAACTTTTGTTCACAGGCGTTTTACATAAACATCATGCATTTGCGTAATTTCGAAAAAAAAAATCTGTTTAATAATTTTTATGTTTGCTTTTATTATTATTTAAAATTGAAGGAATGGGACTCAAATTCAGAATTTTTTTTAAACAACCAAAAAATACTGTTTTTTTCTGTTGTCGTTTTTAAATTTTTGGTTTCATTTTGAAAAAAAAACAATGAACGAATGACAATCTTGAAATTCCTACAGAAACTTTGCAGTGTCTTTGAAGAAATCACCCCATAGGAGTGTTGTTGCCAGTAGCCACGTTTACATGGACACTTTATTTCTGATCTGATTGAATTCTATCCGATTGGTGGATCAGACTGTCCTGTTTACCTGAACGTGCCCTAAAGTGATCCGCTCACTGTGCATGTTTACGAGGTCTATTAGATAAGAAACCGACACTTTTATTTTTTTTTTTTAACTATATGGATTTGAATGACGTGCGATTACACCAATCATGCTTGAACCCTCGTGCACATGCGTGAGTTTTTTCACGCGTGTCGGTGACGTCATTTCCCTCTGGGCAGGCCTTGAGTGAGATGTGGTCCCGCCCTCTCGGCTGAATTCCTTTGTTTCACACGCTGCTCAAGACGGTGCGCGTTGCTTTATGAAATTTTTTTCTGGACCTGTGAGGAATATCCAAGTGGACACTATTCGAGAAATTTAGCTGGTTTTCAGTGAAAAGTTTAACGGCTGATGAGAGATTATGGGGTGTTTCTGTCGCTGTAAGGACTTCCCACGGAGTGGGACGTCGCGCAGCGTTTCCAGGCGCCGTCGTCGGCCTGTTTCGACCTGAAAACATCCTAATTTAAGGCTTAATTCACCCAGGACGTCGTGAGAGAACAGAGAAGCTTCAGAAGAGGCCGGCATGAGGACTTTGTGCGGACATTCCACTGTTTAAGGACATTTTTTAATGAAAGACGTGCGCACAAATTCGCCGAGTCGTTTCCGTGACGACTCGGCAAATCTGTGTGCGCCGCGACAGGAAAAACACCTCCGTGTTGAAAACCATTTGTAAAATTCAGGCGGCTTTTGATGGCTTTCAACAAGTGAGTAACTGAGAAATTGTTTAACAGCTTGGACATGTTCCAACTTGCTCATTAAGGTTTCCAACGGAGGTGTTTTTCCTGTCGCGACCCCCCGCGGTCGGGTCCAGCCCGACATGCGACTCTGCCCACACGTTCTTTCATTACAAAATGTCCATTAACAATGGAATGTCCGAATAAACTCCTCATGCCGACTTCTTCTGAAAGTTCTCTGACGACTTACTGGGTCAACAGAGCCTGAAATGTGGAAGTTTTCAACTTGAAACGGCGAGACGCTGCCGCCTCGATGCGCAGATCGCCGTCAGGCGCCGTGGACCGTCCTTAAAGCGACACTACCAGACCAAAATCTCTCATCAGCCGTTAAATTTTTACCGAAAACCTTCTGAATTTATTGAATGGTGTCCACTCAGTTGTGCCTTACAGTTTTGAAAAAAATTTTGATCAAACAAAGCGGCAGTCTCTGAGCTATTCCTAAACAATAAAAAAAATCTACGAGAGGGTGGACGACTCCTCACTCAGACTGCCCACAGGCGAATGACGTAACCGACAGGCGTGAAAAAAACTCTTGCATGCCCATGAGGGTTCAAGCATGTCTGATGTAATCACACGTGATTCAAATCCATATGGTTTTTGAAAAAATAATAAGGTCGGATACTTTTCTAACAGACCTCGTACATGCACCGTGATTACGATTCAGTCAGTAGAGCAATCCCATAATGCTTTGTGTTGTGACGTCTGCCGTTTGTGACATACGCAAATGAATTGTACCCGGAAGCCGCCCGTATAAACAATGTTTGCGTGTCATCAAATATGAATAAACTCGTTACACTGAGTTCTGTTATGTTAGCCTGCCGAGCGTACAGCATAGAAAGACATATTCTGCTAGAGGAGGTCAGAGAACTGGGGGTGACCAGGCTCTCTCTTGAGGGACTACTTTCCTTCTCTGTGCCGTCAGCTTGGAGATTTGTGTTTAAGTTCCTTAAGAACACAGGGCTTTTTGATAGGATTTAGTTAACGTTTTTTTTTTGTTGTTTTTTTTTTTTGTTTATTTATTTATTTTGTCACTCCGTCGTCGATGCTCCACATCTGTAGTTTCACAATAATACAGTTGGTGGCGGTAATGCAACATTCTGGATGCCAACCGTCAATAAATTGCAAGAAGAAGAAGAGGATCTGGCAACGCACACGCACGCACGCACACACACACACACTGTCAGCAGAGTTTTTCAGTCTGTCACTGACTTTTGTAGGTGGATCTCCTTTGCTGCTGAGCAGGGAAACTGGGTGCAGAAAATCATGGTTTTTTGACAACTTCGGCGCGGTAACTTTAAATGAACATTTCACCCAATATTTTTGCTGTGTTTTCGTCTTTTGGCCGCGCTCCTTGCTCGTCGTTCTTGACGTCATTTCATTGCTGTCAGAAGTTTCCATGCTAACGACTGTTAGCCCGCTGCTACTCGTCGGAGATGTTTCTTCTCCGCTACACTTGACATTAACAGCGATAAAAGTGGTGACTCGACTGCGTGGTGGGTGATTTTTTTTTTTTTTTTTTTTTTGACAGCTGCAGAGGATTTTAAGGAACATTTTGAACCAGGTGGTTGTTGTGCTGAAGAAACTTGGGAAGCCATGGGACTACACCCGCTAGAGTTTAGTGAATGTTATCTGGATAGCCCGAGTTTCAGGGAGAAGATAAAAGCTCACGAAGCAGAGCTTGACAAAACCAACAGATTTATCAAAGAGCTCTACAAGGATGGAAAGAACCTCATCAATGCAACAAAACGTGAGCTCATTTATACATGTTTTAGTGAGGGAAAGGTGCAGAGTAATGTGCACCAGGTTACACGTCAATATGGAGTCAACGTAAAATTATATGACAGATTGTGAAACAGATTTTTAAATGTGCACGTTTTTACGAGCAGTTAGTAGTTGGGTTTAAAAAAAAGATATTTGAGGAGTTTATGCACCGTGCACCAGAAAAGTATTCATAGCGCTTCACTCTTTCATTGTTTTATGCCTTATTTAAAATGGATGATATATCTTTTTCCCTCAAAATTCTACACACAATACGCCATGATGAACATGTGAAAGCTTTTTTTTTTTTTTTTTTGCAAATTTATTAAAAATAAAAAAACTAAGGAGTCACATGTACCCAAGTATTCACAGCCTTTGCCATGTTTCCTGTTCCACTGACCATCCTTGAGATGTTTCTACAGTTTAGAGTCCACCTGAGGAAAGTTCAGTTGATTGGATATGATTTGGAAAGACTCACACCTGTCTACATATTAGGCCCCAAAGTTGACAGTGAACAGAGCACAAACCAAGCATGAAGTCAAAGTAATTGTATATACACTTCAGAGACAGGATTGTCTTGAGGCACAAATCTGGGGAAGGGTACACAAACATTCCTGCTGCTTTGAAGGTCTTAACGAGCACAGTGGCCTCCATCAACTGTAAATGGAAGAAGTTTGGATCCATCAGGACTCTTCCTAGGGCTGGCTGCGAGCATTCCTCTGTGGACAGAGAAGAACCTTCAGTAAGGACAACCATCTTTGCAGCAATCCACCAATCAGGCTTGTATGTAGAGTGGCCAAATGGAAGTCACTCCTCAGTTAAAGGTACATGGTAGCTCACCAGGCTTTTGCCAAAAGGCACCTGAAGGACTCTGACCACGAGAAATAAAATTGATCTGATGAGACAAAGAATGAACTCTTTAGTGTGAATGCCAGGTGTCATATTTGGAGGAAACCAGTCACCATCCTCACAGTGGTGGCAGCATCATGCTGTGGGGATGTTTTTTCAGTGGCAGGAACTGGGAGACTAGTCAGAAATGAGGGTAAGATCAATGCAGCAATGTACAGACATCCTGTATGAAAACCTGCTCCAGAGCACTCTTGACCTCGCACTGGAGCGATGCGTCATCTTTTAGCAAGACAATGACCCCAAGCACACAGCCAAGATATCAAAGGAGTGGCTTTAGGACAACTCCGTGAGTGTCCTTCAGTTGTCCAGCCAGAGCCCAGACCTGAATCTGATTGAACATCTCTGAAGAGATCTGAAAATGGCTCTGCATCGACGCTCCCCATCCAACCTGATGGAGCTTGAGAGGTGCTGCAAAGAGGAATGGGCAAAACTGCCCAAAGATAGGTGCACCAAGCTTATGGCATCATATTTAAGAAGACTTGAGGCTGCAATTGCTGCCAAATGTGCATCAACAAAGTATTGAGCAAAGGGTGTGAATACTTATGTACGTGTTTCTTAGATTTTTGTTTTTAATAAATTTACAAAAAGCTTTTTTCAGATTATCATTATGGGGTATTGTGTGTAGAATTTTGAGGGGAAAAAAATTAATCCATTTTGGAATAAGGCTATAATATAACAAAATCTGGAAAAAGTGAAGTGCTGTGAATACTTCATGGAAGCACTGTAAAAAGACACTGCAGTGGTTTCTCACAGCTGAACTAGGTGGAGGTGCATCAAGGATCTACTTTGAGCCCTTTCCTGTTTGCAGTGGTGATTTACAGGTTAACCAGTTCAGACAGGAATCTTCACAGAATATAATGTGTGTAAATGTCATTGTGAGCTTTAGAGAGCAGGTTGAGACTAGCCTGGAGTAGGGCTGGGTGATATGACCAAAATCTCATATCTTGATATATATAATATTTTCTGTAAATTCAAAGAATTAATAGTTTATGTGATGACCACCTATCTCCTTTTACAGTTTAATTTATGGAAATGGTTACAGCAGCCCTAAATCTTGGGGTTATTCTAACGTCAGTCACTGTCATTGATGTTCTGTGACTCTGTTTGTTGCTGACTTCTAGTTAGTGTTGCAGTAATTATCCCCGCCTGCCATGTAGGAGACTGGGGTTCGGTTCTCCCATGAGAAGATGACTTTGTTTTTTCACTCCCTTCATGTCAGCCAACACTTCTTGTTTCAGTTATTCATTCAGTTCATGTACAACCCCTGGCAATAATTATGGAATCACCGGCCTCGGAGGATCTTCATTCAGTTGTTTAATTTTGTAGAAAAAAAGCAGATTACAGACATGACACAAAACTAAAGTCATTTCAAATGGCAACCTTCTGGCTTTAAGAAACACTATAAGAAATCAAGAAAAAAAATTGTGGCAGTCAGTAACGGTTACTTTTTTAGACCAAGCAGATGGTGGTGGCCAAGTGGTTAATGCACTTGGTTTCAGTGCAGAAGCTTCCGGGTTCAAATCCCACCCCTGCCACATTTCTCCATGTAATGTGGAGTTGCGTCAGGAAGGGCATCTGGCGTAAAACCTGTGCCAATTCAACATGCAGATCCACCTTGGATTTGCTGTGGCGACCCCGAGTGCAAACAAGGGAGCAGCCGAAGGGACTTACTTTTTATTATCTCATGGATGTCTGCCATCTGCAACATGATTAGTGGATCCTGGATAATTTATTAAAAATTGCATACAGCTTTGGGTGAACTTGCACATTGTTTAACTGCCTTCTGAACACTGGGCACAATGTGTGCTTGACACTCTGCTTCGCCCACCTAACAAGGAGCATGCCTGATGCTCAGTACATAGGCAAATATGAGAAGAAATGTACAGGAAGCAAACAGTAGATAGAATGTGTGGCTTGAGATGGTGCCAAGACTTTTCCTCAGTAGTGCAAATTAGTTTTTCGTAATTTGAAACCAGAATATGTCAAAACCTGTTTCAAACATTGTTCTGAAGATGTGCTGTGCTAAGTGGGGCCTCAATATGTCACCAACTGACTTGAAAGGGATATTTCAAACTGTTTCATTCGATTTGCTCCATGTAGTGTTAAAACAAAATAAAACTCAAATCCATTAACTATCAATTAAAGTGTTTTATGTGTGTGTGCGTGTGTGTGTGGTGTATTCATTTTCACTTTGGATAGCTTTTGTGATTTTTAAACAACTGTAATCCTTATCTTTGGAGAAAGTGTGTGTTAGGGCTGCACGATATATTCTTTGAGCATTGCCATCGCAATGTGCACATGTGCAATAATTACATCTCAGGACTCGCGCTGTGGTATAATTAAATTAAGCATGTATGTTTACATTGCCAATTGTTAAGGGTAAGGCAAGGGTCCACTTTAATTTTTCATGACTAACCAACAAAAGATGTCAAAGACATTGGATTTACTCAAAGGATCCTGGTATTTCAAGTGTGTGACATGTACTTTCTCTCTCGCTGCGCTGCACGGATCAAACAAGTTCTCAGCCCTCACAACTTATCTTGTTTTCTGTGGTTGAACGCTATTCTTCTCAAAACGCGATGCATCGCATCAAAAACGTGAAGCGTCTCATTGAAAATAATGGATTTTTGAACGATCTGTGACGTGTCTAATGCCCTGAACGTGTGCAGTGTGAAAGGCCATTTACACTGGTTATCCGCATGCTCCTGTCTTCATTTTTTTTTTTAAAGTGTTACAGCACCACATACAGGCCTGTCATATGCACTACAGTGTTTTCAGTGGATTTGTGTGGACGGTGATATTTCTGGAAACAAACACATCGCAGTGTATATTGCAGTCTCAATTTTTTCCAATATCGTCTTTTGTGTGTGTGTGAGCACACATGCGCAGGAGTTTTAATAATTTGAGCTAAAATTAGGATCTTAGGGGGAGTGTTATTTCTAGGTGTCACAGAGGTGTTAAACAAGCGATGACATAAATTCAGCTTCATTTAAGATGGTGTCCAAAGTATTCCTTGCTTTAATAACTGCCACTGTTAGGCCTCCACTCTGCCACTCCGGGAGGCTGGATGGCACAAACTGCAGCACCTATACCCCCCGGCCAAAGCTCGGCTGCATGGGACAGACCCTGCTGCGGCCTACACTCATTTTGTCTCAGTTCGGATGACGGACTGTTTCAAAGTTTAGTACACATAAACAATATCAAATGTATATGTGTTGTTTTAATTCTGATGTGTGCCATTATTTCATTCAACTAGAAATAATTGTGGATTAATTGCTGTATTTTGTCTGAGGTAATTGGGTGTGAAGATGAATTTCCCTTTTAGGGATCAATCAGGTTTTTTGAACTTGATATAAGTATGTATAATCTTATAAGTCTGTGTGTGTTCTATGTTTGTACTATGTTTATTTGATGGTTCTGTTAAAATGGACTAAGCATTGGGTCACTCCTGTGAATCTGATCTGTTTGAGGTTTCTTCCTGGAAAAAACCTTGAGGTGACTTTGTTGTAATTTGGCGCTATATAATATAAACTGAATTGTATATGTTTTTGTTGTTGGTGGTTTTTTGTTTTTTTTTTTAATGGAAAGGAGCTGTTGGATCTCTTATCTGACTCAAGTCAGATAAGAGAGTCTTGATCTGGACTTTTGCAGTAAGTTGTTTGAGACCTATAGTTGCAGCAAGGGAATGTCCTCGTGCACAGTTGTAGAATTGTACATGTGGACAATCCCCTGAATTGTTGAAATTATGGGTATTTTTACATGAAAGGGGAATAGAGTATGATGCCTTTTTGCTTTTCTGTCTTGCGTTCTAATAAGATGAGTCATCACTTGGGCATTGTTTGGCACTGATTATATCTTTGCTATTTAGGAAAATCGGTGTAGGCTGATACAGCTTCATTGCAAGGTCAGTGTGTCAGGAACTGTGCTACATTTTACAGCCAGTGTTTTTGCAGGACATGTTGAGTTACCAAGAAACCTACAGTAGTGCAGCAGTCAACTGTGGAATTCATTGATGGTGTCAAATTAGTGGATATTTGTAATTAGCAATGTTGTATAATATGATGCAAAGTGTCTCATTTCAGAAGGATATGTCTTGTACAGTTAAAGGTATAACCACAACAAAACAGTAAAAAGCTTCCCGAAAGTCCGTGCAATCAGCGCAACAACTTCCAGTGAAGTTTCTCACCACAAAGAAGGCTATCATCGGTCAGTTCTTTGTAAAAAAAAAAAAAAAAAAAAAAAAAAAAATTCTTGAAAAATATTATTTCCTGAATTTCTTATGTTCATAAAGTGATAGTTTTCCCATTGATTCTAGGTTTTTGCTGAAAGATGGGTCATGTGTTTGCTGTCTTAAAAAGCTGGTCATCCACTCACTTAAGGCAACCTGATTTTACTGTGAGCAACCTGGAAATGACTGAATGACTTAAAATGGCAATAAAATTGTTTAATTCCGACCCAAGTGGTTCAGGTGTTGTATAGGTTCAATCTTGGTTCAGTCTAAACTGTTTCATTCTCGCTGATGCATAGCAGCCCTGGCCTTCCTTTTTTTTATTTTTTTTATTTTACCACATATATAGAGCCCGACTGATATGGATTTTTTTGAGGCCGATGCCGATAACAGTATTTGGATGAAAAAAAAAAAATGCAGATAATCGATAAATTGGCTGATTTGCCGATAGCTGATAAATCAACCAGTATTATTATTTTTTTAAATAAATGTTCTTTTTTGGACCCTAAACAAAAAAGGTATGAGCTAAAAGCTGAAGCTTTGTCCTCATTGTTTAACTTTATAATAGAAGAATTTTCAAGTTCAAAAAATGCAATTGGAGCAGTTAGGGGGCTATTCAAACGGCCACCGAGTAAGGTATCACTCCTGAAAACAATCTTTGCCATATCACGTGAGGTAAATCTGCCCTATGACTGGATTTTGGAAAAACGTGACGGAGAACCAATTCCATTTGGACACTCACATTGCGCACGTCATCACACATCTTCTATGAGGCATACCAAGATGGCCAACAGTGGATCGAAAGTCCGCGGAGTTAACTTTTCAGCAAAAAAAAAGTAAGTTTCTATCTCATATCATTAAAAAGTTATTTACAATTTTGTAAAGCTTAGTCCCAGCCGTCGTATACGGCGGCGTCGGCCCCAGAGGGTTAATGGTGAACGGCAGTAATTCCCAGAACCCTTCCAGACAATCAGTGAATCTGAATGTTTCAACCTCTTAGCAGTAAACGAAAGTTTTTCATGCTGGAAATAAGGCCTACACAATGTGGGATTAATAAAATGTGTGACAGACGCAATGAAGCACATTTGACACATTACTACATAAACTGAGTTAATCAAACTGAGCTGAACTGAAACGGGAGAAATATGGGGTGAATGTAATCGCAAAGTTATTACAAACATCCTTATAAACTTACTTGTATGCTTTTGTCAGCCGATCAGTGCAGTGTGACGGCGAACTACGGGGGCCGGTGATGAACACATTTAAGCAGGGGTGTAAGCAGCTCTCAGTTGAATGGAGTCAGAGCTCCATCTACTGGACAATCTACGGACATTTTACATTGCCGATACAAACATTATTTCGGTAACTGTCCTGTTTATGAGAAATTATCGGCGTTCTATCGGCAAAATTTCAGCCGATAGTGAGTACTTTGAAAAGGGCTTATATGAGACGATATATCGGTTGGGTTCTATACATATCGTCTCATTGTTTTGAATCTATACAGCTATGAATGAACATTTATTCTATTGAATATCAGTTCCAATAAGTTTAATTGAATGTTGTTCAATCGGTTTCCATGCATTGCCGTGTAGTTTCAAGTTTTGCATAGTCTTCTTCGCTATGCATGAATTAATGAATTTATTTACCAGAGTGTGTGTGCCAATTACAGGGCCATCACACTACTCAGCCTCCCTGGTAAAGTTTACTCCAGGGTGGTGGAAAGGAGGGTTCAGCTGATAGTCGAACCTTTTGATTGGAGAGGAACAAGGCGGGTTCCGTCCTGGTCGTGGAACAACTGACCAGCTCTTCACTCTCACAAGGATCCTGGAGGGTGCCTGGGAGTATGCCCATCCAGTCTATCTCTTTTGTGGACTTGGAGAAGGCGTATGGTCAGGTACCCCAGGAGATACTGTGAGAGGTGCTGCGGGAGTATGGAGCGAGGGGGTCCCTTCTCAGGGCCATCCAATCTCTGTACTCACAAAGCGAGAACTGTGTTCAGGTTCTCGGCTGTAAGTTGGACTCGTTTCTGGTGGGGGTTGGCCTCCGCTAGGGCTGCGCCTTATCACCAATCCTGTTTGTGATATTCATGGACAGGATATCAAGGCATAGTTGGGGGGAGGAGGGTTTCCAGTTTGCAAAACTTTGCACTCTCAATTTTCCTAGATTTTGAGAAAACCAGAGCTACTGGTAATAATGGTTAGATAATTAACATTTGTTCGCTAGATATAATGTTGCTGCTGTAACATTGTTAATGATACAATCAGGGTTTGGAATAGTAGATGGTAATGTTAGTTAATGTTACCTTGAATTAGGGCTGTTTGATTATGGCAGAAATGATATTCTGTCATATTGAGATCACACATGATTACTCGTGCCTTTATTTAACTTATCAAGAGTTGCATTTTTAACAGTGGATTTCCTTGCACTTGCAATTCAGCTGAAGACTTTAACATATAAAAAAAAACACCCCTGAGATAAATAAATTAAAATTGTATATTAGGGATGTACAATTTGATGAAAAAGTCGTATTATGAGAAATACTGCAGTGTGTTAAATTTCTGGTGTTGTAATTCCGTTTCCTTACTTATCAAAGCTTACTGAGCAAAAACCTTGAAATGTATTTTAACATTTATTTAGCAACTCAAAATATAAAATAAGATGATGATGATGCAGCAAGTTTTACTTTGCATATTCTGGGCTTTTTTTGTTTTTTTGTTCTAAGATTTAGGGGTAGAGTGGTAATCCTGGGCCATTGTGTGGGATGTGGTTGTTTAATGATATGAAGTAAAATTAAAGCAGAGTCAAACAATTATGAGACTTAGATGTTTATGCATGAAAATGTAAAAAGCAGATAAAGCAACTTTGCACACTATAACCTACTTGTATATAACTATTTAAATTTTCATGTCTACTCTTTGAAAGTTAAAACCCAAAATAAAATCTCAGTCATAGTCGTTTAGTTTTTCACGTTCAACAAATGCTGTGCCATAAATTGCTTAATGAGGGTGCACGATTCACCACAAAAGTCTGCAGTTCACACAACAGAATCCCATTTATCTTCTATGTAACACTTGTACATCCATGAGAAAAGTAATCGGCTGGCATTTCTCTCGCACACACTACTTTGCAATTTTTTTATGTTAGAAGAAGTGTATAAGTATTTTCAGTCCATTAATAAACTATGTCTGGACCCGTCTAGTAATTAATATACAAATAATCAATGTTTGAGTTCCATGATACGAATATTTCATGAACTGAAAGATGGAGCGTACCATTCAACAAGGCGAAACTGAGTTGAATGGTACATTCCCTCTTTCACCGAATTAAATATTTGTTCCATTGGAAAAAAAAAAATCAGTTTTATATAACTGTTAAAGTTGATCGTCATTTGATATTTTATTAATTTATGTCAGTGTCAATTTTATTTACACTCAACAAAAATATAAATGCAACACTTTTGGTTTTGCTCCCATTTTGTATGAGATGAACTCAAAGATCTAAAACTTTTTCCACATACACAATATCACCATTTCCCTCAAATATTGTTCACAAACCAGTCTAAATCTGTGATAGTGAGCACTTCTCCTTTGCTGAGATAATCCATCCGACCTCACAGGTGTGCCATACCAAGATGCTGATTAGACACCATGATTAGCGCACAGGTATGCCTTAGACTGTCCACAATAAAAGGCCACTCTGAAAGGTGCAGTTTTGTTTTATTGGGGGGGATACCAGTCAGTATCTGGTGTGACCACCATTTGCCTCATGCAGTGCAACACATCTCCTTCACATAGAGCTGATCAGGTTGTCAATTGTGGCCTGTGGAATGTTGGTCCACTCCTCTTCCATGGCTGTGCGAAGTTACTGGCTATTGGCAGGAACTGGTACACGCTGTCGTATACGCCGGTCCAGAGCATCCCAAACATGCTCAATGGGTGACATGTCCGGTGAGTATGCCGGCCATGCAAGAACTGGGACATTTTCAGCTTCCAAGAATTGTGTACAGATCCTTGCACCATGGGGCCATGCATTATCCTGCTGCAACATGAGGTGATGTTCTTGGATGTATGGCACAACAATGGGCCTCAGGATCTCGTCACGGTATCTCTGTGCATTCAAAATGCCATCAATAAAATGCACCTGTGTTCTTCGTCCATAACAGACGCCTGCCCATACCATAACCCCACCGCTATCAGGGGCCACTCGATCCACAACACTGACATCAGAAAACCGCTCACCCACACAACGCCACACACGCTGTCTGCCATCTGCCCTGAACAGTGTGAACCGGGATTCATCCGTGAAGAGAGCACCTCTCCAACATGCCAAACGCCAGCGAATGTGAGCATTTACCCACTCAAGTCGGTTACGACGACGAACTGGAGTCAGGTCGAGACCCCGATGAGGACGACGAGCATGCAGATGAGCTTCCCTGAGACTGTTTCTGACAGTTTATGCAGAAATTCTTTGGTTATGCAAACCGATTGTTTCAGCAGCTGTCCGAGTGGCTGGTCTCAGACGATTTTGGAGGTGAACATGCTGGATGTGGAGGTCCTGGGCTGGTGTGGTTACACGTGGTCTGCGGTTGTGAGGCTGGTTGGATGTACTGCCAAATTCTCTGAAACGCCTTTGGAGATGGC
The DNA here is from genome assembly GCF_902500255.1 of Thalassophryne amazonica. Lineage (NCBI taxonomy): Eukaryota > Metazoa > Chordata > Actinopteri > Batrachoidiformes > Batrachoididae > Thalassophryne > Thalassophryne amazonica. The sequence goes on along the minus strand of NC_047117.1, from coordinate 21,183,294 downwards.
TTATGGTAGAGAAATGAACATTCAATACACGAGCAACAGCTCTGGTTGACATTCCTGCTGTCAGCATACCAATTGCACGCTCCCTCAAATCTTGTGACATCTGTGGCATTGTGCTGTGTGATAAAACTGCACCTTTCAGAGTGGCCTTTTATTGTGGGCAGTCTAAGGCACACCTGTGCACTAATCACGGTGTCTAATCAGCATCTTGATATGGCACACCTGTGAGGTGGGATGGATTATCTCAGCAAAGGAGAAGTGCTCACTATCACAGATTTAGACTGGTTTGTGAACAATATTTGAGGGAAATGGTGATATTGTGTATGTGGAAAAAGTTTTAGATCTTTGAGTTCATCTCATACAAAATGGGAGCAAAACCAAAAGTGTTGCATTTATATTTTTGTTGAGTGTATGTAGCACATTTTCAACAACACCAGCTGCACAAAGTGCTTCACATGTTAAAAAACATTACAAACAACAGAAAAGGGACTTACATTTTGATGTGCTTCACCGGTCCTTTGACGTCAACAACCCAACACAAACATTAAATAGGAGTGCAAAATTGTTCTCAGTTAACTTGGAAAAATGGTTAGATACAGAGTGGGCTAATAAAATGTTACCACTTTTTGATGGTACACAAGTTTTTTGAAATGAGAACTTATTCAAAAATTTTATTTACAGACTTGTAACAGAAGAATCAAATTAACATTTGATACCAAAGGTTTCCCACTTTGTCTCTTGTTTTCCGCACAGTTCAATAATTGATGACATGTTCAATCCACGCTCTTCTTCTTTGGGTTACAAAAATGGTAACATTGTATTGGCCCACCCTATAGTTCAAAAAGAATTCTGATGATGTAGCCCATGATGCTGTGCACTGATGTTGTGTACGTCCAACAAAAAAAAGAAAAAAAAAAAAAAAAGACTTTGTGTACTTCCTCAGTCCTGCGAAAAATCACGTCAGAAATTTGTCCAGCTTTTCATCCTCTTCATGCCTCCAGACCACTTATAGCATAGTGGATTTGTTTTGTGTGTGTGTGTGTTACAAGAATTAGCACCATCAGTTAGCTGCTTCAAATGGTCCTACGTCAGCAAAACAAACTCCACCATGTTTAGCTAAACACCGTCCCCGGTAGTGTGAGTGCGCGGTGGTCAGATCGTGCAGTAGCACATTTCATATAGCACCAAAATTGCACGCTAAAAACAACTAATGTACAGTAAATGAAACACATTGACGAATAATCCATGTCACGTGACATACAAGCCACCAATCAAATGACAAGGATCCACTCAGCTGTTATATAATGTGAAATATTGAGAATTGGAGTCATTTTGCAAAACCTAATTTGGTGATGATGTCTCGGCAGTGAACCCTAAAGCAGGACACAGTATTCTCCCATTACTTGAACATTTGTAAACATAAGTCATTAGTATAAACAAAGCGCTACATAGTTGCAGTGCTTTAAATGTTGGTTTTCCTAATGACTTGCTTATGATTGTAAATCTGAGCAGGGGATCCAGGACACTAGAAATAGTTTCACTGAAAAATCTGTCATACTTGTCATACTGAAGAATGATGTGCACACTGCATGCTTGACTGTCTCCAACGATGACCCTTAATGGACACTGTTTTAAAAAAATGTCCTATTGATGTGGAAATTGGTGTTTTAGATATTCTTGAATAACCATAACCATGGTGGCTGTCCCTGCTTTTTGTTTCAGCAGAGCAGCTTGAACATTACACACCTGCTAGAGAAAACATTTGGGCAATGCACATTGCAGTTTTAGACGTTAGTGTTTACAAAAGGTGTTTCTTACCCAATGTTTATTTTAAGCCAAGGATATACCAGTGTCATTAATGCAAAGTGGCCAGTGTGCGTATTTTGCAGTTGCTGGCTTCTAATAAATTAACTGCATTTGACATGCCGCCCCCCCCCCCCCCCCCCACACACACACACACACACAAACGGCAGAGAGAGACACGCTGCACACAACATTGTTTTTCAGCTGGAACTATAAACATTACTAAAAGACAACAATGTGCATGTGAATGACCGTATTATTTAATGGCCAGTTGTAACCTGTTGGGGTGCAGTAAATATCAAAAGTTCTAAAATATTGTGTATTGTTTCACATGATCCCACAGCAACATTAAAATAATAAAGGATTATTAACCGATCGCGAGGTCTGTATGGGGAAATATCAGACTGACGTGTTGTCCATGTGAAAAAACATGGAGGTCTGATATCCCAATACAGACCGATTATTATATGGCTATTATATAAAAACACGCAAACTTCTAGTATCGCCCGAATATGAAAGCTGCTGACGACTCGTAGTCAGACCTGTTCACTTCACCTCCATGAAGAACTTGCTAACAGATTGTCCTGTCATTAGCTGGTAAACTTAATTTGTGTGTTTTTCAGATGTTGTTTAGATATTTATGGAGTATGCTTATGTCCGACTTGGTTTTTTGTTTTTTAATCGTGTTTTTTGCTTCCTGGGTTCTAACGAAAATACCCGTTGCAGACTGATTATTATGGTAATCAGTCCGGATATGGGAAAATATCAAACTGGTAATCAGCCAATCAGAGCGTGCGTAGCGTCGCAGCCATATAATAATGTACATTGTAACATTGTACAATGTTTGGTGTTAATTTATTCTAAGTGTCCATTTAATTCATGAAACATATTTGATATCAAGATTTATTGTAAATAATTGAACATACAGTTGAATTTAAAGTTCCATTAAAGGGGTGGGAGGGGTAAGGAATCCAAATAAATTTACATATTTGAACATTTTTTAAAAAGTAGTACAATAGTTGTAACTAATTACTTTTATAATGCTGTAACTCAGGGTTGTCCAAGTTCGGTCCTCGAGAGCTACCGGATGGAAATTAGCATCCTGCTATAATCCGGCATATTTACATGTAACTATGTCCACTAATATGCACTGTCCCATTTCAAATAAACGTGACTGACTGACTGACTCTTAGTTGTCACCCTGCTCCAAAACACATGAATTCAATGAAAGGCTCATTAAAAGCATGCTAAGGAGTCTTTCATTGGATTCAGGTGTGTTGGAACAGGGAGAAAACTAAGAGTGTCAGGAAGGTAGATCTCGAGGACCCAACTTGGGCACCCCTGCTGTAACTCAATTATAACCCCAATTGCAATGAAGCTGGGACATTGTGTAACATGTAAATAAAAACAGAATACAATGATTGGTAAATCTTCTTCAACCTATATTCAATTGAATACACCACAAAGACAAGATATTTAATGTTCAAACTGATAAACTTTGTTTTTGTGCAAATATTTGCTCATTTTGAAATGGATGCCTGAACACTTTTCAAAAAAGCTGGGACAGTGGTATGTTTACCACTGTGTTAGATCACCTTTCCTTCTAACAACACTCAGTAAGCATTTGGCAACTGAGGACATTAATTGTTGAAGCTTTGTAGGTGGAATTCGTTCCCATTCTTGGTTGATGTTCAACTTCAGTTGTTCAACAGTCCGGGGTCTCCGTTGTCGTATTTTGCGCTTCGTAATGTGCCACACATTTTCAATGGGCGACAGGTCTGGATTGCAGGCAGGCCAGTCTAGTACCCGCACTCTTTTACTGCGAAGCCACGTTTGTAACACGTGTATAATGTGGCTCGGCATTGTCTTGCTGAAATAAGCAGGGACGTCCTTGAAAAAGACGTTGCTTGGATGGGAGCATGTGTTCCTCCAAAACCTAGATGTACCTTTCAGCATTGATGGTGCCATCACAGATGTGTAAGTTGCCCATGCCATGGGCACTAAAACACCCCCACACAATCTGGATGGTCTTTTTCCTCTTTTGTCCAGAGGACACGACGTCCATGATTTCCAAAAACAATTTGAAATGTGGACTCATCAGACCACAGCACACTTTTCCACTTTGCGTCTGTCCATTTCAAATGAGCTCGGGCCCAGAGAAGGCTGCGGTGTTTCTGGATGTTGTTGATGTATGGCTTTCACTTTTCATGGTAGAGTTTTAACTTGCACTTGTAGATGTAGCAATGAACTGTATTAACTGACAGTGGTTGTCTGAAGTGTTCCTGAGCCCACACGGTAAGGTCCTTTACACAATGATGTCGGTTTTTAATGCAGTACCACCAGATTTTCTGAATCTTCTGATTATATTATGGCCTGTAGATGATGGAATCCCTAAATTCCTTGCAATTAAATTAGAAACATTGTTCTTAAACTGTTCTATTTTTTCATACAGTTGCTCACAAAATGGTGATCCTCACCCCATCTTTGCTTTTGAACGACTGAACCTTTTGGGGATGCTCATACCCAATCATGACACTCAACTGTTTCCAATTAACCTGTTCACCTGTGAAATGTTCCAAACAGGTGTTCTTTGAGCATTCATCAACTTTCCCAGTCTTTTGTTGTCACTGCCCCAATTTTTTTGAAATGTGCTGCAGGCATCCATTTCAAAATGAGCAAATATTTGCACAAAAACAAAAAAGTCTATCAGTTTGAACATTAAATATCTTGTCTTTATGGTGTATTCAATTGAATATAGGTTGAAGAGGATTTGCAAATCATTGTATTCTGTTTTTATTTACATTTCACACAATGTCCCAACTTCATTGGAATTGGGGTTGTACTCAGTTACTTTTTGGGAGCAGTAACTATAACAGTGGTGTCCAAAGTATTCCAGAAAAGGCCAAGAGGGTACAGGTTTTCTTTGCAGCCACTGACTCCAGCAGGTGATTTCACTGATGAACTCATTAGTCTTCATTTCATCACTTGGTTAATAGAAAATCAACCTCAGATCCTCTGTAGGACTGACCTCTTGGTTGTTCTTGTCTTTAGATGGTTGACAGCAAATTAATCAGTTATGCTTTTTGTCTGATTTATCCCATGTCTTTCATACTGTGTGCACCATGTTCTAAAAGTGAGGATCTGGTGAATATGTTGGGGCATTAGTATGATGGTGGCCCCCTTCAACTGTGGGAAGTTATCCTGGAAGTTTCTATATTTTCTGGCATTTTGTAGTTTAACAAATTTCTTGAAGTAATATTTAGAGGTTGTAACTAAAGTATGAATAACAGCATTGTTTATTTATGCTCAAGTGGGCAGAAATTGGTTCTCTGAACAGTTCAATTTACTTGGACAGGATTCTGTTTGAACTTTGTTTCCCTTGAGAACGTCTGTCTTTGGTTCTTCTCACATATAAAATCTCTGAGCAGTTTTTTTTTTATCTTAGTTTTTGGCAAAACAACAGACTATTTGAAGTACATATGAGAACATTTCCTCTGAGATTTGTTTTTGATTGGTGGGATTGATTTGTACAGATTTAACTGAGCAGTCTTTGTATATGAAGGTCACTATTAACTACACTGCTCAGTCAAACACTTTGTGGTATTGTCACAATGGGTGATTTTTAACATGATCCTGTTATAGAGTAAAAAAACAGATCTGTTTTTCAAGTTGCACTAACTGTTGTGCATTGGCGAATGTATTGATAAAATGTGTTGCTGTGTATTTGACCTCTGACTGATCCAGCATTTGAGCTGTAGGAGGGAATGATCATGTTCTAGTCCATCCTCATCCCTTAGTGACTTCCACTGCTCCTAAAGCTGGGAGGATATCCCACAATGGAAAATCCTTGGTTGTGAGAGGAAACTTTAACATTGGCTTCTGATCCAGAGAGCCATGACATGGAAATTCCCACTAGAGGAGCAACGTGCAGATGTACTTCTGTTTCAGTGGGTTTCCTCCACAGGAACTGTGTGTCCTGTCTGTAGCCTCCCATTAACCTCCTGCTTGTTGTCTTTCTCTCACTTGCCAAAGGCAGTGGTCTGTCAGTGCTGGAAGTAGGCTTGTAACAATAACTGCTTTAGTTGGGATGGTATATCCTCCCAGAAATAATTATGATAATTATGATTATCTTTATTGTCAGCTTCAGGCTATTTTATGCCGTAGACAACACAAGTACACCATTTCAAGGAGCAATTAATTCGTGAGAATACTCAGATATTGGAATTGCAGTGTTAAATATCCAAAATATTGTGAACAGCTAATACAACTTCACAATTAAAATGGACTCTCATGGTCTAACACCTGCTTATTTGCTTTCATTGGCTTGTTTCTCTCATTCATATTAACCCAAAATGTTCTCACAGTGTAGCTGTGGCATGCAGTACACGATGGGCAGTTGCGAGCTCAACAAAAACTACCAAGGTCATATCTATATCACATGACAAGCCAGTTAAAGTAATTTGAAACAAGCCTGTTTTTCTTGATATGTTTTCATTGAAAGACAGTTGTAACATCTGTGCACCATGTTATACTTTAGGTCACTGCTGGTGTCTGTGATTACATTACTGATTCTGTCAGAGAATCTGATCATAAGCTTTCATTAAAATCACATTTGCTGGACAGGATGCCAGTCTGTCGCAGGGCTTGACGTCCCTATTTTCAATAATTTTATAAGCTATTTGTTGTTTACAATGCAACATAATGTTTAGACTGATTCTGCTTCTTCAATATGAAGATTTCCTGCTTTTCTAATTTTTAAACTGTATTACAGTGCATCCAGAAAGTATTCAGTGGTTCACTTTATCCACATTTTATGTTGCAGCCTTATTCCAAAATGGAGTGAATTAATTTTGTCCCTCAAAATTCTACTCACAACACCCCATAATAACATGGTGAATTTTCTCCACATGATGACTGCAGCTTTCAGCCAATCAATGGACAGCATTGATGGACGTATTTTGACTTATGAGTAAATTACATGAAAGCTTGTAAAAACCCATAAATTAGCCACATCCAGGGCTGTGAAAACTCCGCGGATCTGCGAAATTCCACAGATTTTATCATGGGGAGGAAGGGGGGTGTGTTAGTGTTTAACTCTGTAATTGTGATACTCACTGAGTTTTTAAAATGTCTATTGCAAGGTGTTCTTTTCTTACGACATTGTGCAAGTTTTATAAGACCGTGGTGGTCCGCGGACACTGATCTGTGTGTTACAGATACAAATTGGTGTCCTCAGATCCATGGAGTTTCGAGGAGAAAAAAGCCTGGCTGTTGCGACACTTGTTGTTAAAACGGGACTGGTTGGTTGCTGCGGCGGCGCTTAAGCTAAACGTAGCATGTGGACATCGCAAACCTTTAGAGCTCTAAAGTTTTTAAAAGAAGAATTGTGCAGCACGTCTGTGTCACGGACCGATGTCGGACAGAGAGAAGATGGTGAGAAAGACTGTTTGAAAAAGTCTGATAAGGACAAGAATCCGTGGAATTGTCGCTGGCTTCATCAACACATTTGCAAGATGAAACGGGAAAAGCGAACTGTGCCCTCAGGAAACACGGTAAGAATTTTCTCTCTCTGGGAAATAAACATTGTGCTGTTCAAACAGGATTTTAGAAAACGTTATGTGACTTTTTTCATTAATCTAGATTTTCTTTCATTGGAAAAAAAGACTGGCTTAGAATGGATTTTCATGAATTTACACAAGAATGAGTTTTTATAAATGTAGACTTTTTTCATGGGAAAAAAAGACTGGTTTTGAGTGGATTTACAGGAATTTACACAAGAATATGTGGCTTTTATTTTACTATAAGCTATGTTATTGATATTTTACCATGATTTTCAAAATATTCCACAAGCTTTAGCTGTGATTGTTGAAATGCTGTAACAGTCTTTTCAGTCTTCGTGAATTTCATGTTGTTTAATTGTTCTGAGTTAATGCATAATTTGGTTTACAATTAAAATGCAAATCATTCCAGGTCCTGTTTCCATGTCATATTCTGTGATTTCAACATGTTCATTGATGTTCAAATGACAGGTTGAATGCAGGGTCCTTTAAATATCCACTAATTTTGAGATGTTTTGTTCCAGGAGATGCTGAAAATGTATCATTAGATAAAAAATTAATTTGGTTTCTTGGATCTCACAGGGCAGAGACCCTGGCACCTGCAAGCCTATGCCCACCAGACCCCCTGCAAATTTTCCTTGGATTTCACAATTTTCATTTCACAGCCCTGCACATCGTTTAAGCTGCAGTGCGCAAAACATATGGGGGGGGGCGAAGTAGCGGTTTATAGTCCGGAAATTCCAGAGCGTGTGTGTGAAAATCCCCACTGAGAGGTTGAATCACACTGCTGAAAAGGGGTATTGGGTGTCGTAGTACCAGAGAAGTTTTATGATTACAAGTAAATGAATACAGGATCAGGCCAATGCCCAGCACTGATATCGGGATCGGTGCATCCCTAGATGTAACTAGGGATGTCCTGATCAGGTTTTTTTTTTTGGCCCCGATCCAATTCCGAGTCATCTGATTTTGAGTATCTACCGATACTGAGTCCCGATCCGATACTTTAAAAAACGGAATGAACAATGAACAAATGCTAAATATATAATAATTTCATTTTAATCACCTTATTTTATTATTTATCACTTAAACAGTGCATTTCTCCTTGAAGTAGCTTGAACAATCAAGTAATAATCTACCAGACTTAAAAAATGTACAAATTTCCATGTTATTTGTCTAAAAATAAATGTCCAAGGTTCCTTATGTTAAACAAGAAATTATATAATCTGAAATAACAGGTGGTTTTAATTTATAGATGATTGGCTTCTAAAGAACCATTTATTGATTTAGCTATTATAATTACAAGTGTTCTAAACTTTTTTAAACAGTAATCAGAAATTTTGAGGTAACAAACAACAAAAAACATTTCCAAGGATTTTTCTTCAGACACGTGGTTTCTGCACTGATCTGTGGTTCAAATCCCCGCCTGACTGGAAAATCACTAAGGGCCCTTAATCCCCTATTGCTCCCGGTGTGTAGTGAGTGCCTTGTATGGCAGCACCCTGACATCGGGGTGAATGTGAGGCATAATTGTAAAGTGCTTTGAGCGTCTGACGCAGATGGAAAAGCGCTATATAAATGCAGTCCATTTACCATTTGTACAGATCAGTGGTTTCTGCCACTAGTCTTCCGTGTTTTGGCCCGACGCGTCGTTCCTATTGGACAGCGCGAAGCTACGTCACAGCTCAGAGCGTCAAAAGTTCAAAAGTCAACTTGAAAAGTAAAAGAAAAAAAAAACTTACATTTGCATCCTGACAGTCCTCAGTGTACCCCTCTGACACTTTATCAGTGTTCAACAAGTTCAGAGCAGCGCAGTGAACTTGAATGAAGACGGAAGCTCTTTAAGACGCGCTCCTAAATGTGATGAGTGTGCATGTTGCTCGTGCACACACACCATTTCTCACTCCATTTTGCAGACTAACGATCACAGGACAATTTATTTTCTTTTTGTTAATCAGATGACAGCTCGTCGTCCTGAGGACTTGGTCAGCACCGGGGCCTGCTGCGCACGGAAGGATGACTGAGCAAGAGTTTCGGTGGGAAAGTGTCCATCATCCTCTTGTCATTCCATCGAGGCATCACACTGAGCGCATAAACACACAAACAGCAGTTCTGCGAAAGAAACTTTGCGTGTGTAACTCCCCGCACCTCTGTCCGGTTGAACTTATGTTTTTTCTTTTGTTCAATTAAAAAAAAAAAAAAAAAAAGATTGGGTTGAACTTTGACCGCGTCAGCCTGCCGACAAGCGACAATGCACGCTCCCGTCAGAAGCGTCACGTCAAAAGCCGAGCTAAAGCAACGCTTCTGACGCCTCTAAAAAGCAACGCGTCTCACCTCTCTGACGATTCCGACGTGTGAAAGGCCCATTAATCTGTAATAATGAGCCTGAAATGGCGCTGGTCAAAATAATGAGGATAAAATCTATATCGGATTCCTGATTGGGATGCAACGTCTGATTTCGATCAAGTCTAAAACCACGTGATCGGGCCCGATTTCCGATCACGTGATTGGATCGGGACATCCCTAGATGTAACATAACAAAATGTGCTAAAGGTGCAGCGCTGTGAATACTCTCCAGATGCACTGTATGTCATCACTTCTTTGATAATTAAATAACCTCAGTATTTGTTTTTATTTCTCAGTTCTTATGTTTAATTAATCAACTAATTTATATTATTAAAACCATACATCTCCTAATTTTGCAGCACTGAAGGCCTCAACTTCAAACCTCATTTTGTGGGACCTACGACCCAAAACCAAGCAAATTGGTACTAGCAGATGTGGAGTGTTTTCTGTTGCATTGCTGACAGTGCATTTGAAAAATAAGCGCACCACAGTACAAAACTAACAAGGTCTTTTCTGATCTCTCAAACATTACATTAGTTCTCTGGGTGGGGTTTAGTTATTGACAGGATGACAGAGTGTAGTCTCATCATACAGACTTGTTTTTAGGACCAGGAAGTTGTGACTGACATCATACTTACTTTGGAGAGTGGCAAGCGGTGGAAAGAGTTGTGGTAGTCAGGGTTCTGGCCAGGGCAATGGTGGGTGTGGAGTGGAGCAATGTTTATGAGTGGAAAAGATGGCAAGTGTAAGGGCTGTGGAAAGGCACAGCATGCTCTTCGAGGGCCTGGACCTGTAATACTCCAACCCAAGTGCCACACGTGAAGAGCATGCAGAAATCATAATAAACAACCCTCCAATAGTCGCTAAAGTACTGTGGAGATCTTCAATAGTTTTGACTTGTACGTACCTTTTCTGGATTATTTGGGTTGAAAACACTTGCAGAAGCCTATACTTAATGTTCATTTTTAATGGAAAAGACCACAGTAATTTGAGAAACTTATTTTATGCTGATGATCTTTCCTGCTTATGCAATATGGAAATAGTTGTTTGTTACCCTAAAGTTCTTCCAGTGTCAGTGTGCAGTTATGTTGAATCAGTCCTTCAGAAAATGCAAGTATGAGGCAAACGTTTGTTCCTCTAAGAAGCATAGCTTCCCAAGAATTATTATGCAATGGTGCGTTGCATGGACAATTTTCACTGTTGTGACATTAGTACATTAGTGAATGTCATTGTTGCACATGATTGTGTAACATTAAAAGTCAGGACATTCCAACAAACTTTCTAATTCATCTGTGCAGAATTCCCCACTCCTATAAAGTCCACCTCCATGCCTAACATATTTAAAAATACTAATATTTCTACATATTCTACTAATATTTCTATAAGCTAGGGTTTAGTCTTTAGTTGCAGTTATTACTGTAGTAGTGAACTACTTAATAATAGCTCTGTTGGCATCACATATATGGCAATATTTCAATGAAATATGTTTTTTATATTTTGGACTGAAGGATGGAACAGGATTATGCTACTGGATTTCTGTAATAACTTTTAAAGTTCTCAAAGCACTACATTTTAATGCTTATTTATGCCCTGTGGAAACAGTTGGCCTGATTTAATTCAGACTGCACTTTTGTCTTTACACTAAAAATACGCTGAAATGGTAACTGTAGTTAAAGTGCATTTCTCTCATAGTTTTTACTTAAATACTTAACTGTAATCAGGAAAAAAAAACCCTGTGGAGGGTGGCTTTATTATTTCCCAGGGGTGATGGAGCAATAACAGTCAGACCTCTGGCCAACATTAATTGCGTTATCACATGACATCAGTTGGATGGGTTTTCATTCTACATACCAGTATGGCAGCAATTTTGAAATTTCAAAGTCAGTTCTGTTTGACTTTTTGATCATTCTATTGGGGCTGAACTTCAGGTTGTTGTAAATGCTCATCCTCTGGCTTTGTATGCAGTCGGGAGAGATTACAGGGCCTCCCAAACTAGTGAAAAAACCATGACTTACATCGCAAAATCTGGTAGTTACTATAGTAATTCTCAATAGCATACAGTGCCAGCAGCTTGCTGCACAGCAACCACAGCAGTCTGTTTTCATGAGTAGGAAGTTGGCCATCGACTGTATTAGAGTACTTACTGGCAGCTATGAAGATCAGCAAGGCATCCTGAATATTGCAGGATCCTCCATAAGTTGCTGGATGGCACATCCAGGATATGAGCACACTGTGAGTGCTGTGCGGAGTGGAGGCAGACTTCTTGCCTGCTGTGAATTATGGCATTTGTAAGAGTTCTCTTCGGGTTGCTACTGTTTTCAGTAATGGGTAAGGTCACGCAGTCCAGCAAATTGCCTTTGTCACTTAGGAAAGATGCACTTACCTTGACTTTGCAGACGATGTTGTGGTCATTGTGGCATCGATGGATGCCCTTATGGCAGCATTTCAGAAGCTAAGGAGTCAGTCTCTGTATTTCTGATTTACCTGTATCAAGCATAAGAGCCAGGCTTTCATTGACTTCCTCAACCCAGCCATCAGAAGGGTATCCTTACATGGTAACATTGTCCAGCTTATTGAGAGATTTGCTTACCATGACAGTGGCATTCATATCTCTGGGAGCCTGGTCTATGAGGTCAAGAGACATCTGACAAGCACTTGGAGTCATAGGGTTGCTGGACAGAGGTGGTTGGCAATGCTGATATTTTTGCAGAAGTCCATCCAAGTTTTCAGAATCCCTGTGCTTCTGGTCTAAATGCAGAGACTTGAACTCTAACCAGTGATCCAAGGCAATGACAATGACAATGGTATGTATGGTGCTTGGGTTCTCTTGCCTCCTCAAATGTCTTTACTTTGGCATTCTGAAACAGTGGAAACCTTATATGAGGGTAGGCTGAAAAGTTCTAAGGCTCACTATAATGCAGTTAATGCATTACTCCTTCATGGGGAGCCTTAGAACTTTTCGGTCTACCCCCGTATATCATCTGAATTTCCCAATTATGGCACTATGGACATGTGGCACACCTCCATTATCGTGATCCAACATTCAGACACCTCAACTGATTACAGAACTCCTGGCTATAGCAAGTTAGGCAGCTGCATTCGGTAGGTGAAGATTGACTCCTGGGTGGTTTCTGGTTCAGGGCCTATGCATGTTCTCTGGTGATCCATTGCTCACTGCAGCATTGCAGGGTCTCAGACCTGGTCGAGCCTGATTTATATAGTACTGATGTACCTTGGTGTATTGTCTGTACTAAGACAAATAATATTTTATGTACATGGCAATTTGATATTATGAACATTTTGTTTTTCTACAAAACAGATTTAGATTCTGTTATGTCTCCCTCCATTTGTCTTTTTATGACCTGGAAGGAAGCTAGTACTTTGTACGTGAACAGTGCTACTTCAGAGTGATACAAGGGCTGGCATGAAGTATGCAAGTTTTATCTGTGGCGATATGGCTGAGTGTCCTTTTTGTTTGTAAAGGAAAGTAACAATGTTTATGTCACATTAGATTAAAAAAAAAAGTCTTTCCTGTTCAGGAAAGTCTGGCCTGTAAAACTAGTTGGATATAAAGTGGGGTCTGGATGAGTCACACTGTGAAGCCAGCAGACAGGGTCTCTGCTTTTCTACAAAGAGAAACTAGCCAAGTTTGACAGTTCCCAGGTTTGCTCTGAAATGCCTTCCTTTAAAAGGCAAAAAGCAGGCGAAGCCTTTGCCTTGGACTGTTGTGTGCCCTAGTTTGTGGTATTTCTATCTTGTGATAGCGCTTTCCTCTTAAGTCTGCAGCTATCTTTTATATCTCATACTTCTCATCTGGTGCATGTGTTCATTGCTCCAGTAGTTATATCCATTTGATATACAATATGCTGTTATGATTCAGTTGATGCTGTACAGAGACACAAATGCAATTGCTGTTTGTTGTTCTTCTAAAGTTAGCCTGATGTCCAATAAAACTGGTGTTTGTGTATCAGGATAACATTAATGGTTTGTGCATTATGTAACGAAGCCACACAGCTTGGACTCGTATCTTCTCTTATTAGCTGTCAACCCTGCATTGAGGTGTAAGCATACGGCCTGTAGTCAGAAGATGGGTGTGATTCTTTAAACTCCTTGTACTCCACATATGGCTTAAATAAAGACATTATTTGCAGCTCTGTCCGTTGACATCACTGTTTTTGGAGAACAGTCGTGTTGTCAACAGTGTGCGGGGTTTTACCCTAGTTTTGAAGTGTAAGTAAAGCATAATCCTTAAGTCCACAACACACAATTTCTTGTAGATTTAGCCTTTCACCATAAGTGTTTTGCATATTTTATTTTAAAATAAAAATAAAGTGATTTTGAAGAATGGACAGTTCAATAGCCATCAAAATGATTAATTGACAACATCCTACAACTCTATGAAACCCACAAAAATGTATTATATTGATTAACTTTGCCAGTGATGTAGTAATTTTTTACACTAATTATTAGATGTGACTGAATGTAATTTACCCCTTAGGTAACACTCGGTTAATGAACATTTTCTGATTTAGGTGCATTCAGTTCAATAAAGCTATAATATGCACACACACACACACACACATGGTTCAGCACACATGTGAATTTCAGATAAATTGCAGAGTTTACACAGGTGTGATTTTGTGTCATGGTGAGTTGTTTTTAAAGTGATAACTGTGAATGACAATGCAGTTGCGATGAAATCATGCTGTGAGTGGAGGGGCTGCACGTGTGCATGCACGCTGTTCAGTTGTGAATGAAGCCTGTTAAAAACAGCATTGTGCGCTGCTAGAGACGCATCATGGTGTAGGCTCAGCACACTTCTGGATTCAAATACAGAAAGAATCGCTCAAATTCAAAGAGGTTGAGGATTAAGTGTCCGTCATCGATGCAGTTGTGTTGAAAAGTGTGAGTGGGAGGAATGCAATTGCATGATCACGAAGCCTGCTAAAACAGCCGTGTACTCTGCTACAGACAGCAGGCTTGGCACATTTCTGGATCCATACACAAAAGAATCTCTCAAAATTAAATGAATTGGTGACAAAGTATTTGTCATCTCTTTATTGAACTGAGCGCTGCGCCCAAAGTGCAGCTAAGGTGGCTGAAAGTCCACAGCTCTGAAAAATGAGCATTCTTGACTTTTTCTGAGCATTGGCTCAGCACGACCACTGATCTGAATTCATTCAAATCACTGGTGTTTGGATAAGTTTATTTATCCTGAAAGAGTTAGAAAGTTATTATTCCCCTCTCATCAGACAATGTAGACATCATCATCTTTTTGAAAATCATCTTTATGCTTTTCATAATTTTGACAAAGGCTGTTTTTCAGTCATACTGTTCATATTGCAATTTACACTCAACAAAAATATAAACGCAACACTTTTGGTTTTGCTCCCATTTTGTATGAGATGAACTCAAAGATCTAAAACTTTTTCCACATACACAGTATCACCATTTCCCTCAAATTTTGTTCACAAACCAGTCTAAATCTGTGATAGTGAGCACTTCTCCTTTGCTGAGATAATCCATCCCACCTCACAGGTGTGCCATACCAAGATGCTGATTAGACACCATGATTAGTGCACAGGTGTGCCTTAGACTGTCCACAATAAAAGGCCACTCTGAAAGGTGCAGTTTTATCACACAGCACAATGCCACAGATGTCGCAAGATTTGAGGGAGCGTGCAATTGGCATGCTGACAGCAGGAATGTCAACCAGAGCTGTTGCTTGTGTATTGAATGTTCATTTCTCTACCATAAGCCGTCTCCAAAGGCGTTTCAGAGAATTTGGCAGTACATCCAACCAGCCTCACAACCGTAGACCACGTGTAACCACACCAGCCCAGGACCTCCACATCCAGCATGTTCACCTCCAAGATCGTCTGAGACCAGCCACTCGGACAGCTGCTGAAACAATCGATTTGCATAACCAAAGAATTTCTGCACAAACTGTCAGAAACCATCTCAGGGAAGCTCATCTGCATGCTCGTCCTCCTCATCGGGGTCTCGACCTGACTCCAGTTCGTCGTCGTAACCGACTTGAGTGGGCAAATGCTCACATTCGCTGGCGTTTGGCACGTTGGAGAGGTGTTCTCTTCAAGGATGAATCCCGGTTCACACTGTTCAGGGCAGATGGCAGACAACGTGTGTGGCGTCGTGTGGGTGAGCGGTTTTCTGATGTCAATGTTGTGGATCGAGTGGCCCATGGTGGCGGTGGGGTTATGGTATGGGCAGGCGTCTGTTATGGACGAAGAACACAGGTGCATTTTATTGATGGCATTTTGAATGCACAGAGATACTGTGACGAGATCCTGAGGCCCATTGTTGTGCCATACATCCAAGAACATCACTTCATGTTGCAGCAGGATAATGCACGGCCCCATGTTTCAAGGATCTGTACACAATTCTTGGAAGCTGAAAATGTCCCAGTTCTTGCATGGCCGGCATACTCACCGGACGTGTCACCCATTGAGCATGTTTGGGATGCTCTGGAACGGCGTATACGACAGCGTGTACCAGTTCCTGCCAATATCCAGCAACTTTGCACAGCCATTGAAGAGGAGTGGACCAACATTCCACAGGCCACAATTGACAACCTGATCAACTCTATGCGAAGGAGATGTGTTGCACTGCATCAGGCAAATGGTGGTCACACCAGATACTGACTGGTATCCCCCCCAATAAAACAAAACTACACCTTTCAGAGTGGCCTTTTATTGTGGACAGTCTAAGGCACACCTGTGCACTAATCATGGTGTCTAATCAGCATCTTGATATGGCACACCTGTGAGGTGGGATGGATTATCTCAGCAAAGGAGAAGTGCTCACTATCACAGATTTAGACTGGTTTGTGAACAATATTTGAGGGAAATGGTGATATTGTGTATGTGGAAAAAGTTTTAGATCTTTGAGTTCATCTCATACAAAATGGGAGGAAAACCAAAAGTGTTGCGTTTATATTTTTGTTGAGTGTAATATAACAATGAAGTATTTATATTTTAATCTATTATGTAAAACATTTGTCACTTTGTTTTGATTCAGGGCGACTGGCAAAAGTTTGTTTTCTTTGCTCTCTTCTTGCTTTCTTTTCTTTTTTCTGATCTGAAAAATTATGCAATCCATAGCTTCAAAACCGTAGCTGAGACTTATACACGCAAACACATCTTTCAACACTGCATGTTAAGACATTTCTTGTGGAACCAAAAATGGCATTACTGCACAGAGCTAGTAATGGCATCAAAAGGAAATCCTAACAGTTGTGGAGACAGGATTTGGCAAGGCCTATACTTTATTAGCCTTGGCTTGCACAAACAAAGCATCAGGGATGATATAGTGGAGACTGTTCATTCATTCGAACATTTGACCTTATATTTCCAAGGCCTTTATGCCTAAGCACCACATACAGTAGGTTGTCCTGGGTTGAAGCAGTGACCCAATTTGTGTATTAATTAGGTCAAGGTGTCAGTAAGTACCAAATCATATTTAGCCTCATAGAGACTAGGGCTGGGTGATATGACTTAAAAATCATATTACAATATAAATTGAATCCTTTCACACTGTAACTGTATATATCGCAATATAAACTTAAGTGTAAAAATGATAAGGGAAGTGTTTCTGAATGGGTCATATAGTCCCTTTGCAAAGCTAAAGTGAATAAAATAAATAAATACATAAATAACAACAAAAAATGGATATAATTAATTCTGAGTACATGATTCTCTGATTTGTTAGACGTGTATTTTTGTGCATTGGACTGATCTCATTTTGCCATTCCTGCTTCTGTCCAGCAGGCAACAGTGTTAGTTTGTCTGCTTTTGGTGGCATTTGTCCAGAAAGTCCACAGAAACGCCACCACATGGCTTGATGATCCTGATGGGCTGATGTCATGGGGTTCCATGGTAAAGTGGAAGGTGTGGGTTTTTTTTTTCCCCCCCTCTCTGCTCTCCTGGGTGAGACGGAGCTCTCAGCTCAACTGAATGAGTAAATGTGAGACTGTTTACTGCGGCTTTCTGCAAATACACGCACCAAATATGACCATAAAATACAAAAAAAAAAAAACCAAACATTGTGGAAATTATTAACCAGAATTCAAATTATAGTAGGCCTATTAACAGAATTTTAAAAACTCGTATAAAGCTTGAAGCACGCCCTTTTAAAACGCATTGAAACAAAGACTGAGCCTGGTGAATTTAATGGGACAATTGCTTAATGCGTTCATGTGACTTTTACATGACCGAATTGAGTCAGGCAACTCCAGTGGGTTAAAATAGCTTATAATTTTACAGTCTTACAAGGAGAAGTTTTAATCTACTGAGGTGGAGATGGAGCCTGTGACCAAAACACTGACCGCAGCCGTTTCCAGTTGTTCAGCCACTGAGGAAGATATGATGATGTATTCAACAAGCATTACCGCGATTGATCGGTGGAGTCTAAATCTCTACCGTGAACCAAATTTATAATGTGAAACGGTTAAATCGTTTATATCACCCACCACTCATAGAGACTGTATTTTTCAAACAAACACAATTTTGCCACAGTCTACAACTGAGTCCAGGGTATCTGCTAGGTACCAGATGACATTACTGTTTAAATCATGAGGACATCCAGTGTAGAATTTTACCTAAAGCATAGTGTGGGATTTCCTGGTTCAATCCACTTCAGCATTGGGAAAATGTGTTGACAGTGATTTACAAATAATACATTAATTTCATTGATGCACATAATAAATCCTAATGCTGTCTTTGGTAATGTCAGACCGGGTGGCTGCCCGGCAACTATGGCGGCTGAACCCGCAATGCAGGCTCCCAGATCTGGCTTTGGTGTAAAAAGTTGTTTTCTTTATTACAGGCTTTGGTTCGGTGCACAGGTTATCATTCAGCGGAGCAGAGGTACAAATAGGGCTACACGCAGTCATGGTCAGGCAGGGTTCAGTGGCACGAGCAAACACAGACATCAGAGATGAAGCAAAAGGCGCGATCAAAAACACGGCAAGGTAAATCAGGACTGTGAAGAGAGCTGGTAAGTGCACGGAGACAACAAACTGGCGCTGGTGTGGTGACGATTAAATAAGCAGGTATTAACAATGTGCATGTGAGGAGCAATCAAGAAAGGGGGTGTGGCTAGTGAACAAAGATACTACATTGTGCAACAGTGGGGGAGGACAACATAAGGTGGAGTGAAGAAAAGACAAAGGTATGTGAACAGGTGCACAGAGTGTGAGTGAAAGAAAACACAAAGCAGACTGGGTCAAAGTAAGACAGGGACACTTAGCAGGTGCAGAGTGAGCATCAAAATTATAGGGGCATGAGGAAAACAGAACGATGAACAGAAACTGAGGACAGAATAAAATGTAACAATGAACCTAAAGCATGAAGAAACTGCATGAGAACTGACATGGAAAATAAATATTGAAACAAAACTGAACTGGCACTGAACAAGAAACAAATAGGTTAAACCATCTTTGAATAAACAGAAACCAACAATGAGCACAACAGATAACATAAAAAAGAAAGCAAAAATAAACAAGTGATACAAATGCAAACATAAACTGGCAGAAAAAAATAGAATGGAACTGACAATGGCGGAAGTATGAAAGTAACAAAAACAAAGTAACAAAGCAAAACAAGAACAGGGAAAAACCACATAATGAAAATAAAAATCAATAAAACAAAGCTGGGGCAGATGAAGATGAACTACATAAATAGGTAAACTAAGGATTAAAACCAGGAACGGGGCTGGGCATGACAGGTTAAGAATATTTTCATGTATACAGAAATTAAAGAAATTAAAAGTGTTAATTATTATCCCAAAATAATTAATAAGGTAGCTGTTGAGCAGTATCGAAAATTAATCACGAGTCGTTGTTGGAGCCAACGAGAAGCTTGCTAGTTATCTTGAGATTGATTTAATAAATCTTGGTTTATTCAAGACTTGAATATGTAAACAGTGGTTCTTCCTTCGATATTATTTTAGTAGCTTATGCATCTAATCCTATGTTCAGAACCAGCAAATTTGTCAAGTCCTCAAAGCCAAACTGACATTCATTCATGCTTTGTGCCCACTTACTCCAGTCAAGGGTCACGGGGTGGCTGGAGCCTGTCTCAGCAGTCATAGGACTTGAGGCAGGGTACACTCTGGACAGGATGCCAGCCTATCGCAGTGCAAAAATTTTACAGACATGAAGAAATGGTTTCTCATTCTGCAGAACTTAGCATTTGTTCTGTACCCATATCTTCCCCATCTCTTCTATGGACATTTGTTCAGTGGCACAATCCTGCTGTCATTCCACATGCTGTACACAAGTGTAGCTGACTAACAGTGACCCAAGAAGCATGCACGTTCCCTGCCTTTATTTTTACAATAATGGCTCTAATCCATATGCAAATACACCCACATAACACTTCATTGGCTTGTGTTTACATTACTTGAAATCACCTGTCACAGATGAAGTTGGTCTCAAAACCAAAAAACTTGAATGTATTTGAAAAAAGCAAAATTTGGTGTGATTGATGTCTGCTTTTCCACTATAAACACCTGACTAATAAATTAATAGTTACTTGCATCTGTTTATAAACAGAATAAGATATCACATCTTAATGTTGCTTGTGCACTGGCCCATGCTGTGTGTGTGTGTGTGTGTGTGTGTGTGTGTGTGTGTGTGTGTGTGTGTGTGTGTGTGTGTGTGTGTGTGTGTACACACACCGTAAAGTATTATAGGAAATTCCAAAAGTAGACTTCCAATCTTGATTTATAAATCAAGGTTAGGTCTGGAAAAGATCTTGGAGATGTCAGGGAGCCAGGCAACAACTTGGTACCTTATTAGCACTGAACAAGTCAAGGATGCTTTTGTTTGCTCATGTTTTGTTAGATGTTGTAGGACTATATTTGCTGTACTCTTTGTTGATGTGACTGCTTGTTTTGATGTATTCATTGCTTATTTTTGTTCCCTTCCTTTGCCATTTAAAAAACATTTTCTTCTGAGGAGTTGCCTCAATTATTAGGAAAGAAGGAAGATGTTTCCCGCAAGTGGTATATAAAGAGCTGCTTTAAGAAAGGGCAATTGCTGTGACTTTAATATGTAAGATGTCCCATTGTCTACTGTGCAGCTTCCAGTAGTTCCAGTGCTTACATACATTGGCTAAAGGAGTTGACCACATCTGTTTTGGTGGACCTGTAATTCTTTGTGCTTTGTGACTGGCTTGAAGAACCGTGAGCAATGGATGTAAAGGTTTGCATGCCAGATTTGTTTCTTTGATCTTTAGGGGAGGCTCTTACTCATTGCATGCTTGCACATTCTGCTCAGATAACTGTAACCTACATGCCAAGTTTGAATTTTTGCCTGTCTTCACAGGACAGAGGAAAACAATACTGATGGATCTTGGGTTGCTGTTTTGCATGTTTATAGTACTAGAGCTAAAAGTATGATGATGTGATGTTAACTATGGCCTGAATGTATATGACTGAATGGTTTATGATGTGTACAGTGAGTACTGTAGTACATTTCAGCTTTCTACATGGTCAGAATTCCTGAAATTAATCTAAGCTGTACCTCACACACTCTGATTTACATCACTTTGACTCAGGTGTGTTTTTACCCCATTAGAGTCCTAGTGCCATCCATGTACATTATTTTCCAGAGTATTAGACTGCTCAGGAAGGCTAGGCTGAGCTGCTGTCCCCTCACACCAGCCTACACATGCCTGCTGGCGAATATTCTCACCAACCGGCATCTCAATGTGGTACGGCAACACCACTCAGGCAGAGAGGAAGGTTCTCTAGAGAGTCATTATAACAGCTGAATTTTTTTTTTTTATCAGGACTGAACTTCCACCAATGGACTCACAATTTATAGTCAATGATGCTAAAAGAGGGCACAGCACATTATCAGTGACCCACAACACCTTGCTCACTTTCTCCTCAGGCCCACACAGCTTACAGCCTGTGGAACAGTAGAGCAGACAGCATGATGACACACAGGACTCGATTCCATAAAAGTTTTTTTTTCTGGCACCAGTCAGACTGATGGCATCCCTGAACTGAGAGTAATGGACTGTTCACAACCAAAGTCCACTGGGCAATATGTATCGCT